>NC_049232.1:7633902-7957243 GCF_011100685.1 Canis lupus familiaris
ACACCCACACAACAAGTATATGTAATGCACTTCATTCTGAAAATGACCTGAAGATTGGAAGAACAGATCTTCCACAGCTAAAGACATAAAGGAAAGGCCACATAAAGATGGGCAGAGGCACAATTGGGAACTAGACTCCTGGAGCAGGAATGTAAATGGGAGGGATATCATAGATGTGGAGGAATAAAAGGGACCAAGCCCCACATCTGGTGCACTGAGGGCTTGCACATAGAAAATGAGCCCCCATAAAGTGTGGCTTTCAAAATCAGCTAGGCTTACCACGAGGAGAGTCAGGTGGTGGAGTACAGAAAACTGAGTATCTTCTCTTAAAGAGCCAGTATTTTATCACTCAGTCCAAGACCCAGCTAAGAAGCAGCTATGTGAAAAGGACTAGAGTTGCAGAGATTTACTGACTTACTTTAAAATGTGTGCTGGAGAAGATGTACCTACAGGATTTGCCATGAAGGTGGAAGAACTGGAAGGTACCATTTTTATTGCCCTTTTTCAGCCTACCTACCTGGACACTAGCCAGAGCCTGTCTGACACTCTCCATTTACCTTGCTAATGCTCTCTGCCCTGCCCAGGTAGGAGCCCCTATAAAACAACTCCCAACTTACCACACATCTTACATGCCTCACCTGGGACTATTATCCCCTCAGGGTGACCAGCACAATAGCTCACCCAGTGGCTAGCACCAGTGCCTCTAGAGAACCATTCCTGTGCACCCCATCCACCGACATAGCCTCAGTACTGAAAATCATGCTTCTAAGGCAGCTATCCCAGGTTCAAGCCCCACCTACCTGTGCATACAGGGTCATTGCTGACAGCCAAGTTGAGGGACAAGGTTGCCTACCAGCATGCATGCAGCCACTGAGGCTATCTAGAGCACTTGCTATTGCTAACATGACACCACAGGACACCTTCCACATAGGGCCACATATAGAGACAAAATGAGGGGGGCAGGTATATGTTGAAAATGAAGGGACACAACTCTAGAGAAAGAGCTAAATGAAACAGCAATCTACTTGATAAAGAGTTAAATGTAATGGTCATAAAGATACTCATCAGACTGGGAGAAGACTGAATAAACTGAGAACTTCAACAAAGAGGAAATACAAGACTTCAACAAAGAGGAAATACAAAACCAACCAGTAAAATTTAAAGAATACAATAATATATAATCTACTACAGGGGATCAACAGTAGATAAGAGGATGCAGAAGGCTACATCAGCGATCTAGAAGACAAGGTAGTAGAAACCAAGCTGAACAACAAAAAGAAAACCAAATTTAAGAAATTAATTGGGTTAAGAGACAAATTCAAGCATACTAATATTTACATTATAAGGGTCCCTGAAGGAACAGAGAAAGGAGCAGAAAACATAAATGAAGGGAGGATAGATGAAAACTTCCCTTTCTGGTGAATAAGGAGGCATCCAGATCCAAGAAGCACAAAGAAGCCAAAACAAGATGGAAGAACTGTAAGAGGTCATTTAGGTAATGACAGAAAAAAAACACACGATAATTACAATGCCCAAAATTAAAGATAAAGAAAAATCTTAAACGCAGCGAGAGAAAAGGAAATGGTTATATTCAATGGAAATCATACAAATCCATCAGTTTATTTTTCAGTAGAAACTTTACAGGCCACAGGACATAGCATGATATATTCAAAGTGCTGGGGGCAGGAGGTGGGGGGGCAACAGTGAAGAATACTCCAGCTGGCAAGGTTATCATTCAGAATTGAAGAAGAAATAAAATCTCTCAGACAAAGGAGTTCATTACTATTGAACTTTATAAGCACTGTTAATTTCACAGGTAAAGTAAACATACAATAATTGTGGTGTATCAGTCACTTATTAAGCAAGTATGAAGAGTAAAAGACAATAGTACAGTGATATGTACAAATTAGTCAAACACGCAAAAGAAAAAGATGTAAAATATGACATCATGTACATAAAACCTGGATGAGGAAGTAAAAGTGTAATGTTTTAGAATGTATTTGAACTTCCCCAACCATCATATGGAGACTGCTAAAAACATAGGATTTTATGTGAAATTAAACACTTATAATAGATGTGCAACATATCACAAGGGATAAGAGAAAGAGAAGAAAAAAAGGACAGAGAAGAACTACAAAAATAACCAAAAAACATTTGTAAAAAATGGTAGTTAAGTACATACTTATCAACAATTACTTTAAATGTACCTGGATTACATGAGCAGAAAGACATAAAATGACTGAATGTATCAAAAAATGAAACCAATGATGCTACCTACAAGGGACTCATTTCAGATCTAAAGACACATAGACTTGGGACACCTGGGTGGTTCAGTGGATGAGCATCTGCCTTTGGCTCAGGGCATGATCCCTGGATTGAGTCCCACATCGGGTTCCCTGCGGGAAACCTGCTTCTCCCTCTGCCTATGTCCCTGCTTCTCTCTCTCTCTCTCTCTCTCTCTCTCTCTGTCTCTCATGAATAAATAAATAAAATCTTTAAAAAAAGGCACATAGACTAGAAAGCAAAGGTATGGAAAAATGTGTGTGAAAAAATAAAAAGCTGGGTTAGCAATACTTGTGCCAGACAAAATAGACTTTAAAACAAAGACTGTCAACAGAGACAAAGAGGTCCTTACATAATGATAAAGGGATCATTCTAACAAGAGGCACAACAATGGTAAATATCTATGTATCCAACATTGGAGAACCTAAATACATAAGGCAAATATTAACAGAATTAAAAGGAAGACATTTTTAGTACTTATATATTAGTAGCAAAGTAGGAGAAAGAGAAATTACAAAGCCACATTCAAAATTGCATCAAAAAGAAGGAAATACCTAGGAATAAATGTAATCAAGGAGTTAAAGAACTTGTATTCTGAAAGTTATAAGACGTTGAAGAAAGAAATTAAAGACAGCACAAATAAATGGAAAGGTAAACCATGATCATGGATTGGAAGAATTAATGATGTTACAATGGACAGATTTAATGCTGTCTCTATTAAAATACTATTTTTCAGAAAACTGTAACAATTTGTATGGAACTACAAAAGATCTCAAATAGCCAAAGCAATCCTGAGAGAGAAGAACAAACCTGGAGATATAACAATTCAAGATTTCAAATTCTACTACATGGCTATAGTAATTTTAACAGTATGATAGTGGCACAAAAATACACACATAGAGTAATACAACAGATAGCACAGAAATAAACCCATATTTATATGGTAAATTAATCTATGACAAAGGAGACAAGAATATGCAATGGGAAATAAATAATCCCTTCAATAAATAGTTCTGGGAAAGCTCAAAAGCTATATGCAAAAGAATGAAACTTGATCACTTTCTTGCACCATACACAAAAATTAACTCAAATACAAGACCCTAAACTGTAAAAGTTCTAGAAGAAAGTACAGGGAACAAAATCATAGACATTGGCTTTTGCAGTATTTTTCTGGATATGTCTGCCCAGGCAAGAGAAACATAAGTAAGAATAAGCAATCGGGAATACATCACACTAAAGAGCTATTGCACAGTGAAGGAAACCAGCAAACAAAGAAAAAGGCAACCTACTGAATGGGATGAGATAATTCAGATAATATATCCAATAAGTGGTTAATATCCAAAATATGTAAAAAAAACCTTATACAACCTAAGACCAAAAGAACAAATAATCTGGTTAAAAAATGCACAGAGGACCCAAATCATATTTTTCTTTTTTTAAAGATTTTATTTATTTAAGAGAGCAAGAGAGCACAAGCAGGGGTAAGGGCAGAGGGAGACACAGACTCTCCGCTGAGCAGAGAGCCCCATGTGGGGCTGGATCCCAGGACCCTGGGATCATGACCTAAGCCAGAGGCAGATGCTTAACCAACTGAGCCACATAGGTGCCTCCAAATAGACATTTTCTAAAGAAGACATACAGATGGCCAACAGACACCTGAAATGATCCTCAAAATTACTCACCATCAAGGTAATGCAAGTCAAAACCACAATAAGATGTCACTTCACATCAGCCAGAAAAGCTAACAATAGAAGATAGAAAATAACAAGCATTGACAATGAAAGGGAGAAATGATCATCGCGCACTGATGGTGGGACTGTAAATTGGTATAGCCACTATGAAAACCATATCCTATGACCCTGTAATTCTACTTGTAGGTATTTACTCAAAGAAAACAAAAATACTAATATGTGTACCCCCATGCTTTTTCTACCATTATTTAAAACAGCCCAGGTAATGAGAAAACCTAAGTGGGTACTGATAAGTGAATGGATAAAGAAAATGTGTTATATATACACAGTAGAATAATGTTCAGCCATACAAAAGAACGATCTCTTGCTATTCACAACACAGTTGGACCAAGGGGGCATTTTGATAACAAAGAAATCAGACAGAAAAACACAAATATTTTATGAGTTCACCTATTGGTGGAATACGACTATGTCTGTTCATATATGTCTATCATCTATTTATCTATCTATAAATAAATGAACAACAAAAATGAATGAGGGTTGCCAGAGGGGAGATGTGTGGTGAAACATGAATAGGTGAAGAGAATTATGAGGTACAAACTTCTAGTTATAAAATAAAAGTACAGCACAGAGGGTGGAGTCAGTAATATTGTAATAACTTTGTATGTTGACAGTAACTACACTTACTGTGGTGAGCATTTTCCAATGTATATAATTATAGAATCACTATGTTGTATATTGAAGGTAATACACATCAACTATACTTCAGTTAAAAATAAAATTTTAAAAAAGAATTAACTTGGATGAAACTGGAGTGGACTATCAATAATAATGGCAAAGAAAAAAGTGTCATAATTTTTGTTATTGTTAATCTAACAGTAATTGATCATCCAGCTTCCCCAAATTAAGTGATTATTTGAACACTCCTAAAAGTAGGGGCTTCATGTTATTCTTCTAAGTTATTGGGTCATTTTGTTTCTAAGTCTGATCACATTATGATTTCTATGGCAAAGAGCACTGATGCACCAAATAAAAATAGTAATTACAAATGGAATAAGATATAGTCTTTAATATAAAGTACTAGAAGCAAACATTCTATTATTCTTATTTCAAGACAGAAGTCTTGAAAATGTTATAATATTTTGAATTTAAAAAACACTAGGTAAGATTTATGCTATGGTAGTATATATGCTCCAACATATCACATAAGAAAAACTAAACTTCAAAGGCATGTGTGGTGAAATCACATATATGTGAAAAGGGAAAACAGGAATAAAATAAAAACAGCACAGTTGACACACACATACACACAAAAACCACTAAAGGGGAGGGAGAGAGAGGAAGGGAGAAAGGAGGTGGAGAAGTAGATGGGGTACAGGTCCCCATTACAGCAGCAGGAGCCAGTGACCTGGGATGCTCACATCTCTGCGAGCAGAAGTGGCCCCTTCCTCCCAGGGTCACTGCCCTGTCCCACCTTGTGCTCCCCAAGCCACTTCTAACAGCCATTTGTAAAACATAGGACATAGGAAAATATTTTTTAAAATTCTTCTTACATATTATTTAAATTGCAAGCCTGACTTTCTAAACTGACTAACTGCTGATCTGATGTGCAGGTCTTCTTTGCACAGTAAGTCCACTGTTTGCAAGGCTTTTAGAAATGCACAGTTTGCCACTAAACCAGCTTCAATAAGATGTTCCCTGGAGCTCTCTTTATCAGCGGGACATTCCACATCTCCCCAAAACACACAACCAAGCACTCATGCATATGCACACACAGACATTTGCATACTTCTCATTCAGTATTTTTGTATTTTAGAAGACATACCAAGTTGGAAGTATGGGACAGTTGGAACTATTTATTAGACCTTAATTAGGAATACCATCATCCTTATTAAATAATGATATTCTTGATGTTTATTAAATTTTCTGTCCCACTGTTTCAGTTTCATAGAGATGATGGTGATATGGCTAATACCTAAATCTTTACTTACCATGTGCTGAAGCTGTGATAAGTATTTTCACAGGCAGTGTGCCTTACTTCTCTCAGTAGTTCTATGCAGTTGCTACTATTTTATAGAAAAGGAAATTACAGTATAACAATGTTAAATATCATATAAATGTAAACACCTCTAAGTAAAGCCCTTGGTTACATGCAGTTTATTCAATAAATATGTGTAAAATAAATGGATACTGAAAGAAAGTCTGAGGCATGTACAGTTGAACTGCAAATGTGTTACCCAATGTTAGAAGAATATCATTCACACTACTTAGTATCTACCTAAATTTTTCAGAGGAATTCAAGGTTCGGTTTAATTCCATTAACACCTGAATTTTGTTTTGTTCTGCTTTAGTTCATTTTATTGTATTATCACAAATACTCTGACACATTTTTATAGTCTATTCAACCCCTCTAATTGCATGTTTTGCTTAAGCTAGATAGTCGTCAAATACTGAGGAATATATGAAGAAGACTAGCTTCAGAAACTTGCTTCGAGAAGAGCCCTGGGGTAGGGGCTAAATAAAACCATGAATGAGGAATGAAAAGTCAAATAACCCTCTAACCACATCAGATAAATTGCTTAAAATGTTTCAGAATGGGATACTTTCAATCTAAATGTAATTAAAGTAGAAAAATTCTAGGTTGAATCTACAGCCTGCTTTATATAAATACAAGTATGTTAACCAGTTGAATAAATCAGCTCAACAAAGCACCAGAAAGTATATTGGAAGAAATAATCTTGTTTAGGGAAGTGAATAGTTTGGATGATACTATTCTGAAAAAAAAAAAAAAAAAGTTCTTTTAAAAATATTTCTTAATGTTGACTAAGTAATTAGATCCATTTCTAAGGATTTTAAGGAGAGTAAAGTCAATTTGTTTACTCCCACTCTGAACTTTATAGTATTAATGACCTTGTATCAAAATTAAAAAGTCAACTTTGATTGGAAAAAGAATTTCATATTTATATTAGTAAGTGAAAAGTAGGAAAACAATGTCTACCATATTGGCAGGGATATGGTGGTTGGGAAGTAGGTAGTGGGTTGGGATTTAGCAACTGTATGCTTAGTCCATAAAACCAGGTCCTGTTTTCTAATTATCTGTGAGGAAAATATACTACCTTACTACAGAGACACATGCAGAGTCAGGGAAAATTATTCAAAAATAAATTTGATAGTTAAAAATAAGTGGGACTGTTCCAAGAAGGAAAATAGTGACAATGAGAACAAAAGATTAAATTAGATAAATACAGCTTATAAAAATGTAGAGGATGTTGGATTACACAATAATAAATGCCTTGCCTGGTAATCAGACCATCAACAAGCCTGAGGTCCTTGCTATGAGTATAATTAAATGATGGGGCAATGAACTGTTAAACCTAACTATACCCATATACTTTAGGCTCCAAAATGCCATACCCCACATACTCACTTCTTCACTGAGAAGACAAGGAAGGGTAACATCCTTTTAAACTTTCAGGAAACAGAAGTGAAGGTATATTCATTATGAAATTTCATGACACAAAAGGTAAAAAAGGGCCTTGTATTAAAACTTCAAATGGGCCTGAGAGGTCCAAGATGGCAGTGAAGGAAGAACCTGAATTCACCTTCTCCCACAGCTACCCAGAAGATAAACATGCATATAAAGGAATGCCTCCTGAGGAAGAACGGGGTATTGATGGGAACAGCTTCTGCATAAGGTAGAGAGAAAACACACAGAAGAGCAGGGAGTTAGAGAAACAGTAACCCACCCCTGATCCTGCAATGTGTAGTAGTAGGGAGATCAATGAGGGGTCCATGTATAGATTTCTTGCCTTGAGACACAGGAAAAAGAGTGACTTGAAGTACAGCTATGCTTTAAGTGAAGGGAATCTATTTACTAACCCTAGAACATCCCCACATGTGGGGGAATTGCTGGATCTCTCTCATGGTCACAGGCAGTCATAATTGACATTTTTCCCTCCAACAGGTAGTACAGACAAAGCAGAGTCTAAGTTGCTCTAGCCAGCCTTCTAGGGCAGCCACAGTGAGTCCTGGGCCCCCAGCTGACACTAGCTCCAGCTGTCCCACCAATGGAACTGTCCCACCCAGCTGTCCCACTCTAGTGTAGCCCTTAACCCCAACATGTGCCCAATTTAACTCCAGCTGCCTTACCAGGTGGCCTGCACATACAGTTCCCTGAGAGACAGGTGGCCAGTGCCCATTCAACTGTCTCACTACAGCACCCCCACTGTATGGAGTAACCTAGCCTGTGTTCACTCCAGCTACCAACCATCTTACTAGCATCGGCCAGGTATGGAGTGCCCTGACCCATACATGCTCCAGTCATCCTGCCAAGGTCCCCTTGCTTGGTATACCCCATCAGGCATTTGCTTCAGTTGTCCCTCTAGGGTGGCCCCAATGTGGAGTGTCCCAGGACTTTTAGCCCATGCTTGCTCCAGCCATAGCTGTCCAGCCAGGGCACACTATATAAGGAGCACGACAGCCATTGCCCACTTCAGCTCCAGACTTCCTGCCAGAGTGGCTCTGCTGCAAACTATCCTGGAGATGCTTCATGTGAACTCCCTAGAGTTCCAGCTATCCTGACAAGGACTACCTAGGCTGCAGGTCCTATACCTGCTATACCCAGCCAGCCAGAGTATCCAGGTACATGCCGTCTATACAGGAGACATTTCTACACAAAGCCACTCCTTTAAGACAGGAAGGGTAGTTGTTCTACCTAATTCATAGATACAAATACAGAAAATCTTGGAGATTTATATAAAGTGAGAAAGCAGAAAAGTATGTTCCAAATCAAAGAACAAAATCTCTGAAAAAGAATTAAATGAAATAGAGATAAGCAACCTACCTGATAGAAATATAAAGTCATGATCATAAAAGTACTCAGAGGACTTGGGAGAAATGTGGATGAACTCAGTGAAAATATCAACAAAGAGATAGAAAATGTGAAAATGATCCATTAAACTTGAACACAATAAGTAAAATGAAAATTAAGTTGGAAGGAATCAGCAGCAGATTGGACCATGTAGAAGAACTGATTAGTGATCTACAAGACAGGGCAGTGGAAAGCACCCAAGCTGAACAGCAGAAAGAAAATAAAAATTAGGACATGTTAAGGAAATTCTGTGACATCAAGAGTAATAATGTTCACATTATAGCAGTCCCAGGAGGAGAGGAGAGAGGGAACAAAACACTTATTTGAAAAAAAAGTCATTGCTGAAAACATCCCTAACATGAGAAAATAAGCAAACACCCAGACCTAGGAAGTACAGAAAGCCCTTACCAAGATTAACCACAAAGGGTCCACAGCAAGACACATAATTAAAATGGCAAAAATTAAAAGAGAATCTAAGAACAGGAGAAGGGTAAAAAAAGTTTCATACAGGGAAACCCCAAAAGTAGTTGATTTTCAACAGAAACCTTGCTAACATGATATGTTTAAAATGCTGAAAGGAAAAACAAAAATAAATGAAACAAAACAAAAAACAAAAAAATAACAACAATACAACCAAAAATATTGTAAGATTATCATCAGACCCGAAGAAACAAAGAATTTTTTTTTTTTTTACAGAACACAAAAGTGATTTTTTTTTAAATTAGGAAAAAAAATGCCCTATTTTAACACAAGCTCACTGTTTATAAGAACACATACTAAAAGAACAGAAACAAATTAGTCTTAGGAAGAACCATTACGATGACAGAAAACTTGATATACTACACCTTCGAGGTGCCTGCAAGCAGGCCCACTGGAAATAAACACATGACTCCCATCACCCACACACACAAATCTGCACAGGTACAATCGGCAAACATTTAGAAAACACACTGGAAGGATGAACTCACCCCTATATGTACATCCGCATGTGTATATGTATGCATGATTTTCCTTTATTTTACTCTCAGCTCAAAGAAATTCTTGATCTAAAATTATTTCATGCCTAGCTCTACACATAGGAAATATCATAAAGCAGAAGTTTATATCTTCCTGGGAGCTGCTCACCGAAAGTAGAGGATGTATTTTGGATTCTCTCAGGACAAAAATCCACATATAAACACAAGTCGTTACACAGTGCCTGCCATTTAAGTGCAACATTACCAAAAAGCTTTATACAGCGCCACTTACGCTAAGTGACGAGTTGGTGATCAGTGCTTCCAAACTTTTCCAATACTTAGACATGAGGGAGCTAAAGGGTACAATATATTTAGATTTATAAGAAAATGTTTTCTTCCCACTGATAACGTGCTGCCTGAGGAAACAACAGCTCCTGCAGGCACATGGTCTTCTGGTCAAATACTGCCACCTTCCAGGGTCCTGACACACAGGGTCACTTCTATTGGACCCTACAATTCTCGCTGCTCTTGGACTCGGTGACAGCTTCTGGGCTGGGGGCGAGCTGGCTTCGCTTGGCCCTCAGGCCCTCCCTGGGGCTGTCGGCCGAACTCCTCTCAGGAAGGTTACTGACCCACATGGTGGGTCAGAAAAATTCAGAAAAACATAAATTAAAGAAGTTCATCACTACCAAACCAGCCTACAAGGAACATTAAAGGGACTTTGTGGAAAATAAAAGGTCCTAAGTAGAAGAAAATTATGAACGGAAAAATCTTTGAAAAAAAAGAGTTTCACTGGTAAAAGCAAACACACCACAAAGGTAGTAGACCAGTCACTTGTAACAGTAATATAAAGGTTAAAAGACAATAATAGTAAAATCAACTGTATCTAGAAAAAACAGTTAAGGGATACACAAAATAATACAAAACATGGCATTATATACATAAATATAGAGAGGGATAAAAATATAGTGCTTTTAGAATGTGTTCATACTTAGGTGACCATTAAGTGTGTATATATATAATATATGAATCTCATGATAACCATAAACTGAAAGTCCATGAAATAATGACAAAAGGTAAAGATAAAGGATTCCAAGCATGACACTAAAGAAAGCCATCATGTTACAAGGGAAGGGAGGAAAGAAGAAAGGAACAGAGAACTACAGAGACAACCAGAAAAATATTTAAGAAAATAGTAATAGGTACATATGTATCAATACAATACCCACTTTAATGTAAATGGAATAAGTGCTCCAATCGAAAGAGAGTAGTGAAATGGATCAAAACAAAAACAAGAACCAACTACATGCTTTACACAAGAGACTCACTTCAGACCTAAAGAACATACAGTCTGAAAGTGAAGGAATGGAAAAAAATATTCCATCTAAAAGGAAGAAGATTAAAAAAAAAATGGCTAGGTTAGCAAGAGACTTTAAAATCAAAACTTTAACAAGAAACAAAGTGTATTAGTTAAGGATAAAAGGATGAATCCAAAAATATGATTTAACAATTGTAAATATCTGTGCACAAAACACTGGAGAATCTAAATATATAAAGCAAATATTAACAGGTAATAAAGGGAGAAATTGGCAGTAATACGATAATAGTAGGGACTTTATCACCCCACTTATATTAATGGATAAATCATCTAGATAGAAAATCAATAAGTAAAAAATGGCTTTGATTGACACATTAAACCAGATAGACTAAGAAGGAATATCCAGAACATTACACTCAAAATCAGCCTAATATACATTCTTTTCAGGTTCACATAGAATATTCTCCAGGATACATCACATTTTAAATGATTGAAGTAATAAAGCATATTTTCTTATCATAAAGATATGAAGCTAGAAGTTGATTTTAAGAAAAAAAATGATCAAAACACAAACAGATGGAGGCAGAACAAACAGGTATGCTGCTCAAAACAAATAGGCCAAGGACAAAAAATCAAAGAGGAAATTAACAAATCTCTAGAGAACAATGAAAATGGAAATACAGAGGTTCAAAGTCTTTGGAAAGTGGCAAAAGCAATTCTAAATGGGAAATTGATAGTGATATAAACCTACATCAAAATAAGGAAAAACCTTCAAAAAATACACAATATAAACTTTACCTAAAGAAACTAGTTAAAAAGAAAGGAACAAAATCCAAAGTTAGGAGAAGGAAGGAAATAATAAAGATCATGTAATTTATTAAGAAAACAATGGCAGGAAAAAATCAATAAAACTAAGAACTTGTTCTTTGAAAATATAAACAAGATTGATAAATGTTTAGCCAGAGTTATCAAAACAAAAAGAGGATTCCAATAAAATTAGAGATTAAAAAGTTAAAACTGACACCAAGAAATACAAATTATAAGACACACTTAAAAATTATAAATCAACAAATTGGAGCCTATCCTTGCCATACTATTCCAAAAACTTGAGAAAGGAAGTTTTCCAAACTTCTGAGTCAGCATTATCCTGAAGTCAAAATCAAAGACACTACCAAAAAATTAAAATTACAGACCAATTTTCCTGATGAACATAGATACACAAATCCTCCACAAAATATTAGCAAACTAAATCCAAGAATGCTTTAAGAAGATCATTCACCATCAACTGGGATTCATTACAGGGATACAAGGATGGTTCCATACCTGAAAATCAATCATAATATACATCATGTTAACAAATAAAAAGCAAAAATCATATGATTATCTCAATGAATGTAAAAAAAGGCATTTGACAAAATTAAACATCCATTCATGATAAAAAAAAAAACCCTCAATAAAGTAGTATTAGAGGGACCATAGCTCAACATAACAAAGGCCTTCTGTGAAAAACCCACAGCTAACATTTTATTCAATGGTGAAAGTCTAGAAGCTTTTTAAGATCAAGAACAAGGAAGAATGTCCATTTTTACTACTTTTATTCAACATAGTACTAGAATTCCTAGACACAGCAATCAGACAAGAAATAAAAAGCATCCTAATTGATAAGGAAGTTATACTTTGAACTCTTCATAGATGACATAAGAGCAAACCCTAAAGACTCCATCAAAGAAAGAATAAGTTCAGTAAAGTTGCAACAAACAAATCAATATCCAGCATGTGTTACATTCTTATCTGCTAAAAACAAGGTAGCAAAAAGAGAAATTAAGAAAATGGTCCCACTTACAATTGCATCATAAAGAATAAAATACCTAGGAATAAATTTAACCAAAGAGGCAAATGACTTTTACTCTGAAAATTATGAGACCTGGATGAAATAAGTCAAAGATGATACAAATAAATGGAATACTATGCTGTGCTCATGGATTGGAATAATTAACATTGTTAAAATACCTATTTTACCCAGAGCAATCTATAGGTTCAATGCAGTCCATAACACAGTACCAATAGTATATTTCACAGACCTACAACAAAAAAATTCTAAAATTTCCAGGGAAAGACAAAATGTTTTGAATAGCCAAAGCCAGTTTGAGATAAAAGAAAAAAACAGAGGTATCACATTCCCAGGTTTCAAGCTTTATTAAATAAATAAATTATTTAATTAATTAAAAAATTAAAAATAAAAAAAATTAATTTAATTTAAAAAAAACCTTATTATAAAGCCATAGTGATCAAAACAGTGTGGCACTATACAAAGTAGGCATGTAGATCAATGGAACAGAATAGAGAATCCAGAAATAAACCCATGCTTACAGGGTCACTTAATCTACAACAAAGGAGTCAGGAACATACTATAGGAAAAGGTCATCTTTAATGAATAGTGATGGAAAAACCAGATAGCTACATACAAAAGAATGAAACTGGACCACTTTCTACACCATGGACAAAAATAACTCAATGGATTAAAGACCTAATTCTAAGATATAAAAGCATAAAACTTTTAGAAGAAAACAAAAGCAGTAATCTCGTGGTCATTGACCTTCGCAATGCATTTCTAAATCTTTATCATCAGGCAAAGGAAACAAGCAAAAATAAACGATTGGGGCTACATCAAACTAAAGAGTTTTGCAAAGCAAAATTAACCATTGACAAAATGAAAAGACAGTCTCCTGAATAGAAAAAGATATTTGAAAATGATATATCTGATAGGAAATCAATGTCCAAGTTCATAAAGAAAATCTAGAACTCAAAAGAAATTTTTAAAAAGATTTAAAAATGGAAAGAGGACCTGAACAGATTCTTTTTCCAAAGAAGATTTACAGATGGCTAAGAGACACATGAAAAGATGCTCAACATCACTAATCATAAGTGCAAAACTACAATGAAATATCACGTCACACCAGTCAGTGTGGCTAGTATCAAAAAGACAATAAATAACAAGTGCTGGCAAGGATATGGAGAAAAGGGAACCCTCATGCTGTTGGTGGAAATGTAAGACTGTTGCAGCCACTGTGGAAAACAGTATAGAAACAGAATTTCTATTAAAAATAGAAATGCCATATACCCCAGTAATTCTACTCCTGGGTATGTGCCAAAAGAAAATGAGAATGCTAACCTAAAAAGATATATATGCCACTATGTTTAACTGAAGTGTTATTTATAATAGCCATAATATGAAAGCAACCCAAGTGTCCATCAATAGATGAATGGATAAAGATAAGGTATACCAATGGAATATCACTTAGTCATAGGAATAAATAAAATCTTGCTATTGCCAGCATCATGGATAGACCTAGAGAGTATTATGCTGAGTGGAATAAATCAGACAGAAGAAGTCGAATACAGTATCATCTCATTATATGTATAATTTAAAAGGCAAAACACAAAGGAAGATAGAAATAGACTCTTAAATATAGAGAACAAAGTAGTGGTTTCCAGAAGGGATGCATGTGAGGTGACAGGTTAAATAGATAAAGGAGATTACAAGGTAAAAACTTGCTATTATAAAATAAATAATTCATGGGAATATAAAGTACAACATAGGAAATATAGTTAGTAATATCGTAATAATTTTGTATGGTGACAGATGGTAACTATACTTAAAGGGATCATTTCATAATGAATACAAATGTTGAATCACTACATTGCACATCTGAAACTAATATAACTTTGTATATCAACTATATTTCAATTAAAAATTTAAAAATACAAATAGAAATGGAGAAGCGGACAACCACCTATATTAAAGAGAAAGGATAATCCTAATTCTTTTCTTTTCATCTGGAAAAAGTACTATGTCTTCTGAGAGAACTTGACAGAAGAGCTGGAGGTCTGCAGGAGCGAAGATTTAATTTTTCATTCCAATATGTTTACATTATTGGGTATAGTGTTAACTTTAGAAGAGACTCTCAATAATTATATTTCAAATAAAATATTGTATTTCTATGTAACTTCCCTTTTGCAAATATTTAACCAGAACCTTAAAAATCCTTTACATCAAGGGGTGCATGGGTGGCTCAGTTGGTTAAGCATCTGCCTTCTGCTCAGGTCATGATCCCAGGGTTCTGGGATCAAGCCCCATACCAAGCCCCCCATTGGGCTCTCCATTCAGTGGGGAGCCAGCTTCTCCCTGGCCCTCTGCCTACTGCTCCCTTGCTGTGCTCTCAAGCCCTCTCTCTCTCTCTCTCTGTGTCAAATAAGTAAATCGAATCTTTTAAAAAAAATCTTTTACATCTAATTTCTGAGTTATACGCAATGCAAGGGTTAGAGGAACACCTTCGTTGGCACCAAGAAGAAACAACATGAGAAATCCAGAATATAAACCATTTTATTAGACAACTGATTGGGTCCCTTCAAAACTCAATAACATTCATAAAAAGGTATGTTTTTTTAATTAAAAGAAACAGAAATTATAACATTAATATGACAGGATCAAGAGGTTTTACATGAAATTGAATATGGCATAAATGGTAGATGGTATCAGGGAATTACTGGTTTGTATGATAAAGGTAGTAAGTGATACATAACATAAAATCTTTATTTCTTATGATCCCATGCTGAAGTACATAGGGTGAATGCTATGATTTTTGTAACTTGCTAAAAAATTACTTTAGCAAACCAGAGATGAAGCAAATATGTCAAATGTTAATAACTTTTAAGCCAGTGTTGGGTATATGATTATCCATTATATAATTCTTATGGAATGTTTGAAATGTTATAATAAAGCTATAAGAGAAAAAAAAAAAGAGTTGGTAGAGTAGGAAAGATTCTTTCCCCAATCTACATCATTTTATTAATTGACATGTTTAATAGAAGTCTCAAAATTCCTAATCTATGGAAGAATAAACACTTCCTAAAAATTCTATCACCTGATACAAGAATTTCAATTTTGATAGGATATATTTGATGACAGTATTTTTATCTTGTGCATTCATTACCTTCCTCTTCAATTAAGTGATCCAGGAAAGAAGAATGAAAAGAAAGAAACAAGAAAGAGGAGAACGGGGGAGGAAAGGGAGGAAATGATGGAAGGAGTGAATGGAAGAAGGGAGACAGACAGGGAGACAAGCTGGCAGGCTGCATTAGATTTGATTGAATACAATTAAGCTTTCCCTTCAGTTAAAATTTCCTTCAAGGTCCTTGCCTGAGGGGTTACGGGAAAACCTAGAAATTGACTACAAAAGGTAGAAGTCTCCTGTGAAGGGCATGTATTTTCTGAGCCTTATCTATGGTTTCAGAGATGTCCCAGTGATAAGGCAATATTAAGAAATTCATTACAGCATTTCATATGATAGATTTTATGGAATGCTGGTTTTTTTGCTTGTTTTCTGTTATTTTTTCCTGTGGTCAGTGTTGTTGCTGTTCATCATTAGTAGTTAATGCCTTTAAAGTTTTCTGTTGATCAAAAAAACTGAGGGAACAATGCGTTAAACCAAACAGGCAAATTTAAGTACAAAACATTTTGAACCCTTAAATGTACTATAAGATGTAGTGATGTCCAAATCTATTTTAGGATAAAACTTAAAGAAAATATTATCTTGAGAAAATTGTGTTCTATGTAATATGTAATATCCT
Organism: Canis lupus familiaris; assembly: GCF_011100685.1. Classification (NCBI taxonomy): domain Eukaryota; kingdom Metazoa; phylum Chordata; class Mammalia; order Carnivora; family Canidae; genus Canis; species Canis lupus. The sequence continues at coordinate 7,650,652 of NC_049232.1, forward strand.
GAGAAAAGCTGCTTCTAACTTTTATCCCAGCTCAGGGAGCATAAAATAAAGATTATCATAGTATCATTCACTCCTGTAAACCAGAGCCTGAGACAACCTTCTCTATATAGATGACTATATTGTAGGAAATTATCTCAGGGAGTATGAATGAAAAACTAGTTACAATGGGCAGCCCGGGTGGCTCCGCGGTTTAGCGCCGTCTTCGGCCCAGGGCCTGATCCTGGAGACCCCGGGATCGAGTTCCATGTCAGGCTCCCTGTTTGGAGCCTGCTTCTCCCTCTGCCTGTGTCTCTCCCCACCCCCACCCCCGTGTCTCTCATGAATAAATAAATAAATAAAATCTTTAAGAAAAAAAAGAAAAACTAGTTATTATGAAACTAGTAAGGCAGGAATAATCCAAGGATGCAGTAAGTTGCTCATTGCTATAGGCAACATGGAATTTATACTTCTTGGCATTCTTTAAGGAACCATGGAGAAAAAAATTCTGAATTGTCCAGCTAGGAGACTGTAGTTCCTGATGATCCTATTAAAGGATCATCTGATAAGTTGTTCACTCCCCCATACTTACAAGTTCATTCCTGATTTAGAGTGGATGCTGTATACCATACAGCTTTGACAAGATGTGGTCTAAAAGATGTGATGCTGAGGTCAGAACAGATCACAGTTCAGTAGGTAACAGAAATGGTGGATACTGAAATCATTGATAGAGCAACAGAGAGGAGTCCATAAAGAGAAGTAATGAGATATCTTTCTGACTGTGCCAAAGAACTGAATGTGAAGAAAGGGGGACACATATTAGAAGAAATCCATCAAGTAAACCATTAATACATAGGACAAAGTGTCTTTGAGGAAAGGTGAATATATAGGACCAGGTGACTAAACCCATGAAATCTTCTGGAAGGAATATAAAGTAAGCCCTCTCTTGTGGCATTCTCACCACTTCTTGTCCTTGTTGGGCTATCTGTGTTGTGCATCAGTCTTCTCAATGGACTGGCATTCTAATCGTCCTACTCCTGTAGCACCAAGGCAGCAAGGCCTCCATAAAATCAAGCAATCTTAGCTGACATTTATATGAACTGGTGTTCAAGGAGTTTATAGCAGCAGTGCTACTAGAGTCACTGACATGGTATACTTTCTTTGGGCATTGTCATCAAACAACTACATCATTTCACTCTTCTAGCAGATTTGTGTTATCATTATTATCTCTTTTGGCATCTAAGACTTTAGATCTACTAGCCACTCATCTTGTTTCATACTGTTAGCATACAGGCTCCTGCTAATACTATTATCCTGCTCACCCATCATGGTTTATGTACTATTACTAAGCCTTTGCTCTTTGCAGCCACATATCCAGGGTTCAGGCTGCTCATTAGATGGTGAATCTTTTGCAACTGGAAATAAGACACCGTTAAATTTGCTTAAACCATTTTGATTCCTGATAGTGATACTCTGTAGTACAATTTTGTTAGATTAAAAATCAGGTTTCATTACCCATTCTGGAAATCCCAGCCTAAAGTAATTCTCAAGAGAAATGTGTCAAAGTGCTTCAGTCTCCCACTTACATTCCCACTTTTTTTTTTTTTTGACTAATATGAGACAAACTGACCTATCTTGGTTGCCTTTTCTCCATTCCTTACTTTTGTTGGGGAGGAAAAATTTTACTTGTACCTTTTAGGTTCTTTGGGTGGTCTCATAAACTAACCTAATATACATTCACAGGAGAAAAATTAATGTCATACACGGGGATCCCATGAGAATATAAGACTCAAGAAGAAACTAAGCCTCAATTGCTATTCAAATGGAAAAAGGGTAATTCACATACCATAACAAGAGCAGATATTTGGCAATTAGGTATTTCTCCTTCCATACAAATAGGTCATTCATATTATAAATGTTTTCTCTTGGTCCTAGCTCTCTTTCTGAATGAGGCTCCCATCTAAATTCTTTTAGGTAGTTTAAGGGTAAAAGTTTTTTTTTTTTCCTGACTCTATTAGGTCCTGATTTTCTTCAGTTCAAAATAGTCCACATGCCAAAGCGGCATATTTTGGAGTAAGTTATTCTGAATGCCTTCACCTTCAAATCTTTATTTCAAGCTTACAAAAGTATTTCTATAGTTTGCAAAACAAAACAACAAAAAAAAAGGACAGAATATATAGATATAAACTCCCAATTAGTTGCTGATGAAAGCATGTTACCCTCATATGCATTTTATTCAGCAAGTAAAAAGTCTGAATTTGTAAATTGAGTTCACTCAAGCTTAAACTGGATTTGAACTTCAAAAGCTCATAGCATTTGGTTTTGCTTATAAATAGTGCTTGACACTTCCCAAATTCAATTAGCTTCAATTCTTGCAAAGTCACATTATAAGCAAAACTTGAGTCTATAAGCCTATTTTAAAATAGCCTAAGTATATTTTAGTGTGTGAGTTTATATTTTTGCTTTATTTTTTAAATTGTAACTTCATTTCAGGGAATAGATTAGTTCATTTTTTATCACGAATATTGCATTATTGGATATTTGGGGGACTGGAGGCTTTTGTTTGATTCTTTTCAGTTTTTGTACTCTTTAATGACTTCATTTCAGTGCTGAAATCAGAGAAACTATGATTCAGTTTTTCTTGTCTTGTGTAAGCTAGAAATGCCCTGTTAAGTAGTTTTTACTTACTATCTGGCAAAAAAAAAAAAAATTGTGGAGAGGTTTTTTCATTTACTTTTTTCTCTTAAAGACTCAGAAGTGTTTTTTTTAAACTATTTATTAATTTTTTAAAGATTTAATTATTTATTTATTCATTCATGAGAGACAGAGAGAGAGAGAGAGAGAGAGAGAGAGAGGCAGAGACACAGGCAGAGGGAGAAGCAAGCTCCATGCAGGGAGACCAACGTGGGACTCCATCCCAGGTCTCCAGGATCACACCCTGGGCTGAAGGCGGTGCTAAAATGCTGAGCCACCCAGGCTGCCCAGTAAGTGTTTAGAATATAGTAAGAAAACCTCATATATACTAAAATTCAGGATTAGAGATATCCATTGTTTGTGAGAAGTTATTTTTGAAATGTCTTTTTCCTAAATCACACTTTGTCTAAAAGCCTGACGACACAAAAAATAAATAAAACAGAGAGCAAAAATAACTCTGTCCTATTTATCTTTTTTATTATAGTAATAAGATAGGTTTTACAGATGAACATTTAGAGAGATCAGCAAAAATGTAAAATAATCTCCAATAATCTCCACACTCAAAGATAACTTATATTAACAATTTTATGCATACCCTTGCTGACTCCTCTCTATGCCTATGAGATTCAAAATATAAGAATCACTTGAACAGTGCCCAGCAGTGGTAGTACTCACAATTGTTGTTATGGTTAGTCCACTCCCTAGTGGGTTAGATTAGCAATTCATGTATGTATTCAATACATATTATTTGAATATCGCTTATGCTTTAGGCACTATTCTTCAAGATGAGGAAAAACAATGGAAAAAGCAGGTGACAATCCTTATCCTTCTGGAATTTACATTCCAGTGGAAACACATACACACACACACACACACACACACACACGGTGTGTGTGTGTGTGTGTATAATAAGTAGACAGAGAAGTTGTCCAGTATGTGCTATGACGTTATAAGTGCTATGAAGAATATAAAGCAATGTAAGAGAACAGAGATATAAATATAAATATATGGTGGGGAAAGTTACAATTTAAAATAAGTCAAGGTATCATTACTATGAAAGGAATATTTGAAAAGGCTTTAAAAAGGTAAAACAAAACATGGCCTGGCAAAGCAGGGACAGTTTGAGCAACAATATAAAGTAGTACTGGATTATAACCCAAAGTATACAATAAACATCAATGAGTTCATACTAATATCAATAAGTATTGAGTGAGGAGAATAAGCAAGTCTCCTTAACAGAAGAGTTCCAAATAATTTATGTAAACACTTTACCCTCAAGGAAATGAAGTATGACTCCACAAACTATAATGAAAATTAATAGCTATGCCTGTTTTTGCTGAAAATATATTTAATGAAAACTAAATTCATTGATAATACAGAAAAAAATAGAAAAGTAAGGGAGATAATGATAAATAAATTCTGGAGAAGAACGTTCTAGGAAGCAAGTGAATGCCAAGCATGTCTAACAGCAGGAAAGCCATTGTAGCAGAAACAGAATAAGGAAGAAAGGAAAAAGTAGGAGATGAAGTTAGGTGTGATAATGTAGGGTTTTATAGGCTACAAAAGGACTTGTACTTTTACAACTGAATAAAATGGTTTGCCACTGCAGACTTTCTGAGCAGAGAAGACTGACATGTCCTGATTTGTAATGTCCAATGATCATTTTATATGCTGGGTTGAGAACGGATTATGTAAGGGATAATGAGATGGCTTCAGGGGAGAAACAAAGAAATTAGTAGAGAAGCTGTTACAATAATCCAGGTGAGAGAAAAATGGAAGGCTTGAACCAGGATGGTAGCAATACAGATGGTAGAAGTACCTTAGGGCATATATAAGATAACTATAATCAAGAATGACTCCAAGGCTTTGGGAGAAAATAAATTACCATTTATGTTAAGTTTAAGAGGTCTATTATATATCCAAATGTTGATACTAAGTAGGCAGTTGAAGAAATGAATTTGGAGTTCAGTGGAACCTTCAGAGGAGAAACTGTATGATTGACAATAAGTAATTGACAATCAAGTGGGTGAATACAACAGAGGGAAAAAAAGAGAAGACATAGAATTAAAGGCTAAGCACTAGCAAATTCGACAATTTAGAGGCTGTGCAATTGAGGAAAAACCTGCTAAAGAGCCTGAAAATAATCAGTAAATGAGGAAAGAGGGAAACCAAGGTGTTTAGTGACATAGAAGCCAAGAGAATAAAGCGTTTCATGCACAAAGTACTAAAGAATTGCTTCCAAAGCTACAACAGGATCAAGTGAAAAAGACCTGAGGTTAGACAGCTGTTTAGCAACCTTGTAACCATCGGTAGGATGAGCACTTGTGCAAGTTACCTGAGATAGTCCTGCTTTATGCCTAGTTCTTTAGTGTCATAACCATTTATGCTCCCTTTTACTCTCAAAGATGCTCAACCTTGGAAATATAGTTTTCAAACAAGCTATTGATCACCTTGTAACACACCTTGTGTTTCACAGAGTGATGTGACAAAAACCTAATTAGAATGAGGTCAAATGATAATGGAAGGTAGAATTGGAAGAGAAACACTTCTTTTGGAAAGGATTTTGCTGTCAATTAGAGCAGAGAGACAGACTGGTAGATAGAGATGATTTTGGAATCAATAGAGGGCTTTTTTTTTTTTTTAGGTGTGAGAAAGTATAGCAGTTTTTACTAAGTTAATTGGAATTATCCATTGAGAGAAAAAAACAGGATGTAAGAGAGAAAGGAGAAATGCTGAAGTGAAAAGGAGAAGAAGGGCTATATCTGATACACAAGTGGGACGCATGGTCTCAGATAGGAACAGAAAATATCAATCCATACTAACAGGAAGAGAAACAAAATATATAGATGCAAGTAAGTGAAGTTTGAACAGTTCCAGGATTATACATTAAGATTCACTAATTTGGGGATATGAACCAGAGGGCTGGGATCTGTACAAGCTTTGCCCTGGAATGGAAGTGCTGGCAGTGCCATTTTTTTTCTTGTCCTCCTTCAACTTAGCTGGCCGGATGCTTGTGGGAGCATGTTGGCTTTTTCCATCTATTATGGTAGCACGGATTGCCGTGCTCTAGTATTCACCTGTGGACCTGCCCTAGGAGGTATGCCTCCAAAATGGTTTCCACCCCAGTCAGGACTTGTATTCCCCCCAGAGTGACTACAGCCTTGCCAATTCTGGCATGCAGCCCAGCTGAAACTAGAACTCTACAGAGTAGGTTCATCCTTGGGGAAGGGGAGGTGCCTTACCCACCAGCTCAATACAAGCTGAATTTGGGCTTCTCAGCCAGCCACAAGACACATTGTACTCACTAGTGCACCCACATTAGTTGCAGTCCAGCCACAACAGGGGGGTATACACAACTAACAAAGATGGCATGTCTGCAGCACCTGGTTCTAGTGACAGGAGAGGACTGTGCTATTGGGTACCACAAGATACTTTTTTTTTTTAACTTTTTATTTTATTTTATTTATTTATGATAGGCACACAGTGAGAGAGAGAGAGAGGCAGAGACATAGGCAGAGGGTGAAGCAGGCTCCATGCACCTGGAGCCCGAAGAGGGATTCGATCCCGGGTCTCCAGGATTGCGCCCTGGGCCAAAGGCAGGCACTAAACCACTGCGCCACCCAGGGATCCCACCACAAGATACTTTCTACATAAGACTACTCCTTTGAGAATAGGACATATAGTCAACCTATCTACTCCAAAGAAACACAGTGAGTCAGACAAAATTAGGAGACAGAAGACTATGTCCCAAATGAAATAATAAGATAAATTCCCAGAAAAAGAGCTAAACAAAACAGATAAGCAATCTACCTGATAAAGAGCTCATGTTAATGGTCATAAAGATGCTTATTGGACTTGTGGGAAGAGTGGATCAATTCAGTGAGAACTTCAACAAAGAGACAGTATAAAAAGAACCACTTAGATATCAAGAATACATTACCTGAAATTAAAAATACACCAGAGGGGAATCAACAGTAAATTAGAGGATGCTGTAAAAGAGATAAGTGATCTGGAATAAGGCCAGTAGAAAGCAACTACACAAAACTGCAGAAATAAAAAAGAAATTCAAAAAATGAGGATATGTTGAACAGCCTCTATGACAACATCAAGCATACTAACAGTTTCATTAAAGGAGTCCCAGAAGAAGAAGAAAGAGCAAAAGGGGCAGAAAACTTATTTGAAGAAAGAATAGCTGATATATTCCCTAATCCAGGGAATGGAAAAGGTATGCAGGTCTAAGAAACAGAGATAGCCACAAGAAAGTTAAATCAAAGGAGGCCCAGACCAAGACACAAAATAATTAAGATGGTAAAAACTACGGATAAAGAGAGGATCTTAAAAACACCCAGAGAAAAGAAACAATTGTGTAGTAGGTGAACATGAGGCCATTTTTCACCAAATCTTTGTAGGCCAAAAAGGAGGGCCTGATATATTCAAAGTATTGAAGAGAAAAGAGATACATCCAAGAATACCTTACCCAGCAGTATAATCATTCAGAAATGAAGGAGAGCTAAAAAGTTACTCCGAGAAAAAAAGTCAAAGGAATTCATCACTACTAAGCCAAGCTTACAGGAAATTTTGGAGACTTCTTTAAGCCGAAAAGGCTAGAATAACTAGAAGCAAGAAATTACAAAAGAAAAAATCACTAGCAAAAGCAAACATACATTAAAAGTAGTAGATCAATCACCCGTAAAGCTAGTAGGAAGCTTAAAAAGACAACGGTAGTAAAATCAACTATATGTACAGAAACTATTCAAGGGATACACAAAATAAAAAGATGGAAAATATAACATCATATATATATAGCATGGAGAGAGGAGTAAAAATGTAGTGATTTTAGTTTGTGTTTGAACTTAAGCTACCATTGACTTATTATAGACTACTATATACATAGGATGTTGCATATGAACCTCATGGTAACCACAAATCAAAACTCTTTAATAGTATACAAAAAATAAAGAAAAAGGAATCCAAGTATAACACTAAAGAAAGCCATCAAATCATAAGGGAAGAGAGCAAAAGAAGAAACACAGAACTACAAACACAATAAGAAAACAACTGGCAAAATGGCAATATAGGTACATACCTATCAGTAATTATTTTAAATGTAAATAGAATAAATCCTCCACTCAAAAGACATAAGGTGACAAAAGGGATAAAAAAATCTATACACTGTCTACAAGAGACTCCACAACTAAAGAAATAGACTGAAAATGAAGAGATGGAAAAAGATATTCCGTGCAAATGAAAGAAAAATTAATCTGGGGTAGCAATACTTATATAGGGAAAATACACTTTAAAACCAAGACTGAGAAAAGACAGAGTATTACATAATGATAAAAGGATCAATTCAACAAGAGAATTTAACAACTGTAAATACCTATGTACTTAACAGAGGAGTACCTAAATATAAATATAAGAAGCAAATAGTAACACATATAAAGGGAAAAGTTGACAGTAATACAACAGCAATAGGAGACTTTAACATTCCACCCACACCGATAGATATTTCATCCAGACAGAAAAGCAGTATGAAAAAGTAAGGTTAGAATGACACATTAGATCAAATGGATTTAACAGAACTTGCCATACAAAAACAATTGAATACACTTCTTTTCAAGTGCACAGGGAACATTTTCTAGGATGCATCATGTATTAGATCACAAACAAGCCTCAAAAAACTTAAGAAGACTAAAATCCTATCAAAGCATCTTTTCCAATCACAACAATATGAACTCAAAATCAGCTACATGAAAAAAAAATTGAAAAAAAAAAAAAAACCCAGAAATATGTGGAAGCTAAACAATGTGCTACTAAACAACCAATGGGTCAATCAAGAAATCAAAAAGAAAGTAAAAAAACACCTGGAGCAAAAGTAAAAATGCAAACTAGTTGTTCAAAATCTTTGTGATGCAGCAAAAGTAGTTCTAAGTGGGAAGTTTATACAGATTCAGTCGTCCCTTAACAAATATGAAAAATCTCAAATAAACAATCTAACATGATACAAAGCTCAAAGTTATTAGAAGAAAGAGTAATAAAGATCCAAGTGGAAATAAAATAGAGACCACAAAAAAGGAAAAACAATGGAAAGAATCAATGAAACTTAGAGCTGGTTCTTTGAATAAGTAAATAAAACTAATAAACTTTTGGCCAGACTCATCATAAACCCATGGATATATAAGCAAATTACTCTTACATGATAGAGAAGACAAGAATATATAATGGAAAAAAGACAGTCTCTTCAATAAATGGTTCTGGGAAAACAGCACTTAAACATGCAAAGAATGAATGTGGACCACTTTCTTACACCAGATCCAAAAATAAACTTAAAATGGTTAAAGACCAAAATGTAAGACATGAAACCATATGATTCCTAAAAGAAAACATATACTATATACTTGTGGACATCAGTCTTAGCAATATTTGTCCACATCTGTCTCCTCCAGCAAGGAAAACAAAAGCACAAACAAATAAATGGGATTACATTAAGCTAAAAAGCTTTTTTTGCACAGTTAACCAAATCATCAACAAAATGAAAAGGCAACCAACTGAATGGAATATATTTGAAAATGATACATCTGCTAAAAAGTTAATATACAATAAATATAAAAAATTCATACAACTCAACAGGAAACAAAACAAATAATCTGATTAAAAAGTGGGCAAATAACCTGAATGGACATTTTGCTAAAGGAGACCTATAGATGGCCAATAGACACACGAAAATTTGGTCAATCACTGGGGAGACACAAATTCAAACCACAATGAGGTGTCACTACATACCAATCACAATAATTAGTATCAAAAAGATATGAAATAATAAGAGTTACCAAGGATGTGAAGAAAAGGGTATCTCATGCACTGTTGATAAAAAGTATAACTTGGAGGAGCCATTATAGAAAACAGTAAGAAAGTGCCTCAAAAATTAAAAATACTGTCTGATCTGGTAATTCTGAATATTTACACAAAGAAAATGAAATCACTAATTTGAAAAAATATAAGCGCTTCTTATGTTTATTTCAGCATTATTTACAATAGCCAAGATACAGAGCAACCTAAGAGATGAATAAAAGGGCTGCCTGGGTGGCTCAGTCAGTTAAAGAGTCCACTTTCGGCTCAGGTCATGATACCAGAAGTCCTAGGATCGAGTCCCACATTGGACTCTCTGCTCAGTAGGAAGCCTACAACCCCTTGTTCTCCCAGTTTGTGTTATCTCCATAACTATCTCTCTTTCTCACAAATATTTTTAAAAAGAGATGAATAAAGAAGATAGAGCATATATACACACAATGGAATATTGCCCAACCACAAAAAAGAATGAGATCTTGTCATTTGTGACAACATGGATGGGCACAAAGGGCATTACACTAAGTGAAATAAATCAGACATAGAAAGACAAACACCACATAATTTTATGTTTTATCTTAAAAAATAAATGAACAAACTATCAAAATACAACAAAAATAGAAACAGACTTGTAAATACAGAGAAGAAAAAGTCAGTTGTCTTCTGGGATGAGGAAATAGGTGAAACAGGCAAAGGGAATTAGGAGGTACAGACTTCCACTTTTAAAATAAGTCATGGGGATGAAAGTACAAAATAGGGAATAAGTCAATAATATTGTAATAAATTTGGTTGTAATAGATTATAACTACACTTACCATGGCGAGCATTTCTTAAGGTATGAACTGTTGAATCACTATGTTGTAAACCTGCAAATAATGTCAATTCCACTTAAATTAAAAATTATTTTAAAATTGTATCACAGGTTTTATGATGTCGAGATTATGACCCCAGGAAAGAAGTAGCGTTGGAGAGAGCCAGAAAATAAAATCCTCAATATCTGAAGGAGTATTGCTTGGGGTTAGTAGATTATTGAGGGATATGAGATTATAGGATCTGGTGACATGACATTCAGGGCTGAGGATTTGGGGGAGAAAGGAGGAAGCATAATCTGGAAATAGTTATTAGTAAACAGGATATCTCTTTCACTTTGGGTCCAACAGTAGGAGAGATGTGGGAGAAAAAAATAGCCACTTGAGAAGGTTTCATGAAAACAGTAAACTGAGGGAAAAGGTAGGTTTTTATTAGCAAGAAGAGAGAACAGTATATTTATAAAGGAGTTCACTAATCATTGATTTTTGGCTTTTAAAGAAACAGTGGAAGGCTTAAAGAAGTTACAGAATGGAAAAAGATGGGATTCAAAAAAGGGAAGTGGTATTAAGAGGCTTGAATATAGTGGAATCCAGAGTAACATGAAATACCTGGAAGTCTTGAGCTTCTTCTGGCAATCACTGACATAACAGTATCCTGATGATACTGTTAGGTCTACTGGTCTCAAAGCAGAGAATGATCTTACTAAGTGAAGTATGAATTAAGGGTAACAGGAGCAGCAATCTCTTTGACATTGGCATCAGGAACATTTTTCTAGATAGGTCTCCTCAGGCAAAGGAAACAAAAACAAAAATAAACTATTGAGACTACACCAAAATAAAAAACTTCTGTATCGTGAAGAAAACCATCAACAAACAAAAAGGCAACCTCCCAAACCACTAAAAAGAACACACACACACACACACACACACACACTGCAAATAATCCGGTTGAAAAATGAGCACGTGAATAGACATTTTTCCAAAGAAGCCATATAGATGGGCAAGAGACACATGAAAAGATGCTCAATATCACTAATCATCAGGGAAACACATATCAAAACCACAATGGGGTATCACCTTATACCTAACAGAATGGCTAGTATCAAAAAGAAATAACCAGCATTGGCAAGGATTTGGAGAAAAAAACAAAAACAGTAATTCAAAAAGATATATGTACCTCTTTGTTTATTGCAGCATTACTTACAACAGTGTAGCTATGAAAACCACCCAAAAGTCTGTTGATGGATGGATGAAGATGTAATACACACACACACACACACACACACACACACAATGAAGTATTACTCAGCCATAAAAAGGAATGAGATCTTGCCTTCTGCAACAATATGGATGGATCTAGAGGCTATTATGCTAAGTGAAGTAAGTCATGCAGAAAAAGACAAAAATCATATGATTTCACTTATATCTGAAATCTAAAAAACAAGATGAACACACAAAAGAGGCAAAAATGACCTATAAATAAAGACAACAAACTGGTGTTTACCAAATGAGAGGAGGTTGGAGGTAAGAGCTAAATGGGTGAAGGGGAGTACAAATTAAAGTCTTATAGTTATGAAATGTATGTCATGGGGATGAAAGGTACAACATAGGGAATACAGCCAGTGGGTATTGTAATAGCAGTGTGTGGTGGCAAATGGTGACTACACTTGTGAGCACTGCATAACATGTAGAATTATCCAATCACTATGTTGGACACCTAAAACCAATATAACACTGCGTCAACTACAATTCAATGGAAAAATTGTGTAGTAGGTGAAAGGATAATTGCTTTTGGTTATCTCTAGGTCATGAACTATTATGTAAGTCATCAAATACTCTATGACATAATTATAATGGATGAAATGTATCCTATTGTAAAGACACAGAACAATTCACAAAGTTAATTTAGTAAGCATTTATTAAATGCCTAAAAGGTGCTAGCTATAACAAGTGCTAGGGATACAACCCAGAAATTCAGATACAGATTTGTGCCTTGACTGAACTAGAAATATGACAGAGAAATAATGGAATGATGATGGGAATGAGCATTTCTAAATTACTATGGATGTTCAGGAGACGGAGGTATGTGGTGAGAGGTGAATGAATTTACTAGGCAGAGTTAAGAGTGTTGGATTGGATGAGAAAATAAACAGCACCTCTGGGGAAATAAAAGGACACAAAGTTTGAGAGGACAGTGGATAGCGAGGGGACAACAGCATAAAGCAGAACCAATGAGCAAGTGTAGAACACATAGCTCTGTAAGTCTTGGTAAGAGGTGTTTGATTTTTGTTTCTTTTCATTTCACAACTATTAGACACTTGGATAGTTGTCACCTTTTCTCTATTATACACGTTTGTGGCTTATGATGATGACTGTCTCTTAGGTAATATTTTCCCTTGGATACTCTCTCTCTAGAATTGTTTATTGGGAAGAAAATGACATCAACATTTTATTTATAGTTCAGGGGGGATGTGGCAGAGGGAGAAAGAGAAAATCTTCAGCAGGGTCCATGCCCAATGTGGAGCCAGACACAGGGTTTAATTTCATGACCCTGAGGTTATGACCTGAGCCAAAATCAAGAGTCAGAGGCTTAATCAACAGAACCACCCAGGCACACCATATCAATATTTTAATCTAATTTTAAAATATTACCAAATTGTACTTTAAGTAGTAAAGCCATTTCCCAAAACTCTGTATTATCATTTAATTCTATATGGTAGATGAAACCTGAAAACTCATTTTCTTTCCTTCTTTACATGTGATACTGAGCACTTCTTTTTCACTTAAATTGGATATATATATATATATATATATATATATATATATATATATAATTTCCTCTTTCCATAACAGTCTACATGTCTTGACTATTTATATTAGAATTCTTATCTTTAATTGATTTTGAGGGTTTTTTTTTTCTTATTAGTCTAATTAGTTCTCTACTTTTTGGTAATATTTTCCTGGTTTATATCTGTCTTTGATATAATATTTTTGCTATTCAAAAAACATTTTTCTTTTCTTTACATTTAAAAATTTTTAGAATGAATGAATTTATGTATGTATGTATGTATGCATGTATGTATGTGAGGGGTGGGTGGAGAGGGATAAGCAGACTCTGCACTGAGCATTGAGTCTAACATGGGGCTCAATCACACAACCCTGAGATCATTACCTGAGCCTTCATCAAGAGCTGGAGGCTTAACCAACTGAGCCACCCAGGTACCCCTATATTTTTAATATTCATAGTCAAAATTTTTAATAGTCTTTTTATTTATGGTTAAATATTTCATGTTATACTTAGAAGGGCTTTTCCCACTATAAGATTTGTGGGGTTTTTTGTTTTTGTTTTCCCATAGTTTTGTTTTTTATTTATATTCTTTATACAACTAGAATATGGAGTCAGAGGAAAAAAAGAATCAAAGATGTCCCTGGGATTTAAACCTACAAATTAAGAAGATAAATATGCCATTACCTAACAGAAGGTGTACAGAAGGAGGTGCTAAGGAGTAGCCCAGAGTAGAAGCAGCTTTGTTTTGAGGGCTGGAATGTTACTTATCTTCCAGAACTATCGATTTACAATTCGGTAAAAAAGGTTAAATGATCCTAACTGCCTTGTAAGAGTCTGACACTCAGCTATTAGTTACATAAGTTCACAGCACAAGTAGCCTATAGGATTATCCAAGCAGATTCCTGGTACAAGTCACTGCAAATTATGATGAAAATAATTTCTCCCCTGCCCTCCATTAAACGTGTGCTAGGGATATGTCCCTGGAAAATGGCTATGATACATCATAGCTGGCTGTAATCTAAATTATATTTAAGGTAAGTGGTTCTGAAAGGAGATAAAATGAAAATTCATAAAGCCTTTCACAAAAGGCATCAAGTTCATAATTGTAGTTATTAGTTCAGATCCAAATTTTCTATGTGGACTTTTGTAGCTCTATTCTATCTGCATGATGTAAAGTACAGGAGACTTCATTTCCATATTGTAGCCCTCATTTTAATATCCTCCCATGTTTACTCAGACTCAAGAAAAGAATACTTCTATGCAACATATGGACAAGTTGTATCCAATAATGTTGGAAAGTCAGCATCTCATCACCATGATCAATAGAAATTGGAAACGATGGGGGAATAAAGCTGCTGTTCTTGATTAAATATTAGCATTAATATTTTAGTAATAGTAACTATGAAATGTCCTTTCTCTCCTTGAATTCATTAAGCCACCAGAGAAACTTTATAGACTTATTATCTTATTCACGTTGGGCTTTTCATCTATGAATCTCAAAGAATAAAAATGAGATTTAATAACTTTTGAGGTCATGGTACCTTTCATATCTACAGAATTATACAGAAGAGCTACTTCATCAACTTGACTTTGACTGGCAATGTGATCTCTGAACTTCAAATTTAAATTCCACAGGGGTCGTTTTTGTTCAAATATGGTACAAATACAAAAAAAGCACAAATCTTAAAGAGATACTTTAATGTATTATAAATTGATCACACCTGTGAAAGCCCACCTACTTCAATAAATAGAATATACCTGTACCTCAGAGTATCACTTATTTTAACATTAAAAACGAATGCTTTGGGGGATCCCTGGGTGGCTCGGTGGTTTCGCTCCTGCCTTTGGCCCAGGGCGTGATCCTGGAGTCTCAGGATCGAGTCCCGCGTCGGGCTCCCGGCATGGAGCCTGCTTCTCCCTCTGCCTGTGTCTCTGCCTGCCTCTTCTCTCTCTCTCTTTCTCTCTCATGAATAAATAAATCTTTTTTTAAAAAAAAAAGAATGCTTTCTTCTTCCCTCCCTTCCTGCCTTTTCTTCCTTCCATTATTTTTAATCTAAATTGAACTACAATATTTATATTTATTGAATCTGGCTATGTACTCCTAAACCTCAGAGAAAAGCATCCCAAGATCTTTGAATTGAGTACTATTTATTTATATTTTCTTTTTTTTTTTAAGATTTAAGATTTTTTAAGATTTTGTATATTTATTCATGCCAGACACACACACACACAGAGAAAGAGAGAGAGAGAGAGAGAGGGAGAGAGAGGCAGACACACAGGCAGAGGGAGAAGCAGGCTCCATGCAAGGAGCCCGACTCGGGACTCAATCCGGGTCTAATTTATTTATATTTATATTTTCTATAAAATCCTAACATGTGGCTTCAAGTATTGGGCAAGTGAATGATTTTTTTAGGAAGTATAAAATTCATCTCTAGATGTGGTCAAATAACTGTATTCCTAATCATTAAGCAGTTTTTCCTGCAACTTATAATTGTCCATAATTTACAGTAATTCTAATATTATATTTTTAACAACACAAATATGTAATTCACATGTCAGCAGCTGATTTTTGAGCTTTTGCATTCAGTATTAATTCTAAAACCCCAATTGTTATGTGAGTGTCAATTCCTGAGTTCTTCAACACATCCTGGGTGGAGTTTTTCTTTACTTCTGACTTCTGGGCTGGCTGACTCATCCTCTTGAATACTTATAAATATTATTCTTAATCTTACTTATGAAAATATTTTATGTTGCCTATTAATTTTTAAAGTCCCCAGCTGATAAGCAATTTTAGTTTAAGCTGTCAATAACATAGGTTGGTATACAATTAAATGTGTTTGTGTGTTTGATTAATACCTGTGCTTGATTTATGCAAGAAATTCTTCTATTATTTTTTTAATTTTAAGAATTCTCTAAGTGACAAAAGTTACAATTTTAGCTAAAAGCCCAAATCCTTACTATTTTCCTTTTCCGCCAATTTACACTTGTTCCCCCTAAATTGTTCTCTAAAGTTTCCATGTATATTTTTATATTTTTTGAATTGTTTATTCTCATAAATATTTATTGTATAATACTATATCCTTTTACAGCTTAATTTTTTATTTTGCATTTTGTCAGTTATTTTTTATAATAAAATCATTACTGTATCTCTGTAACATTTCATCAAATGAATAAACCACCATTATCCATTCCTCTATTAGTAGAAAATTAAGTTGTTTACATTTCTTTGCTAATATAATAGTACCATGATGCATACTGTTATTTCTGTTTCCTTATATACGTGGAAGTTTATGCAGGATAAAAGTCAGAAGTGCGTCTTTAACTTTTTAAGAATTTCAAATTATTTTCCACAACAGTTACATGTGCAAAAGTTCTCATTTCTCAACACCTTGTCAATATTTTGCATTGTAAAACACTGTGGTGTTTAACTGATAACTGAGGAATAGTGTATTTCCATAGCAATGAACCAGACAGAATTAGCCATACATGTTGTAGGTATCAAAAGAAAGGACGGAGAGTAGGGTGGGTAGGTAAACTTCTACATCGCTTAAACTTCCAAGTTCAAAATTGTGGTTTAGGTAAAAAAGAAAGAAAAGTGGGATTATTAGGTCATTGGTCTAATAGTGCAGAAGGTTCTTGTTTTTATATTTATGACACAGCACACTACTTTAAGTGCTCTGGAAATACTAAGTATGAATAGATATTTATTTTTATAGTATGAATATTTATGACTGCAAATTTATTTGTAGTATTGTAAACTAGTGGGATAAAATGGATTATCTTTTAAGCAAGGCTACTGTTCTTATACCTCATAAAGAAATGACAAATATCAGAAAAATACTCCTCCGTATTTTGGCCCCAATCTAAATATTTATTTGAGATTTTAAAAAAATATTTCTTTCCATTCCTTATGTTATTTTGACAGAGCTAGCCAACTTCTTCTTATTTAATGCCCTCATAGATAATCGACATCCCAGTTATTTTTTTTTTCCCCTCAAGAACTTCATTTTATCAATCACATGGCCTTTCCCCTGCCTGTATCTTTTCCCTTCTCTTACATGAGTTTTTCCAGTGGCATTTCATCTGGCCTCAAAACTCTTCTTGGAGGGGAAAAAACACTTCTTGATTATTACTCCGTGTTTTCACCACTGCCCTTATACACTTTAACTTTATTGCTGAGATATTTGAGAGTAGACTGCCTCTTTAACACTCATTTACTACACAGCCTACTTACTGAGAGGTGATGCCTGCCAGGAGGCTCCAGCATGGAGGGTCTCCCTACATGTTCTCTTTGTCAAATTCTAAAGATGCATTTCAGCCCCTATCCTACTAAAGTATTCGTAGTATTTGACACTGTTGATATATCACTCCTTAAAATAAAATATCGGTTACTGGTTGCATTTCTGTTAACATGATATACAATTGATTTTAGGATGTTAGTGCAGAAAGTTATTCTTAATCACTTTATGATAAAACCATGTGGGATAATTGCATTTAATGTTTTTGTTGTTTTTCAGTTATATTATTAGTATAATTCTCTATAGATGTATTGATGTATACTGCCTTTACGCTCAGTATTTTGAAATTGCCAGTAAGGGGACTTTGACTTTTTACTTAAAAGGTAACATTATTGAGAGCTGAGGAAGCTGGTAGAGTAGGAAGGTACTGAGCTCACCACCTCCCACAGACACACCAAGGCAACAACTATATGTAACAAAACTCTGAAAACGACTTGAAAACTGACATAACAGATCTTCCACAGCTAAACACCTCAAGAAAAGGCCCACATCCAGAAGGTGAGAAGTGGTAGAAATATATTTGGGAACTAAACACCTAGGGCAGTGACCCAAAGTGGAAGGGATAACACAGACTTAAGGAAAAAGGAGATTAAACCTTACATCAAATGCTTTGAACATTAATGGGGCTTAACTCTTAGAGAGCCGAGGGCAATAAGAAACCACGTTTACACTCTTAAAGGGCAAACATGGTGGATCATTAGGTTTCAGACCCAGACCTGAGGAGGGCTTAAAAACTGCCTTGGGTATACATGAAGATTTATTGACTAGTTTTAGAACATGTGCCAGAGCAGCAGGGATCTAAAGCAGTTTTCTCCAGGAACGAAGTACTGGTGGTTACCAATTTTTCTTGCCCTCCTTCTGCCTAGCTGGGCAGATGCTGATAGGAATCCATTCTGACATGCTCCATCTACTTTGCTAAGTAGTGCTCGTCCAGCTTTGGCATTCCCCTGTAGACATGTGCCACTCAGTTTGTTTGCACTGGCAGGTGCCTCTGAAAAGTGGCTCCTGCCCTGTCACGGAAAGAGATTAGCCTCAGTTGGGACTGATGTCTGCTGAAAGTGACTACCTTACTGCCACACCCAGCAGGCACCTAGCAGGGGCCAGTGCCCTTGAAAGCAACTACTACTCTGAGCAGGGTATGCACTAATACCCAAGCTGTTGTTACAGGAGAACCTGTCATCAAGCAGAACCAGGAGCAACCACTGCTCACCAGCATGCCTGCAGCAGTCAGGATCTAGGGTGGCTAAATGGAGCCCACAAAAGGGAAACCACTGAGAGCACTTGGTTCTGGTGACCAGGGAGGGGAGTTTGTGCTATTGGCTATCACAAGAAGCCTTTTATAAGCCATTACTTCCAAATAAGGAGACATAGCTGACCTATCTAATACATAGTAACAAAAACAGTGAGTCAGAAAAAACAGTGAGATAAAAGAATATGTTCTAAATGAAACAACAGGACAAAACCCCAGAAAAACATCCTAAATGAAATGGAAATAAATAACCTACCTAATACAGAGTTCAAAGTAATGATCATAAAGAAATTCACCAATCTTAAGAGTGGTTGAACTCTGTGAGAATATCGTCAAAGAGACAGAAAAAATAATTACTCAGAGCAGAAGAGTACAATAACTTAAATGAAAAATACAGCAGAGAGAAATAACAGATTAGTGAATGCCAAAGAATGAATCAGCAATCTCAAACACAGAGTTGTGGAAAGTAACCAAGGTGAAAAGCAAAAGAAAAAATATTTAAGAAATGAAGATAGGTTAACTGACCTCTCCAACATAAAGAATAATATCATTGAAGAGGTCCCAGAAAAAGATAGAGTGAATGGGGCAGAAAACTTATTTGAAAAAACCTAATGAGTGAAAATTCTCCTAACCTGGAAAAGGAAACAGACACTGGGATCCAGGAAGTACAAAGAGTCCTCAAAAAGATGAACCCAAGGAGGTCCACACCCAGATACACAATAATTGAAATGCAAAAATTAAAGGCAATAACTAGAACTAAAAAAAAACATGAAATGAAAAATTCTCAATTTTAAAAGCAAACATACAATAAATGTAGTAGATCATTTGCTTATAAAGGTAGTACAAAGGTTAAAAGACAAAAGTAGTAAAATCACATCTATAAAATTGGTCAAGGGATACACAAAATAAAACGACATAAAGTATGAATCATATATATAGAATGTGGATGGAAGAATAACTTTGTAGTGTTTTTAGAATGTGTTCAAACTCAAGAAATCATCAGGTTAATATGGGCTGTTATATAATTAGCATGCTATATGTGAAACTCATGGTAAGCAAACCAAAAACTCAGAGTAGTATATGGAAATAAAGAAAAAAGGAATCCAAACATACTACTAAGGTAAGTCCTCAAATTGCAGAGGAGAGATCAAGGAAAGAAGAGACAAGAGAAACTACAAACACATCAATAAAATAATTAAAAGATGGCAATAAGTACATATCTATCAGTAATTATTTTAAATGTAAAAGGACTAAGTGTTCCAATTAAGACATATGGTTACTGAATGGGGGGAAAAAAGCTAAGAACAATCTATAAGAATTATTATATGCTGCCTATAATAGACCCACTGTAAACCTAACCACACATAAGGAATGAAAGTAGAGGGATGGAAAAAGATATTCTATACAAATGGAGGCAAAAATAAGCTGAGGTAACAACACTAATGTTAGATAAAATAGACTTGAAGATAGATAAGAGACAAAGAAGTATATTTCATAATGAGTAAAGGATCAATTAAGAGTATGTAACAATTATAAACATCTATGCACTCAAAACAGAAGCAGCTAAACACATAAAGCAAATATTAACAGAAATAAAGGGAGAAATTTACAGTAATATAGTAGTAATAAGGTTACTTTTGCACCTCTCTTACATCATCAGATAGATCATCCACACAGAAAATCAATAAAGAGATACTGCCTTTAAATGACACATTAAACTAGAGGGACTTAACAATGAAAATGAACATTTTCATTACAATGAAAATTCCAACCAAAACCATCAAAATACACATTCTTTTCAAGTGCACATGGAACATTTTCCAGGATAGACCAAAGACACAAAATGAGTTCAGTACACCTATGAAGATTGAAATTATATCTAGCATGTTTCCTGATCACAAGAGTATAAAAGTAGAATTACAAGAATGGACAGAAGAATTTATATTCTTCCAAAGATGACATCAGATGTTGAAAAGACACATGAAAAGATGCTCATCATCATGAATCATCAGAGAAATGCAAATAAAAACCACAGTGAGACTTTACCTTACCTGAGTCAGCATGACTACTATCAAGAAAAGAAATAACAAGTGTTGGTAAGTATGTAGATAAGAGAGAACCCTTGGGCACTGTTGGTGGGAATCCTTAAACTGGCACAACCACTGGGGAAAACAGTAGTGGTGATTCCTCAAAAAAGAAAAAATAAGGATATCATATGATCCAGTAATTCTACTTCTGGGTATTTACCCACAGACAACAAAAACACTGATTTGAAAAGATATATAGATATAGATATAAAATTATATATATAATATATTTAATTATAAATATATATTATATATTATATGATTCTATAATTATATATTTATGTATTTAGCTGCTTCTGTTGAGTGCATAGATGTTTATAATTGTTATATATAATTATGTATATAATATAATAATATATATATTCCTATGTTAATGTTTCATTGTTTATAATAGCCAAGATGTGGAAGCAGTTTGTATCCAGGGGAAAATGAATAGATAGATAAATAAGATATGGTATATATCTACAATGGAATACTACTCAACCATGAAAAAGATTGAGATCTTGCAATTTCCAAGAACAAGGATGAGCCAAGAATATATTAAGCTAAATGAGATATGTCAGGCATAAAAAGACAACATATGATTTTACTTATATGTGGAATCTAAAAAACAATACAAAAACAAACAAAGACCCAGTCTTGAGTAGAATAAACTTATAGTTCCCAGGAGAGGAGGTATAAAATAAAGGTGATTAAGAGGTACAAACTTCCAGTTATAAAATAAAGAAATCATGGAGATGATGGAGAAACAACAACCAACAGTACTGAAATACAAAGGATTATTATAGAAAACTGTGAAAAATTATATGCCAAAAAATTAGATAACCTAGAAGAAATCAATCAATTCATAGAAATATATAATCTTCTAATGAATCAGGAATAGGAAATCTAAACATAATTACAAGTAATAAAATTGAATCATTAATAGAAATTTTCCAAACAAAAATCCAGGACCAGATGGCTTTACATGTAAATTATACCAAACATTTAAATGGGAATTAATACGTAACCAACTTATAACCAATTAATACCTAACCAACTATTCCAAAACACATAGGAGGAAGGAAAGCTTTCAGATTCATTCCATAAAGCCAGTATTACTCTGGTACCAAAATCAGACAACAACATTACCAAAACATTGCAAAAATATACCCATGGGGAAGACACATGCAAATATCCTCAACAAAATATTAACATACCAAGTTCAAAAATACATAAAAGGGTCTTTAAAGTGGGAATTGGGACATCTGAGTGGCTCAGTAGTTGAGCATCTGCCTTTGCCTCAGAGCCTGATCCCAGATTCTCTGGATTGAGTCTCGCATTGGTTTCCTTGCATGAAGCCTACTTCTCCTCCCTCTGCCTGTGTCTCTGCCTCTGTGTCTCTCATGAATAAATGGATAAAATCTTAAAAAAAATAAAGTGGGATTTACTTCGAGGATGCAAGAATGATTCCTTATTCAAAAATTAATGTGATATGTCACACAAAATGATAAAAAAATTAATGATCATCTCAATAGATGCATAAGTGTTTAAGAAAACTCAATATCCATTCATGGTAAATACTATTAACAAAGTGGGTATAGATAGAACATAACATAAAGAGGGCTATAGGTGCCAAACCCAAATCAAACAACATACTTGGTAATAAAAAGCTGAGAGCTTTTCCTCTAAGATCAGGACAAGGATGTCCATTCACACCACTCTTATTTAACATAATGCTAGCCATAATGGTCAGACAAAAAAAAAAAAAAAAGACGTAAAAAGGCATCAAATTGTTAAGAAACAAGTGAACTGTCACTATTTGCAGACAACATGATGCTATATATAGAATACACAAGATTTCACCAGAAAGCTATTAGACTAATAAATGAATTCAGGGGAGTTGCAGGATATGAAATGAATATACAGAAATCTGTTGTGTTACTATACACTAATAACAGATGTGCACAAAGATAAATATAATTTCCTTTACAATTGCACCAAATAAAATGCCTGAGAATAAATATAACCAAGGAGGTGAAATACCTGTCCTCTGAAAACTTAAGAATTAGATGAAAGAAAGTGAAGATGACACAGATAAATGCAAAGATATACTATACTCATGAATTGGAAGAATACTGTTATAATGTTCATACTAGTCAAAGCAACCTACAGATTTAATGCAATCATATTATTTTTCACAGAACTAAATCTAAAAAAATCTTAAAATGTTTGTGGAACTACATAAGACCCCAATATTTGATATAGGTTGTCTATATTTCAACTTTAAAAATTATAAATAAAATAATAAATTGTAACATGACTAATTTTAAATAATACTGTAATTAGTATATATATAACTAAAATTTTAAAATGTGCCTAACATTCTTCTTGAATGCATAAATAATTTCTAAAGATAGTTTGGTGAATACCACACTTACTGATTCTAGCCAAACAATGTCTATAAAGAATGGGGAAATACTGATAATTTCATAATCTATTAAGTATATTTCAAAGATAATATTTTACTTGTCAAATTCTATTCTCTCATACATACATAATTAGACTAGCTTTGCTCCAATCACCAAGTGTTTTAACTGGTATGTTTTGAACTTTAGTACTATATTCTTCATAAGAATGCTTCCTTTTTCAAAATAATATTTATTCTTCTGGGTGAATTATGTACACATAAAGCAATATTGAGCAAAATATATATTTTTTAACTTACCAAAATTATTTCAAAATTAATGAGGAAGGATTTATATTGTTGCAATACTAAGTTTTCAACGTTGATAAATATATTTAATTTTCTTCTTTTTGTCCTTAGTAAGTTTCCAGTTTTTGTTATGTTTGTTTTGGTATCCTATTTATTTTTCCTTTTTCTAAAAAAAATGTGTAATTTAGTTTTGCTATTGTGAGTGAAATATTTCTTCTTGGTAAATTTCAATGGATTGTTACAATTTTACCCCATCCTGTGAAATGTCTGTATTTATATTGTTTCTACTATGCTAAACAATTAGAATTTTTAAGTTGTTGATTCTCAGATTATATTGAAATAATATTTGAAATAATCTATTTTTCTTCATCTTTTACAATTTTCTATACTTCTGTTAATGTTTCTGGCTCATTGCTTTCTGCATAATTTCTAAAACAATATTAAATACTGATATTGATAGCAGGAGTACTTGACTTGATATTAATACAAATGCTGAGTTTGAGATCATTGTAAGTGATAGCGACTGTTTTGGGATAAAGATCATTTGTTATGTTAAAGAAGTACCCATTATTCATAACTTATTAAAATTCTTAAAGAATCAGAAATAACTCGTGTTTCCTAAGCATTTATTAATAAAACCAATAATGTAACTAATAACCGATTTATGTCAAACTGTCCTTAAACAGGGGTGCCTGAGTAGTTCAGTTGGGTATGAGATTCTTGATTTTGGTTCAGGTCATGATCTCAGGGTCATGAGATGGAGCCCCACATTAGGCTCTATGCTCAGTGGGGAGTCTGCTCAAGATTCTCTCCTCTCCCTCTGTCTCTACCCCCCCCCCCCAAATAAATAAATAAATCTTTTAAAAGATAGCCTTAACCAACACTGTATTAATAGGCTAAAATTTGCATGCTGGATTTCCAGATATTGAAAGATAATAAAGGCCTCCAAGATATTCATCTCTCAATAATCCCCCCAAAACAAGAAGAAGAAAAAAAGATCATGCTTTTAGAATAACTTGAAATAGGGAACTCCTAAATATCAAAATAATAATTATTACAAAATAACAATTACAAAGAAGAAAAACACTACTCCCAAAGCGTGATCTTATATGTCCCTGCTCTACCTCATGCCAGCTATAAGCCTTATCGTGGGAAAAGTAGATTCTTTCAGAGCAAATAAATTGATGAATCCCTAGCCAGATTAACCAGGAAATAAGGGAGAAGATACACATGAACAATATCAGGATTGAGAGGACCATGACAGTTTCTGGTCATGGTCCTCACTATGGATGAAGAGAAAATGATCCACTGGAGGAAGTTAAAGGAGAAGACTGTGAGACTGAAATGAATTTGGAAGTGTCAGTCAGAAATCATTGCTAAATCTCTTAACCTGGCCTTTGGAAGAGTCTAGAAGCAATGAGATAGCCCAGTATCCATGAGCCCACCAATCACCTAGGTCTTGGTTTCAATAGAAGTATTTCAAAGGCTGTTGTTGAGTTTTCTATGCAACAAGCAGGTTGCATAGAAAAAGAATAACGTAACTGAGACAAGACTGATTCACACAACACATGATTTGGGTTCCTTAAGTCCAGATATCACCTCACAGTTTTTAGGGTTTCCCCCACCCAGTACTTAATAGTAGATTCCCAACCACAGCCATTGATCTACTAAGTTGGAGCTTCAAAAAAAAAAAAAAAATCAGAAAAATATCCACAGTCAAATATCATACTCAAATCCAAAGATTTGGGAGTCATAATTCAGTCAGAAGCGAATAAAAACCGTAGTATTTCTTAACTTTGGAATGAGATCCACACGTTTTCTTTTATTCTTAAACATTCATCTTACTCATTTAATCTGTTCATGGTGATACATTTACATGTATGTCATTTTGTCCTTGAATTTATCACTAGTGTCTGTTTAAATTGGTTTTTACCTAGGAGGCAAGAGCCATGTTGCTAAATTGGTCCATCTACGACTCAGCACAACAGATAATTTAATGAATTTAGCTTTAATGATAATGATGGTTTAAAAACACTACTAAATTGGAAATTTACAGATTTGCCTCCTTTTACTTCTGGTGGTCATTGCATTGATTGTGATGAACAGATGGTGTGTGGAGAATCATAAGCTATTTCATAGAGAGATGATACTCTTTCTTAGCTTACCTCAGCCTCAAATATCACATAACCTTATGTTTTTTTCAGCTGACAAATATTACCAGGCATTCCATCAAATACCACTAGCTTGTAAAAATCTTATCCACAAAATATAATAGCGATTAGGAACAAAATGTTAAAAGCATAATTGTCATATAAATTCATGGTAAACATGTGTCCAAGTGTTGTTTGAGTCATTAACAACAGTCAACAGAAAGACAAAAAATGGTTCAAGAGAAAACATACACACATTCACAAAGACATATAAAATAATAAATGAAAAGTTTTGGAAAAAGCTTAGATTTTAAAAACTATGACTAAAATCATAACCTTGGGGATTACCTTCTCTGTAAGCAGAAAAAATTACATCAAAATAAATTTACAAAAATAACTTTCCTATTATCTATTTTCCTCCAGTGAATCTCTAACTTTGCAGAATCAGGGTCCTGATTAGTAAGACCAAGAAGTCACATTCCCTTAGAAATTCAGATGACCTAGTTTGACAAATAGCACTGTAGTATGACACTGAAAGAAAATAAAGTCCTTTGTACCTTATTTCCAGGTAAGTTTCTCTAACAAAATATTATACTTTAGTATTCAGTAAAACATAGAAATTAATGAATTGTATAATACACAATGAACTGCTTCTCTAAATTCTCATAAGAGCAAATTATTTTCCAGTATTTAATTTAAAAAACTTTATTTCTAACCTTTATACCCATCAATCCCAGATATATGAAATATATGGTAAAAAGGGCTTATTTTATGTTCAAATTATATACATATGCACACACACACCCATACACATATGCAAATACAGGAATATGAATATCAATTACCACTTTTGGGGTACACTATAAAATCTTAATCTAGTCAAACAAGTAAAACTGAAATTGAGGGTAATATCTGATGGTATTACTGTTCATTCAGCAATGTGATATGTAATGCCTCAACATGAGATGATGGTACCACTAGGTTGTTTCCAATTTATTATCCTCAGATGACTAACTGAAAAATTTGTATTTATACTTGGCCCACACTTGAGAAAAAACTTCTAGACACAGCACTTTTGCAGTTCAAATGCTCTGTAACAGAATTAATTTTATACAATTATGTTTAATCTTAAGAAAATAAATCTTTCACGTTGCTTTTGATGGTTCTGAAATATCCGCACAGTGGTTTTCACATATTGTTTGTAGCTATGTTGTTTTCCTGACCACATTTGAATGTACATGTTTTTCTTCAATGATGTGTAAATGCATTTGTTTTGATAGTAGCTTTGTGTATGGATCACTGGCATGATCTGGTTCATTTATTTCCTTGAGAGTGGGATTCATGTTTACGTTTCTCTGGAAGAAAACGTGATTCATGTTTACGTTTCTCTGGAAGAAAACGTGATTCCAAAAGTGTTATAAGGAGGAATGTGTTACATGTTCAGTTTAGGATACTGATCTTGAATGAGTTCCTTAAATGACGGTCTTAATAAATTGCTGCCTTCTAAAGCTCATCAGCTACTGAGCAATTTCAGGTTTCAGACAATTAGGGCATTTGAAATGGCGTACTGCTTTTCTGCTTAGTTAGGTGATACAAAAATGCATTAACATTCAGATATACTTAATAACTGAATAAAGAATATATTTAAAGCCTTAAATTATTTTCCCTAGCTCTCAGAAAACTAAGATGCTTTAGCTCATATTATTGTCTAGCAGACTAACATTTTAGTTAAAAGAAGAAAAAAGAAAAATCTTTTTAGCTATTTCTTGTTTTATTAGCCAGGCATCATTTGATTCTTTTTTTAGTAACCTACTAAAACTATTTCTAATCAAAAATTCTTAAATGTACAGTGCGTGGTATAGAGTCTAGCCAGAAATCCAACAGAATTAATCTGCAAAATTTCTGGAATCCCATGTACTCTGTTTTCAGCAATTGGGCTATGATTGAATGATGTTACCAATTCTTACATACATTGAGCTATATGCTTCCAAAGAACATTTACAACCTGGAATTTAGACTACAAATGAAGCATCCATTATTTTTTAAGTCAGAAAAAACACACATCATTTCTGAATCTTTCAGCAAAACTGGAAACTGATGATAGATGGAAAAAAATTTTTAAATTCAATCACTTGGAAATGTAAACACAGAAAATGTGAGAGGTGGGTGATCTAGTGTATAAGCCACTACCCTACATGTGACTGCTGGAATTTAAATCAACTAAAATGAAATAAAAGTTCCATTCCTCCATCACAGTAGCAACATTTGAAATACTCAATAGTCACATATATCTACTAGCTATAGTATTGTACAGTGAAAATACAGAACATTCATCATTGTGGAATTTCTCATCACTGCTGAGCTAGAGCAGCCAGTATTAGCTTCTGCATTACACTGATTCTGATATGTGTTGACTAATTTTTATTCCAATTTTATCTATACTAAGTAAAGGAACAGAGCCATAATCTATGCTTATATGGTATAGATATTCATTTTTAACCATTTGGAAACCTTATAAAACTACTTTCTTGATACTTTTATTCCCAGCAGGAACTGAAAGTGATATATTAAAATTTGCATTAATTGGCTTCCTTGTTAATTTACACTTGCATTTTAACAGTCTTTCCTTAAATGTTATATTGCCAATTTATTTAATGCATTGAGGATAGAAGCTGTAATATCTTCTGATTGACTTGTAACTTCCATTAATCTCAAAATTCATCTGTATCCTATTTCTCATTTAAAAAAATGCAGAATAAGTATGATGCCACTCTTTGAGAATAATGTTATATAGTAAAAATAATTAGAAAGCAATGTTTCATTTCCTTTTATTCCCTATTGTGAATTAAAAGTTAGAATCCAGTTTTTAATTCTCCCAGTTTGTAGGGAAAAAAAATATGTGCTTAAAGCCCCAGGCAACCGTGCCAGCTTAGAGGCTTCCTGTTTCCATACCTGTGCCAATACTTAAACTAAACTGTGTGATTCACTATTTCCCAGACCTGTACTGAATTTCTTGCCTATTTGCTTTTTTCAACTTGTATCCTTTCCAAAATTCCCTCCTCACCCCATGCAACCTTTAATATTATTGCACATTTTAATATTCCTACTATACATTGAGTCCTTTTTATTTATATAATTTATTTATTCTCCTATTTCATAAGCTTCTTGAATGTAGAAATTTATAAGTTACTGGACTGTTATTACCATGGAACTAAATATATATTAGGTATTTAATATATATTAGGTAGACTTATGTGACTCTTTTTTGGGGGGGGGGGCATTGGGGGTGGGCAGAGGGAGGACAGTATCTCAGACCCTGAGATCATAACCTGAGTGGAAATCAAAAGTTGGTTGCTTAACCTACTGAGCCACCTTGGCGCCCCAGGATTTAATTGACTATTATCAGAGTCAGTCTACAATGAAATATAGCCATTATTTTTCAAAACAGAAGACTTACAGAAATATAACATACTAATAATTTTCTTACTAAACAAAAACTCGAAACAGAGTTATAGACAAGGAATACAAAGTAAAGTGTCGATTTCCAAACCTGGTAATTAACCCAATATTTAAAAAAGTTCTCCTGTTGCAATATTTGTTCTAGATCTTTACTTTCAGTTGGATTGCCCCTTATAACCTTCCCCAACCTTATTTCCCTCTGTCCTTCCCCTTAAGGAACTACTTACCTTGCAGTTGATGTGTCTCCTTATTCGTTTTTTTTTTTTTTTTTACTTTGGTAGGTAGGACCATGTTTTTGAGGTGTACTATTATGCCAAAAACTCTCTTTTAGAGGTGGCTTGTCCATGTGTACATACAATCATTTATGTTAATTCTCTTTGAGATTTTAGTTTTAAACGAATGGCTTTTGGCTTTTGTTTACTGTTTAGAACCCCGGCGCATCAAAGAGTATTTCTTAAACAAGCAGATAATTTTTTTTTTGCTATATTTTGTTTCTGAACTTTTTAAAGATTAAGTTAAAGAGAAAAACTGTATTCCTTTGTGAGGGATTTTTTTTTTTTAATTCCTTTTCACTGACTTCACAGATAAATAAACAGTGGCTGCCAATTTCACTTTCAGGATAATTGATCCAAATTATCTAGGCCAAAGCTCTTTGAAAAATGCAAACTGCAGTGAATCCTTAGAAATATAATTGATTAAAGGTCTAAAAGGGTATATGTTGATTTAAAAGCCATATATTTAACCAGACCTGGATTGTTCCCTTTAAAGATATACAGAATATTCCTTTAGAAAACTCATGACTGCATCAGTGCATTTGGAGGGCATTTACCTAGGGTCTTTTAAGGGCACAGCACTGAGCTAGGTTTTGGTGATAGTGTAAGATTTTTCCAACACTTGTGAAAGATACCTGACCTTGTGTAATTACATCTAGAAGAATCTTTTGCAAACTATAAATCCTATTGGATTTGTGAGTAAAAAAGATCAATGAGACCTGAAATAACTGAAGAATACCGAATGAGAGTGAGGGATTTGCAAAACTTACAAGAACATTCCTGGCAGTGGAATGCCCTAACTGGAGTGGTTGCCGAGTATTAGAAATAAGTATGGAATGAAATGAAAAGGAGAAGATAATGGTATCCACTGTGAACTGTATTTGGATTCTTTCAAAGTGCCTGACTTTTACAATTCCTTTCTTTCTGGCCTTGATAAGCCATAATGATGAGGTCTTAACACATTTGTATCCTCTTTCACTTTTTGAGAAAGAGGCTTGGGAAAATATAGGGATGTTTTAATGTCAGCTGATAAAACTTGGCTGAATCAAAATTGGAGGTGAAAATAATCTTTGGGGATAGGTTTCCTTACAACCACTTCACCAGATGTGTTAGGAGAACATTCACAAATTTATCAGGGAGAGAAATGAGGCGTAGAGAAATAAAGTAGTGCAGCCATTGGCAAACAGCACTTCTGGGACAGAGTTGAAGAGAATCCTAAGGTTGGAAGAACATTCAGAGGTCATCAATTGCTGTTCTCATTTGTCTGTACAGTGTCTGTACAGCTAACTGTACAGTGCCCTCCAGATAAGAAATTTCTACATCCCTTTTCACTACCCTTTCAAAAGTTTACAAACCCACATTAGTAACTCTACCCCAAACTGTTCCTGCCTGACCGGCCCACTTTAGCCGTGTGAACATCAGTCCAACAGGCAAGTTTGCTAGTACTTTCAGTTGCCCGCCCAGAAAGACACAGCACTGATAATTGTATTTATTTCCAAAGTAAAATTTAAAACCATGTTCACTACAAAGTCAGGGGTTTATAATAGTATCTCTTGTAGACTTGAAGAGACAAACTAAGGTATAGAGAGCCAAGTTAGCATACACATGATTTGAATTTAAGTGTTACGTGCCACATATTTAGTTTGTATTCAGTTTACTGTGTTCATGTATCTAGTATGTTCCATGCTGAAAAGCAGGTGAGTTGGTGAGGAAATACATGCCTTCCCAGTAGAAGTCACTGACCTTTACCATGTCACTCTACTCCAGGAATTTCTATTACCTCATCTCTACTACTAAGTCTACATTTCAGGCCCCATTATGGAGAAAAGTATGATGCTGCAACTTCAGATTTTAAGGAACTTTGAGAACCAAATTTACAAAACAGAAAAACAAATATTGTTCATCACAATGCCCTTCTGTTCAATCAAATTTTAAGGATAATGACAGCCTGCTATTTTTACATGTTGCTGATGTGAATAATTCATTAAGAAATCTGTGAAAGAAAACAATGCTGGGCTTATCTGCAAAAGGAGGGCTTTTTCAAATGAGTTTGAAAAAAAATAGTCCTAAGATTTTCTTCATGGGTTTTCCTCTAATAAACTTTATGTCACTAAAGATATTAAATTGGAAGAGACTGACTTATAATTACATGTAGACGCTTTGA
Organism: Canis lupus familiaris; assembly: GCF_011100685.1. Classification (NCBI taxonomy): domain Eukaryota; kingdom Metazoa; phylum Chordata; class Mammalia; order Carnivora; family Canidae; genus Canis; species Canis lupus. The sequence continues at coordinate 7,682,139 of NC_049232.1, forward strand.
TAATAACTGCTTTGCACAAAGATCAACTAGATGCCATTTACCTTCACCTTCAGAATGACATCCCTCCAGTGATGCTCCTCTCTTTTGTTCTAGTATCTTCCCTTACCACTGGATCACTGCACAAATAGCCTCCAGCTCCCAGCTACTTTAGCATTTGCCTCAGTTGCAGACAGCTGCCTTACCCAAGCACCTGCCTCTCCCGGTGAGCATACATCCAATGACTGATTTTTGCCAACTTTTAAAACCCAGATATTTGAGGCAGAATACTCTTGAGACTCCATTTATGTTCAGAACCATCCACAAAATGCCCCCAAGGTTTTTTGTGGTTTTTTTTGTTTTGTTTTTTTTTTTTGTTTGTTTTTTGAGCCTTCATCACAGTCCAAACACATGACAGTTCAAATTCATCCTCTACTCTATCCTGCTTTCTTCTTTTCCTTCCACAGGAGCTGATCCCTAGTACAGCATGCCCAAATCCATCTTGGGGTATACTTGTGTAAAATGCCATGTGATGGCGGCTTTCTTGTCAAGGTCAAAATATGCTCTTCATGCTGCTAAATCCAGTGGCCCATTTTCAGTTCTCATCTTATTTGAACCACTAATTGGCATTGAGTCTCTCTCTTCGTGTCCTATTTTCTTCAGTATTTTTTTCCCCCAGAGCAACCAGAGCAATCCCTTTAAAACACAAGATAACTCATCTCCTCCCTCTGTTCAAGAGTCTCTAATGTTTGCCAGGTCAATCTAAGCAGAAGCCAGAGACCTTATGATTTCCTTCAAGGCCCAATATGGCAACTCCTTCACCCCTAACCCTTTGATTTCATCCCCTATGACTTTCCCCTTGTTCATTTTGCTTCAGCCACATTTAGTCTCATCACTATTCCTTAATCACTATTCCTTAATCCATCACTATTGGATTTCCAATTGCAATCCTGTCTAGTGACACATCCTAAGTGTGAACTAGCCCCCTCATTTCCTTCTATGCTCCAGCACATAATTCTCGTTCAGAAATCCTACCTATATTAATTACACCATCCCCTCTTGACCTTCATATATTCTCATTTCTCGTAATTTCTGTTTTTCCCCATTCTATCTTTTGCCATCCGACACACATACATTAACACTTTTTTGTTCTCCTCCCACTAAAAAACTCTATAATGAAAAAAATCTTGTTTGTTCACTACTATAATTATAGAACCCCAAATAATTCAACAAATTCATCAATATAATAATCACTGAATTAATGATTTACTTAATCAACTTCTAAGAGTACAATTCATTTTCTGGGGAATAACAATAGAGTTATCTTTGGTATGAACCATATAGTAGCCTAATATTTTACAATATACTAGGGAGTCACAGTATTGTTGTACAGCTCTGAAATGAATAAGTTTAGAGCACCTACCTACTGTTCATTTCATATCCATCCTGGGTAAATGTCTTTCCAAAGCTGCAGTAATTGGTAGAAGTATCAAATATCGCTTGGTTTGGAAACCAATGCTGTTCTGAGTGCTGTCATTATATATGGAAATGAAAGTAAAGTTTTAAACCCAGAATTCTATTTTAAGGAAAGGTTAGGAGGTTGTCACTACAATAATGATTTTGACACATATTCATTTGCAAGGAAGATGGACTGCAATAAGGTCTTCTCAAAACACAAGATGGTTTTAAAAATATTCTTGTAATTAAACAAAGATCTTTATGCCCACATTAGGGTAAATGCCACTACATCAAGAATCCCAAGTGGGACACCTTGGTGGCTCAGTGGTTTAGTGCTGCCTTCAGCCCAGGTGGGATCCTAGAGATCCAGGATTGAGTCCCACGTCAGGCTCCCTGCATGGAGCCTGCTTCTCCCTCTGCCTGTGTCTCTGCCTCTCTTTCTCTCTCTCAGTCTCTCTCTGTGTCTCTGATGAATAAATAAATAAAGTCTTAAAAAAAAAAGAATCCCAAGTAAAATTTAATCAGCCAGATTCTGTGACTAATGGAATGACCTAGTAAAGGCCTCTAAGGACGCAGACCTGCTTGCATTTCCTCATCTAAATTTAGGGTGTGCATACCATTGCAACAGAAGGACATTATGACTATAGTGGCCCTCATGTAGGAGGGTGGTTCAATTATAACTGTCTCTATGGGGAAAAAGTAAAGAAAAGAGAAAAGAAGAGACAAATTCAGGATTCCCAGTTAAATGCTGATCGTGCTGGCAGAAAAATGAACATCTGGTTACTTCTCCCTGTTATTCATCAGAAAAGCACTTAAACTTGGGGTATGTACCTGCATTATGAACATGTGATTTCTTATCTTTACAGATGTAGAGGAGAGATATAAAACTTTTTCATTACTAATGAAAAAGTTACCAAGAACAATTTATTAGAAAAAAAAGATATTAAAAATGCTATAGTGAGGACAGCTTTTCAAAGCTAAAAGAGAACCCAATTTTGTTGGATTTTAGTAAACAGAAAAAATGATACTGACAGATGTAAAAGGTTACATTTTAAATTAGAAACCATATGCATGGGGATCCCTGGGTGGTGCAGCGGTTTGGCGCCTGCCTTTGGCCCAGGGCGCAATCTTGGAGACCCGGGATCAAATCCCATGTCAGGCTCCTGGTGCATGGAGCCTGCTTCTCCCTCTGCCTGTGTCTCTGCCTCTCTCTCTCTCTCTCTCTCTCTCTGTGACTATCATAAATAAATAAAAATTAAAAAAAAAACCATATGCAAAAACACAATGGAAGACCCCCAAACTTTAGAGTTAAGTATTAAGAGTACATTTGGAATTATATATTTAATTTTGCCTTGAACTTTAATAATGCATTTAAAATTTTGAAGTTAAAGCTTCAACTGTGATCAGCTGTGTAGCCTTTTAAGAGGGCTCAATGACCTAAGAAAGTAAAGATAAGCAGAATTACCACGATTGCTCATAAAAGGATTTTTCACTGAAGCTTATTGGTAATTTTTCAGAATTAAGAGCTATTAGTAATATTAATAGTAAATATACTACTATTCACTTTTTAAAAAAGATTTATTTATTCTTGGAGGGAGGGGCAGTAGGAGAGAGGGAAAGAAAGAGAGAGAGAACATCAAGCAGACTCCCTGCTGAGCCCAGAACCAGATGTGGGGCTGGATCTCACATTCCTGAGATTATGACCTGAGCCAAAATCAAGAATCAGACACTTAACTGACTCAGCCATGGAGGTGCGCCTAATACTCACTTTTATTAAATGCTATGTGCCAGCCAATATTTTAAGAGTTTTCCATATATTTCCCACTTTTATCTTCATGACCCTCTCTTCCTCAGAGTAAGATACTACTATGATACCCATTTACAGATGAGAAAACTGAGACAGAGAATTTAAATACTCTGGGTAAGGACACAGAACTAAGAGATCGGGCCAGATTCTTGACCTCAAAGCCCATGTTTTTAATCTCTTCACTGTTAACACAAACAATTAGCTTAGGGAACAAAAAGTGGAAATACAGAGCTCTAGCAGTAAGTCTGTCTTCACGGTGCAGGAAAGGCAGTCATAAATTGCAAAATCCAGGCAATCTCCAGGTCATTTTCTCTCCCCAATGGCAAATAAACAGCTTGACTAGTAGTTTTGACAGAGCACATCAGTTGATTTGGCATCGGCAGGCAAAGTCTTCGTCTAGCTACCATATACTACAGGGAGGTTCTTGGCCAGAGTCCTCGTCAGCATTGTTCACAACACTGTTAATCATGCACTCCCAGCAGAGGTTCAAGCCACAACAGAGTACATTAGATCTAGTCTTCACAGCTCAGCAAATTTAAGGAAAATAGAGTATAGCACTATGCCCTTTACATCATCTTATTGCCATATCAACAGATTTACTCTTGGGCAATTACTTTAGGAGTTTGGCTAAACAAAGAAATTCCTCAACATCCTAAGAAAGTAAATAAGTTAGTTGTAATAATAATACTTTTCTACTTCAAGTTTGCTAATACCACCTACACATCCTAAATTGACCTATTTTTAGTTTCTACAGTCTTACATTTAGAAGGTTCATCTTTTCTTTTGCATTTAACTATCACTTCTGTGTACATAACCCTCAAATAATTTCTAATCCTATAAACTCATCTGGCCTGAGCAACTCAATCTCTAGAAAGGAAAACAGTATGTTAGCATATTTTAAACATCCCTTGAGATATAGTTAAATGGAGAAATTTGATGTCGAATACTAATGGTGTTCAGAAGTAAGTTAAATAGTAAAAACCTGTGCCAGTCTGCCTGGAACTCAATGTTAAGGGGCCAGGGTTACTACCTAGGCTGACCTGATCTAGGAATTGACTTGACTGTAAATAGAGATTGAGTCAGAGATCATTATATGGTACATAAACTAGGTCACGGGGATCATGATGAGAACATAAGAGGAGAAGCTGGGGACTAGGGAAGTTACAGTCCAAAGAGAAAACTAAGAGACGGCTGGAATCATAAGCATGCTAGTGAACAATACTATATGTCTTATGCCTTAATAGAACATTCATTGTGCATTGTGTAGCAAATTACTTAGCAGCTTTAAGACAACATGTATGTATTATCTTTCAGTTTCTGTGGGCCAGGAATCTAAGCACAGTAGAGCTGAGTGCCTCTGGCTCAGGGTTCTAATGAGGAGGCGGCATTCAATCTGTCAGCAGGGGCTACAATCATCTCAAGGCTTAACTGGGTCTGAAGGATTTGCTACCAAGCTCACTCTCCTGGGCCTCTCCCTAGATTTGCCCCATGGTATCACAGCGAGCTTCCGGCAGGGTGAACTGGCTGTGCCCACTAGAAAGGGAGGGAGAGCATACTCAAGACTTGAGCTATTGGGCAGCCCGGGTGGTGCAGTGGTTTAGCACCGCCTAGATCCTGGAGACCCGGGGTCGAGTCCCACATCGGGCTCCCTGCGTGGAGCCTGCTTCGTCCTCTGCCTGTGTCTCTGCCCCTCTCTCTCTGTGTCTGTGTCTCTCATGAGTAAATAAATAAAATCTTTAAAAAAAAGAAAAAAAAAACACTTGAGCTATTGTCCTTATACAGCTTAATCTCAGAAGAAACATCCCATCACCTTGTCTCATTCTATTCACAAGAAGCAACTCAGAAGATCCAGCTCTTACAGAAGGGGAGGAAAATACACAAGGGAGCAAACATTAGGAAGCAAGATCACTTATGAGCTAGTATAGAAGTTGCTTACCAGAAAGTGTAACAGAAAAGCTGGAATGTTACTCAGTTAGGAAGATCTTAACTTTATTTACATTTTATCTAAAAAGTGCTCTCCAATTAATAGTCATGAAGGGTGAAATTAACAGTAATACAATAATAGTAGGGGACTTGAACACCCTACTTACATCTATGGATTGATAATACAGACAGAAAAGCAATTAGAGAAAAATGGCTTTGAACAACATGTTAGGCCAGATGGACTTAGCAGATGTGAACAAAATATTCCATCTATAAATAAACGAATACATATTCTTTTCAGGTGCATATGGAACAATCTCCAGGATACATTACATGTTAAGTCACAAAACAATTTTCAATGAATTTAGGAAGTTTCTCATCATATCAAGCAACTTTTCTGACTACACCAAGATGAAACTAGAAATCAATTACAGAAAAAGACTGGAAAACATGCAAACAACATGAAGGTTACATTGAACCAGGTATCAAAATACTCCCAAAAAACTAGAGTCCAGAACAAATGGCTTTGCAGGTAAATTCTACCGAAAATTTAAAGAAGAGCTAATACCTATATCTCTCAAACTATTTCATAAAACAGAAAAGGAAGGAATGCTTCCAAATTTATTCCATGAGGGCAGCATTCTCCTGATACCAAATCAGATAGACACTACAAAAAAAAGGCAATTACAGACTAGTAGCACTGATGAATATAGATGTAAAAATTCTCAACAAAATCTTAGCAAGCCAGATTAAACAATATATTAAAAAGATCATTCACCATGATCAAGTGGAGTTTATTTCAAAGATGCAAGAACAGCTCAATATCTACAAATCATTCAATGTGATATACCACATTAAGAAAATGAAGAAATTCACATGATCATCACAACAAATGCAGAAAAAGCACTTGACAAAATTTAACATCCATTAATTAAAAAAAAAAACTTTCAAGACAGTGGGTTTAGGGGAACATTCTTCAAAACAATAAAAGCCATGTATGACAAATCTACAGCTAACATCATACTCAAAGTTAAAAAGCTGAGTATTTTCCCTGTAAGATCAGTAACAAGGTAAAGATGTCCACTCTCACCACTTTTATTCAACATAGTACTGAAAGTTGTAGATATCACATTCAAAAAAGAAGAAATGAAAGGCATCCAAATTGGCAAACAATTAAGTGAAAATTTGACTATTTCTACTTGATATAATACTATATATATAGAAGACCCCAAAGACTCCAACAAAAAACAGAAGTAATATGTAAATTCAGTAAAGTTGTAGGATACAAAATCAATATAGAGCAACCTATTGTTTCTATACATTCATACTGAACAAGAGAACGAGAAATTAAGAAAACAATTCCATATACAACTGCCTCAAGAAGAATTAAATACCTAAGGATAAATTTAGCCAAGAGGGTAAAAGATCTAGACTATGAAAACTTCAAGAGTACGATGAAAAAAAGAAAAACACAATGAGGACAACACAAATAACTAGAAAAATATACCATGCTGATGGATTGAAAGACTAAATGTTGTTAAAATGTCTATACTACCCAAAGCAATTTACTGATTTGATACAATCCCTGCCAATAGCATTCTACACAGGACTAGAACAAATAATGCTAAAATTTGTATAGAACAAGACACACAGAAGATAGCAAATGTAATCTTGAGAAAGAAGAATAAAGCTCAAGGAATCACAATTCCACCTGCAAACTATACTGCAAAGCTTGAGTAATTGAAACAGTATGGTACTTGCACAAAACCAGACATATACATCAATGGAACAGAAGAGTGAGTCCAGAAATAAACCCACATTTATATGGTCAATTTATCACAAAGATGGCAAGAATATACAATAGGGAAAATACCTTCTTCAATAAATAGTATTGGAAAAACTGCAGTGTGTAGGCAAAATAATGAAACTGAATACCTTATACTATTCACAAAAATAAGTTCAAAATGGATTAAAGACCTAAATGTGAGACCTGAAACTATAAAATTCCTTGAAGAAAATATAGGTGGTATTCTCTTGGACAGTAGCCTTGATAGTATTTTTCTGAACCTGCCTCCTCAGGTAAGGAAAATAAGAGCAAAAATAAACAATTAGAACACCAAACTAAAAAGCTTTTGCATAGTAAATGAAACCATCAACAAAATGAACAGGCAACCTACTAAACAGAAGACCTTAGCAAATAATATATCCAATAGGGGTTAATATTATATATTATATAAATATAATACATATATAAATATATATATATGAAAAAGTCATATAACTCAACACCAAAAAAAAATATCTGAACCAAAAATGGGGGAACCCAGACATTTTTCCAAAGTAGACATAAAGATAGCCAACAGACACTTGAAAAGATGTTCAACATCACTGATTATCAGGGAGATGCAAATTACAACCACAATGAGATGTCACCTCATATCAGCATGGCTCATATCAGAAAGACAACAAATAAGAAGTATTGGTAGAGATGTGGAGAAAAGGGAATCCTTGTGCATTATTGGTGGGAAGGTAAATTGGTGTAGCCACTATGAAAAACAGAATGGAAGTTCCTCAAAAAATTAAAAATAAATATATCACATGATTTAGTCATTCCAATTCTGCATATTTATCCAAAGAAAGTGAAAACAGTAATTCAAACAGATAAATGACCTCTACCTTTACTGCAGCACTATTTACAACTGCCAAGATATGGAAGCAACCCAAGTGTTTATCAATAGATAAATGAAGAAGATGTGGCATGCATACATACAATGAAATATTACTTAGCCAAAGGAAGGAATAATGCTGCCATTCATGACAACATAGATACACCTAGAGGGCATTACAGTAAGTGAAATAAGTCAGAAAAAGACTAACACTGCATGACTTCCCTTATAGGTAGAATCTAAAAAGAGTATGAATGAACACAGAATCAGAAGTAGATTCATAAATGGAACAGAGTGGTGGTTGCCAGAGAGATAAGTGGGGTGAGGAGATGAGAGAAGAAAGTAAAAGGATTAAGGGGTGCAAACGTCCCGTTGTAGTAAATAAGTCATGCAGATGGAAAGTACAGGATGGGGAATATAGCCAATACTACTGCAATAACTTGGTATTGGTGACAGATGGTAACTATACGATCATGGTAAGCATTTTGTAATGTATATACTTGGCAGGTCACTATGTTGTACACCTGAAATTAATATCATATTGTCTGTCAACTACACTGCATTTTTTTAAAAAAGACACGAATGGAAGAGTCACAAAAGAAAAAAAAAAGAAAAAAGTAATAGTGGTCTTCACGTTCCACTGAACATTAACGTCACTGGGGAAGCTTATTAAGCCCTAGTTCTTGTGGCCTCACCAAAAACATCTCAATGCAATGACTAAAGTGGGGCTAGATACACCCCTAGTTTTATCACTCCCATCAAAAATTAGAACACAATGGTTTGTAGACAACACTGATCTCGGTAAGCATATTTTTGTACCCTAAGCACTAAAGTGATTACAGTCTCTACATCCAAAACCCACACTTATTAAAATGTTTTTTTTTTAATATTAAGTGCTAAAAAAAAATTGAACACAACTCCCTCCCTCCCTCCCCCCTCTTTTTTTTTTTTTTTTTTTTTACAAAAGCAATTTGAAAGTTGTTTTTTTTTTTTTTTTTTTTTTGAAATATCACTCAAATATATTCACCCTCTTCGTTTGGGTGGAGTCCCTGATTTGTTGGTGAAAGAGGTCAGTCTCTGCCTGCCTACTGAGTCACCCCTCGTGAACTATAAATTATCATTTAGTGGGAAATTGAGCCTGATGTTGGTGGGGATGAAATTCTCACACTGTTTAGTACTATATGGGTAGATGGTTTCAAATTACCCAAATTGTTTCATTTTATTTATTTAAATTCAATTAGCTAACATGTAGAGTTCAGTACTTCATCAGTTGCACTTAACACCCAGTGCTCATCACATCACGTGCCTTCCTTAATACCCATCACCCAGTTACCCCATCCCCCTACCCACCTCTCTTCTATTGCTGCTTCTCATTTTAAAAATGGACATAATCATATCCACCTCGGTATGACTATGTTGTGAATTAAACTGGTAGGCCAACAGAAGTGTACCAATTAACACCAAGTAAACACCCAATCCGAGCATCTGACAATATATAATGAACTCAGTAATTGGTAACTGTTGTGATGATTACTGCAACAGGATAATTTGTGATTATAGATAATTATATTTCTCTTTTGGTGAATTTTCTGTTCTCAGGGGTCAGGCGAGATCAGCACCATTAGACTGTTACGTGTTGTTTTGTTTCATACTACATTATAAATGCTGTTTAGCTTTAAGGTTTTTCAAAAGTATCCTTAAACTTGAATTTATCTGATTATCAAAATCATGAACTAAGTCATATCTGCTGAATCTCTTTTTATACACAACTAATAACTTGACATGTTTTTTACTGCCCTTTGATGACATGTATATTTTTTAACCTTTGTTAGTGTGGGGTTTGAAATTTGGGATATATGCTTGTGTTATTATTTTCTGCTTGTGAAATTATTACAATTTAGTGTCATGGCCATGCATGCAATAATTATTTTGGCAAATCTATGTTTAAATGGCTTCAGGGCTCACCATTATCCTACTAAACATTCACTAGTTTGGAGCTCTACTTGACTGTAAAATGTTAAGCATACATATGCATTTTTCAGTAACATGCTGGTGATGAGTTTTTAGGCCTTATCTCCCCTACAAAATGTTGCATTGAGAAAAACAATGAGTATAATTATAAATTGTAAAAATTTCTCCTGAGTCTTTGAAATTTTTCTCTATTACTCTTATATTTGCTATTAAAGAGTACAACTAAATTCATTCTGACTTCTATTTGTAAGTAAATCATATTTTTAGCAGATGCTTGAAAAAATTTATTCTTGATCTTTGTAATTAATTATTTTGCCAGAATATGTCTAGACTCATTGACCTCTCTTCATATGTACACTTGCATTGTGATAAGTCATTTCAATGTGCTCTTACTGGTTCTTTTTGTTTGTAGAACAGAGGTCACAAACTCCAGTAACTCCAGTGTCTAGACAAGTAATGTAAACAGTGAAGTGGGTCCTGAGACAAAACACAGGCCCCACCTAGAGGGAGTGGCTACTACTCAAATTTAGGACATAGGTGCCATTCAGAAATGGGTTGTAAATGTGCCCCAAGAATAAAGTTTTTCAAGCCAAGTTGTAAAATCACGCTATTTAAATATTGGCATAACATTTTTTTTTCCTTAAAGGGACACTGCATAGGCCAAATCAATTATCTGCCAGCCCCGTTTGGTTATACACTCCCATTTGACAACACTTAGTTAAAATTATCAATTAATCTTTCCATGATCCATCCAGTAAATGAATTTTTGCTGAATGACTATGATGTGTTAATCATTTGCTAGAGACTTGGTATCAAAGAATTTCTCTTTTAGTGAATATTATTGATTTGAATTCTTCCCCCCATTGTACTTTTTCTGAACTTCAGTAAAATGCTGGGTTGGATGTTATTACCTGCACTGTGCATTTTCATCTCCTTTCTGATTTATGTGTCATTTAGTTCTGTTTTCAAGATTCTCATTCACATCTTGGATGTACTTTCTGCAAGGCCAGATCTTTTGTTCACCCACTAGGATGAGCACTTTATTTATAGTACAATTTTAGTCTCCTTGCAACTCTGTGTTATGCTGCACAACACTTTTGATTTAATCTTTCTGCTTCTGCTTAGAAGTCATATCATCATGCATTATACTGCAAATCAGTTTTGAAATACTCTTCCTCAGAACATTCAGAATTATAGCTTCTCTCTCTTGTATTGTCTTATTTGCTTGCAGGTCCCATTTTGGTTAGTTTTTGTTTTTTCATTTAAAATTCTTTACTGTTCTATGAATGAGAAAAACTCTTTTCTTCATTCAGTGTATGCTCACTGGGAGATGGACCTTAGATCTTAGATTTTAGACCTATACTCCAACTCTGGTGAGAACCTTTTCTTGGATTTTTGAAGTAGAACAGTCTTATATGCAAGGTTCCCAGCCTAATGTTCAGTGTCCAATACGAAACCTCTAACGTAGCTGACTCACCAAGAAGAGAATGAGAAAATGAAGAACAATCTAGTACTGATGCCCCTACTAAAGTTCCTCCATGTACAACCAGCCTGGAGCACTACATTTGAAGGCATCACAATGCCATAATCCATGTAATAAAATGGGCTTCCAGTAGCTTCCCTGCCCCTTCCCCTTTACAACAAGCTCAACTTCAGGTCTTAGTTATTTGCTCTGAATAGACTAAGAAAAGTGAAGCACAGAGATGAGTCATGTCTTCTGAATGCCACTAATATGCTGGCATGTATTAACTCTCAGTATACCATCTGATTCCATCAGATCAAATTTTAGTTTGTGAGTTTCTCTTGTGAGCAGTTCTGTTTGTAAGGATGAGTATTTAATAACTTTTATTCTTAAGGTTTTATAGGTATTAAATAGAAATTTTACTTATTTTCAGAAATGTAATAATACATATTCAGTCTCGCCTTTACCATATGGATCTACCCAGCCCTTTCTATCTATGCTCCATTATGGAAGTTTAGAGCTTAATTTTTCCATATCTTGATAAAATAATAAATATTTTATTATTTATCATCCAAGAAATTATTTAATCATTAAATCTTCATTAGTCATCAGTAATCACTGATGATGTATGAAATAATTAAAACAGGAAAATAGAAAGCATCATGGAGTAGCCTAGAAGAAAGATTTAATTTCCTTCCTTAGTTTTCTAATTGTATTATCTAAATAATTACACCATCTTTCTAAGGAATAAATGAAGACAAGACATTCACTGCATCATGCTTACTTTTACCGAACATAACTAAGTATTCAGAATTTTTGAATTTCCACCCAAAATGCTAACCAAAGAAAACTGACAAAGATGTTTCACAAGTCATAGCAGCACTCAAAAGATAAAAATGAGAGTAAAATTGTTTGTGTAAGTGAAATCCAGTATGAATTTTCTTAAAACTTAAGAACTTCTGAGGGAACAATGTATTTCTAAGACCATAAAGGAAAAATATATAGCAGTAAGTCATAAAAAAGGAAGGACCTAACAACACAGCGTTTCAAAGCAAGACCCTAAATCATCCCATTTTGCTAAAAGTGTATATGATAGTATTCTTGCACATTCTGTCATGTTTATACACCACAATTCTCTCAGTACAAAAAGTGTTGCTATGTTTAGATTAATAATTCCAGATTTGTTTTTACTATCTCCCTTCTTTTGTAAATTTTTCATAAAGTGACTAAAAAGTCTAAAAACCTAAAAGGGGTTTATTGGCCTCAGGTGGTAAATGCAATAACTATATTCCTGGTTTCCTAAGGGCTTAGCAAACATCGTGGGCTTATTGATGGCAGTGTTTCATCATGGTATCCTCCTCCTCATCAACATCAAATCATCTAAACCCATAAATGGGTCACTGAGAATCCTTCTCAATTAACTGATAAGCTTTCACTATAAGAACAATAGGGTAATATGTGCATCTTCACTTTTGGTAAAAATGTGAAATTTCCTCTTTATCTCCAAGCACACATTGTTGGGCAAATAGCAGATAGGAAAATCTCCATCAGAGGCTACTAAATGAATAGTCATTTTAAATCAGAAGTCTGTATTTATTTGTTTTGAAAGGGAGGGATAAAAATCAGAATGGAAAAAATAATTCTTGTATTTAAAAAAAGGCAAAGGGAAAACCAAATCAGGAAGAAAAGATTAATTAAGGGAGAAATGAAATAGAAGTTCAGAAGAAAAGAAAGGGCTTATGAATTGGGAGGACCTTTAGAGAAACTGAGACAATATCCAGTTGAAACATCTTATCACTCATGCATTTATCAGCCACATATTTACTCAGCATTGCATCTAAATGTGCCAAGAACTATGCTGGAAACACAAAGACAGAATCTGTCTTCCTGGGGTTCATAGCTCAGTAGATAAGATGAAAAAATAACCTGTTTTCCCTGTTTCACAGTCAATTCTCAGTTTCCTATGCAACCACCTCTCAACTGACATATTCAGATAGATTACAAGTTATGCTGCCAACATAAGTAGAAGAGTGAGATGGGACGATAAAGAAGAAATAAAAGTACAATGGAAAGTCAGCAGTAGAAAAGTCAAATTCTACAATGCATCAGAAAATACCATGCTACCTCATTTTTTGTCAAAAATAAAAGTAATCCCACTCAAGAATTTATGATACCATTTAGAGATAAGTGAAATATTTTAAGGACAGAGAAGGAAGTGATTAATCATGCTTGGTAGAGATCTTCATGAAGGTAGTCAATGGAGGCTTCAAACAAGAGGTGATATAACAGCTTTTTAAAGTATAATACCCCCAAGGTATACCAGAAGGAAAAGGACATTCTAAAGACAGAAAAGAAATGCACAGGCTGGGGAGAACACAAAGCTGTTGTATTCAGGAAGCATAAAATCACCAGATTTGAACTGACTCTAAAGGATATCATGCGGAATCTGGATGGCTCAGTCAGGTAAGTGAGAAATCATATGTTTGGCTGTGGTAAAAATTTAACCTGGAAATCTAAGTAACTTAATGAATTAAAGGCTATTGATCACACATAAAAAGTCACTCCTGGTATGGGTAATTCTCACCAGGAGAGCTCTTTTCTATATAGTAATGAAATGTTCTTGGACTCTCTTTCATTATCTGTTCCACTGTACTATTTCTTAAGGCTCTGTGGACCAACTGGGCTCTGTTGGAAGGTTCTCACTTGAGGTTCCCCATGTAGAAGCAGAAAGAAACTGGCTAAAACTGCAGGTATCTCCAACTGATCAACTGAGCTAGATAACCAGCATGGCTTCCATACATCACAAGATGAATGCCTTTGGGAGTTTGGCTAAGGCTACTCACCTGAGTGCTTGCACATGGCTTTCTTTTATGGCAAAGTTTCCCATAACACTGAGTTTGGAGATTCCCAGATGGAAGTCCCAAGACTAAGTATTTCAAAAGACAGTAAGAAAAATTTGTCTGCCCCTTGAAGCCTGGATATAAAAACTAACAACATTACTTCCACCATATCATGATAGCCAAAGAGGTGGATAATCTGACCTGATTCAAGGGGAGAAGGATATAATCAGGAAATTTTTGGTCTTTTTTGACACATTATTGCTTTACTGAATCCTGAGAACTAGTAAGATCCACCACATTGTTCCAGTGTATACTCAGAGGTAGTCACTCTGACCTGTTGCTAAACTTGTCTATCAGGGCATCCAAATTACATCTACTTTTGAAGTCTGTGATCCCTATCACATTCCACTATTATGAACCTTTGAAGCTCCCATGTCTAAAACACCAGTCCTCTTCTTAATATGACTAGTTCTTTCAGCATCCGACCTTCTTGCTTCCAGGACATTAGAATACTTCTATATCTCCTACAGGCATAACAGCAGCTATAGAAATCAGAAGGAGTATCTCAATCCATGCCTACCACCAGCCTCTCCCAAAACTGTTTTACCACATTTACACCTTTTATGATTAGGTTCTTCTTTAATGAGTTACACTTTTGGGGGAAAATATATTAGCAAGAACAAAACAACTCCCACTCTCTTGGAATCTTTCCTCACAAGCCTTACCAGATATTTCTGTTACCCTTAACCTTGTAATTTGACCCAAGGGTTTGAAGAAGTACAAGGGCACTCATCTCTAGCCACTTAAATTTCTGTTTTTCTTCGGCTTTACCTCTCAGCTCTAGTAGGTCTACTGGACCTTTCTACTTCCCAAGTAGAAAATCCCTTAAGGCCATTCCCCTCTGCTATGAACTAACAATTAGTTCTCCAAAGGTGATAGGAAATACTTATAATTTCGAGGGCAAAAAAAAAATTTCTTTCTCAACAAAGCCTGGGTTTCAAGGATATTTTCTTACTGTGATACAATTCCGCAATGCCCTATATGTTCGAGTTGGCAAACTATAGCAGGAAGCCATATCCAGTTTGTGCACAAAACTGAATCAGTTTTTGAATGGTCCATGAGATAACAAATTTTATTTATAGTTTTAAAGATTTTTACTTATTGGAGGGGGGGGGGGAGAGAGAGAGAGAGAGAAAATGCACAAGCATGCAAAGAGCTGGAGGACTGGCAGAGGGAGAAGCAGATTCCCCATTGAACAGGGAGCTTGATGCTGGGCTTGATCTCAGGGCCCTGAGATCATGACCTGAGCCAAAGTCAGACGCTTAACCAACTAAGCCACTCAGGCACCAGGGATTTTACTTTTTTAAAAGTACACACAAACAAATGATCAAAGAAATGAAGACACAAACAAATGAAACACAACAAATAACATAAGACAGGCATGATATTTGACTCACAATGCTTAAAGTGTTGATTATGGTACTTGACTGAAAAATGTTTGCCAACCTCTCCTCCAAAAGTGATGATTGCTTTTACTGAATGAAGTGCTTGGAGAGACACAGTGAAGCTTGGTACTTCAATTTAACTAAATCAGTTTAACTTTTTCTAAAAAAAATCCCCATTTCTTGTAGAAGATCTATTTCGATATCTGACATACACTGAGTATTCAGTAAATTCTTCTTTCCTATCCAGCTCTCTTCTCCTCAATGAATATGATGAGACAAGCAGAGAGAGGAGATTTAACTAAGCAGAGAGATGAAAGCACTGATGTTTTAGAAGCCTGAAATGTATTTAACTGTTTAAATGGAACTGAAATGTTTAAGAGGAGAACATGGTAAATATGTTTAGAGACAAGTTGAGCTTGATGTGCCCTTCTAATGACTTCTAAGGGAATCATTTAAAAAATCTGGATGCAATTTGAAGAAAAGATTGGGTGTTGAATAGATCAAAGTGCTTTTCATTTGGGCAAACGTATGACAATTAGAACCACGAGAGTAAAAGAGTCAAATCATTAAAAAGGAAATCAGAAATGAGAAAGTGAGAATAATGGTGACCATGAGCAATTAATGAGACAAAGAAAGGCCAGTCAGACAGGGAGCAATAGAGCCAAGTACAGGTCTCTCTCGATACCAAGGAAATAATTAATAAAGTGGCACCCAAAGAATAAAAGCAATTTCTCTAAGACTTCCCAGGTAGAATTTTGTAGAATCAATATTCCAAATATCAAAACTAATGTCTCCCTACTACTAAATGCTTAACATACCTTCCCCCCAAACCTACTTGCATTAGTTTCCTATTTTAACAAATTACTTGACCCTTGAACCACACAGGCTTGAACTACATAGGCCCACTTATAGATGAATTTTTTTTTTTCAATACTACACTGGAAATATTTTTGGAAATTTGTGACAATTTGAAAAGACTGGCAGACAGACCGGGTGGCCTAAAAAATATCAAAAAAATTAAGAAAAAGTTAGATATACCATGAGTGCATAAAATATATGTAGATACTAGTCTATTTTGTCATTTACTACCATGAAATATGCACAAATCAATTATAAAAAGTTCAGTTGTATCCCCAGTTACACACACAAACACAAATGTATATAGTGCCATTTGCACTTGACAGAAATGTAAACAAGTGTATAAACCTGCAGGATTAAATCAATTAAAACTATGATTTATGATTAAATGTAGTATGATAGGATGAGCACTGGGTATTATACATATGTCAGCAAATCAAACTTAAATACAAACAAATGTAAACATAAATAAATAAATAACTGCATAAAATTAATTCTAGTACACACTGTGCTACTGTAATAATTTCATAGCCAGCTCCCATTGCTGTTGCAGTGAGTTCAAGTATTGAGAGTGTCTGCTTTAAATGCTGTGTGATGCTAATCATCTCCATGTGAGCAGTCTGTCTCTCCAATAAATAGCTTATCACTGTAAAAAATGATCTATGTTCTCACTATTAGTACTCAAGTTTTAAGTAAAAAAATTGCAGATTCTTGAAGGCATGCTGGTCAGTAGCCTAACTTCCATGTTGTTCAAGGATCAACTGTAAATATATTTTCTTATAATCCCAGAGACCAGAGTCTGGAATAGGTTTCAGTGGGCTAAAGGTGGAGGTGTTCATCTTGAGGTTCTGAGAGAAAAACCTGTTTCTCTGCTTTTTCTAGCCTCTAGAGACTGTCCACAATCTTTAGATCATAGCATCCTTCCAGTCTCAACGCCAGAAATGGTTGGTTGAGTCTGTCTCAAAGGGTATCACTCTAGCACTTTAATTCTTGCTTCCTTCTTCCACATTTGAAAGAGACATATAATTAGATTGGACCCACCTAGATTATCCAAAATAATCTCCCTATTTGGAGGTCAGCCAATCAGCAACCTAAATTCCATTTGCAACCAAATTCCCCTTTGCCATGTAAACTAACATAGTCACAGGTTCCTGGGATAAGGACATAGACGTCTTTGAGGGCCTCTTTTTCTACCACAAGGCTATAATTCAGATTGCTTCCCACTCCTTAAAAATTCCATCTTAAAAGTTGAGAGTCACTCCTGTTTTCAAGCGTACCTTCAGGTAGTTACTAAATTATGATAAGACTTCTTTCATTCATTTATTCATCATTTAAGTACATAGAAAGTAACTTCAAGGTTCAGGGTATTATTTGTGATTTAAAAAAGAAGAATAAGCTATATTGCTTATCTTCAAGAAGCTAAAGTCTGCTTATTCAATTTGATAGATTTCTTGTTTTTCTTCCTTTATCCTCAGGACTGAATTAAAATAACATTTCATTCTTTCTGTTCTTTTATTCCCTCTTCCTTCACATGTAGCAGCTGAGTTTATCTGAATATTCAGCTATTGTCTCATGCTTTGGGGTACTTGCCTCTTTCTTTCAACATTTACAGCATCCCTTCCAAAGGGTTTATCACATGTGCAGAGTGTTCATGAGCTGAGTGGTCTCAAACAGACCTTTCAGCTTTTCCACTCTCACCAGCTGTTCTTTCTTCTCTTAAATGTGTTAAGAACCCAGATGCATCTTTTTTCTCTTACAGTTTCTCATGTCCAAACACCTCTCCTGACATCAAGTTCCTGATCTACAAGTGACCTATAAAGATAGCAACACTTCTTCATTTTGCTGTTTCCCTGTTCCAAAGTCCATAAAGAAGCTTCACTTATCAAACAGCTCCAACACCAATCTTGTAAGCCCACACTCTATTATTGGAACCCTCTTTGCCTATGAATTATCTCCATGATTCTGATGGTGTTTCCTTCTACTGCTGGCATTCTATCTAACCTTCTGATCACAACATGCTCATTCCAACACTGAAGGCATGTATTGTATTCCTGCATCTACTAGTTCCTGGAATAACTTCTTTACTTCTGTGCCTTTGTCACAATCACCTTTATACCTTATACCTGGGGTTCTTCTGCAAACCCTCCTTCATTATCTTTCATCCAATGATGCAGTTTTCACTTTTTGACCTTCCATAGAACATACTGTCATTTTCATGCAACATTCTACAAGACACCACTACTTAGAAAACACAGAAACCATAAATTTTAAAACAGTTTGTCAGTGGTCAGGGGTTAAAAGAACAGGGAAACAGAGGAAGACATAGTGACATTGCCCATAAACAATGAATAAACATCACAACCCAATTTTTAAAAATTGAAAAAAAATAGGATCGATAAATATGGTATTTGGATAATTAATGCTATTCCTTGTATTTAGTCCTATCATCATTAAGCACCTATAAGCTTAGGCATACCAAAAATATATTTGGCTTTTCCAAAGTAAATCATGCCTTTTACCTATATGTTAGACTTGAATTTTCACATATGTTGGGCATGTATTAATTGCCAATCATAGGTTCAATTTAGTTGGATAGAACTGGATGTTTTAACGAGAGTTTAGAAGTTTAGTACCTCATGGCAGAACATTTTTTAAAAAGAATGCAAAATTCATACTTCAGCCAAATCACAGCCAAACCATGTTTACGTCCGAAAACAACTTTTACTGATGAGTCAACTCCCAAAGTACATTTATGTCCCAAAGTACTTTGTACTGATGAGACAGTTAAAAATTGTAATAAATTTTTGCCACCTTAGTAAAACAAAATAAGACAGTAATAAATAGAGAAAAAAATTGAATTTAAAAAGCCAAAGCCTACCTTAATACACTGACAAGCACAAAAGGCAGCAAAAAGTATCAACTCCAAGAACTAAATTAAAGTGTGCAAAGCAAGAAAGCCATTCAATCTTCTTTACGGCTCTGTGGCCCAGTTCAACCCATTGATGTCGTCCTTCATGACATTTGAAAAAGTCAATCACTATCACATCTGCTTAATTCTCACAATCAAATGACTTGACAATATTTCCAATCCTAAGGTCTTAGACTATCGGTCATCTTCCTGAATTCTACTATTAAAGGAAAGTCATAAATGCATTCCACCCAAAAGAGAAACACATAAGACAAGAGGTTCTCCTGAGGACTGCACCTCATGGTTGTTCTTTTACTTCTCCCAAATATCAACAGTCGTAGCATTTCAAAACCATTTAAGGGCTTGATCTGAAGTCAATACAATGATCTGGAATAATTCAATCTCTCTTCAAAAACAAAAAATCTTTTATCTCAACATTTAAGCAAATAAGAAATTCCACAGTGCCCTATATTGCACAGTATAGGTGAGTCATTGAGGAGGTATTGTTACATTACTGTAAGCAACAACAGGTTCCTCACTGCAAACTTTAAAATAAAATAAAGAACAAAAATTATAAGGGAGCTGTTGTACATAGTGATCACTCTGCTGGTGTTCAGAGGGTACGCATGAAACTCAAAGCTAAGAGGTATCAGTGAGCCTATGAGCTTTTACAAGGTGAAACTTCTACATTTCTACAATTTTTCACATCACAAAAAAATTACTGAACATATAGATGGATTCTGTGCCAGCCAGTTAAAACAGGAGCTCATAAAAGTATTGTGTGAATATCACTTTCTTTTAGAAATATATTGTAAATCATAAATCACTCTATTTGAGATGTACTAAAAATAAAATGCAAAAAATGACAATTAAAATGTTTCCCTTATAAATGTTTTTTTTAATATTGTAAGACATGGAAAATTCTTGTTAGTAAAACACATGTTTTTGTGGAAATACTTTTATATCCTATCTACTAGGGAGCATCTCATAGGGAGAAGCCCCATTTTCATAACTGGTGGCCAGATTGTCATGGAGACATTTTCTCTAGAGCATCTTCCTACCACTCTTGTTTAATTCCTCCTCCAAACTAAGGATCCTCAAAATTCAAAAGGTCTTAGAGAAAGAAAAAAGCTAAAGATAGTCCTTGAGTCTAAGTATATAAAACTGGTTGCTTTATTTAAACACAGTAATTCATAGGTCTTAAAACATAACAAAAAAACACTAACCAGCTTACCTTGAAAGTACTTTGTTGGTGAAGCACTATGTCTACGTGAGTTTTTAGCATTTCCACATCAAGCCTCCTACCTATTCAAAACCAAAATTGAACATCAGTAGAAAATGTGAGATATGGCGGTGATGTTTTGGAAAAGGTGGGATGGAGAAAAGCTAGTATTGAAGAATCACCTCCAACAAAATTCTACACTGTGCTCATGGACTCCAACAGCTTTGGGCCAGATGCTTCTGCTGTATGGGAGCCAAGATCATTTGGAAGTGATTGCCCATATAATCTAATGCCACCCCTGTTATGGTACCATATAAGAACAATGATATTAAATTTTCCATTTTTGTATTTTCTGCTAAGGTAAACCATATTGCTTCCTTGGTTTAGCCAAGTTCCCACAGTGTCAGTTTTGCTTGACTCCATGCATGTGCTGGGGTAAAATCAAAGACAAATGATATGAAAAAGAGTATTTAAAAGGAGAGAAAGTATTGATATATTAACCCAAGGAATAAAAATGTAGCTAGAAGGCTTTCCTGACTGTCTCTAACTTTTAAGAGAAGTTAAAAGAGAAGAAAAAAGATTTCTTTAGCAGTTACACTTCAAAGAAGACATAGATAGCTTTCGACCTTAAAATCATGGTGAACTTTGTTTTATTCCTTGTGTTCTCTATTTGTTACTACTAGTGAACACCATCACAAAGGATGCAACAGTGAAAAAAAAAAAAAAACCCTCACAATTATATTCATTCTTATTTAGTTTCTATTTGGGAAAAAGATTTTATATCATTTGATTTTAGACCCTTCAAGAGAAAGATAGCTATGACAAAAGAGCTGGAGTTTTCTACAACAGGAAGAATTTCTGTGGTAGACAGCAAGTAGGACTATGAATTCCCCCAAGGGAGTCACCCCTAAACCCATAAGTAATTCTGGAGGGGTGTTTTCAGAAAGACCCCTCTTCGGTAAATCCAGACATATCTCAGAACAGCTTTAAAAGGAGGGGGTGCAGTTGTGAAGATCACAAGAGGAAAGGTAAAGGAAGAATACCTAAAGTATGACAAGGGGCTTGCCCCTGCCCACCATTGTCCTGGGAATAGACAACATCTCCTACAGAGCTGTCCTATCAGTGAAGACCAAACTCCATCAGAAGATTTTAAAATTCTTTTGTAAGATCTCAACCTAAAACTAATGAATCATAACCTTTGGGGAAAATACCCAGTAATCTCTACATTTTAAAGGCACCACACACCTGCCCTGCCCGCCCCCCCCCCATGGGCAATCAGCTAGTTTAGAAACTACTTTAAGTGTAAT
Source organism: Canis lupus familiaris (assembly GCF_011100685.1). Taxonomy (NCBI): domain Eukaryota; kingdom Metazoa; phylum Chordata; class Mammalia; order Carnivora; family Canidae; genus Canis; species Canis lupus. Next base: position 7,703,982 of record NC_049232.1, read on the forward strand.
TAACTCTTAATTATTTAGACTAGTGTGGATTTTTTTGCAAGCATTGAGAAGGATTGACTTGATTCATAGGAATTTTTAAAAATATTTTATTTATTTATTCATGAGAGAGAGAGGCAGAGACACAGGCAGAGGAAGAAGCAGGCTCCATGCAGGGAGCCCAATGCAGGACTCGATCCCAGGCCCCAGGATCACACCCTGGGCCAAAGGCAGGCATTAAAACTGCTGAGCCACCCAGGCGTCCCAGGATTTTTTTTTTTTTTTTTTTAAGAGGGTGGGAAGATTTGGTAGAATTTGATAGTGAAGCCTGGGTCCTGGGTTTTCCTTCCTATTTCTGTGTGATTAGTTGTAATGTTCTTTAATTTCTGATTTTATTTATTGAAGTATCCTCTTTTATGTCACTTAGCTAATTTTATATTTTCAAAAAATAACTTAGTTTCATTGATTTTTGTCTATTGTTTGAAATAGAAATCTCATTTATGTCTGCCTTTATTATTATTATGTTCTTTCTTCACTAACTTTGGACTTGGGTTGTTAATCTTTTTCTACCTTCTTCAAGTGTAAAGTTATGTTGTTTGAGATCTTTCTTCTTTAAAGTAAACTTGTTCATTGCTTTAGATGTCCCTCTGCATACTGATTTTGCTTCCTCAAGTTTTAGTATTTTTACTCATTTTCATATGTCTTGAGATATTTTACAATTTTTTTTATGCTTATTTATTCATGAGAGACACAGAGAGAGGCAGAGACCAAGGCAGAGGGAGATACAGGCTCCCTGCGGGGAGCCCTACATGGGACTCAATCCTGGGACTCCAGGATCACACCTTGAACCAAAGGCAGATGCTCAACCACTGAGCCACCTAGGCATCCCATTTTTTAAAAAAGGCTTTCTTTGATCCAACAGTTATTCAAGAGTATATTATTTCATTTCAACATTTTTGTATATTTTCCAGATTTCCTTCTGATGGATTTTTATTTGATCCCATTGTGGTCAAAAAAGACAGATGTTCTACCTTTAATCTTAAATTTATTGAAATTTGTTTTGTGAAGTAATAGGTTATCTTCCCCAGAGGAAGAAAATCATGTGCATTTCAGAAGAAGGTATATTCTGCTGTTTGGGTTGAAATGTTCTATATATTTGTCTTTAGTTCCATTTTTGTTAGCCCACTCTATGGTGAGCCATGAGGGGAAGTTATGGCAGCGTCCAGCCCAACCTACGGTCTGTATTCTCCCCCAAGACGCTGGATTGTGATGGACTCATCAAGTGCCACGACTGGCAGAATTGGTATCATTCCTCTGCAGAGCCACATTGGAAAAGTTGGGGAGCTGGATATACACAAAGCAATACTAACCCCCCTCCTCAGGGAGAAGCTAGGAGCTAAGAGGTTTCTTTCTGATCCTATGGCATTCATCACAGTAAGGGACAACAGAGGGAGTATCCCGAAGCTCCTTACTAGCTTCGGTGAGTCTGGTTTTGTGTATTCTCAGAGTGCAAGACTCTTTCATTTAGTTTCTGGATTTCCCAAAGGGATTTTGCCTGTGAATTGTTGCTTAATTAGTGTGTTTGTGGGAGTAAGGATGGCCTAGGGGCTTCCCACTTTGCCATTCTGTTGATGTCACTGGATCTAATTAGCTGTTTTGTATTTAAATACCAACAACTTTGAACTGGGATATATGTTTACAAAACATAAACCTGAAGCCCTCCTTGCTTTTTGTTTTTGTATTATTTTGTTTTCTCTTCAAGGAAGAGGAGGTAGCTTCTACAAAACAAAGGAAACTAAAGGACAGCCTATCGAATAGGAGAAGATATTTTCAAATTACCTGATACAGGGTTAGTATCCAAAATATATAAAGAGCTTATAAAGCTCAATACTCCAAATATGAATAATCCAATTAAAAATGGGCAGAAGACATAGACACTTTTCCAAAGAAGACATACAGATAACAAACACATGAAAAGACACTTAACATCACTTATTACCAGGGAAATACAAAAATCAAAACTACAATGAGTTATTACCTCCACCCATAAAAATGGCTAAAATCAACAATACAAGAAACAACAGGTGTGAGTGAGGTTGCAGAGAAAGAGGAACACTCTTACACTGTTACTGGGAATGCAAACTGGTGCAGCCACTCCAGAAAACAGTATGGAAGTTCTTCAAAAAGTTAAAAATAGGACCACCCCACATGATCTAGCAATCACACTAATGGGTATTTGCCCAAAGAATACAAAAATATTAATGCAAAGGAATACATGCACCCAATGTTTATAGCAGTATTATCTACAATACCCAAATTATGGAAAGAGCCTAAGTGTCCATCGACTGAAAAATGGATAAGGAACTATGGTACATAGTTACAAAGGAATATTACACAATCATAAAATGAATGCAATCTTGCCATTTCCAACAACGTGGATGGGACTAGGCAATATTATGCTAAGTGAAATAAGTCAAAGAAAGACAAATGCCATATGACTTCATTCATAAGTGGAATTTAAGAAACAAAACAAAAAAAGCAAAGGGAAAAAAGAGAGAGAGAGAGAGAGAGAGGCAAACCTATAAACAGACTCTTAACTATAGATAACAAACTGATAGTCACTAGAGGGGACATGGGTGAGGGGATTAGAGAAATAGGTGATGAGAATTAAGGAGGGCATTTGTCATGTTGAGCACTAGGGGATGTATGGAAGTGTTGAATCACTATATTGTACACCTGAAACTAATATTACCCTGTAATTAAATAGAATTTAAATAAAAACTTTAAAAATATGAGATACAAAGGAGCTAAGTGTTGGAAGATGTGAGGAAAAAAAGGATAAGAAAAGGAAGTATTTCTTACTTTTGATACAGATTAATTTTTCTTTAAAAGTAGTAAATTAGAACTGATACTATAGAAAATCAAATCAAGGCACTGAGGGCAAAGGAGGATTAATAAAAAAAAGTATTAATTGAGAAAATGACAGAGTAAAGGTAAGAAAATAGAGATTTAATTAATAGATAACTTTAGTTCTTGGAGAAAATAATATATAGAGTAAACATCAACAATAAAAGAAACAAAAAAATAATAGCACTTAAACCATGGAACATCTTAAAATAAAAGAAGGCCCACTTTATACTATAATTAACTGAAAGTAAGTTCATATCTAGACATTTCATGATTTTTTTAAAATATTTTTTTATTTATTTGAGAGAGAGAGAGAGAGAGAGAACACATGCATGAGTGGGGGGAGGTGCAAGGGGAGAGAGAGAGAAGCTTAAGCAGACTCCATGCTGAGTGTAGAGACAGACACGGGGCTTACTCTCATGACCCTGAGATCATGACCTGAGCTGAAACTAAGAGTCAACTGACTCTTTGACTGACTGAACTGACTGAACCACCCAGGTGCCCCCCCCCTAATATTTTAATAAAGGAAAAAGTTATTTCATAAATCTACATGAGGAAATGTTACCTACAAGGGTTAAATACTCAGATTATCCTTAAATTTTTTTCCCATACCAGGAAATATTAGGGATATTTCATAGACTTCTGAAAGCAAAGTGTGTTCCCCAAATATTTTACTCAAGTATCTTCATCTAAGACAAATGTATAATTCTGGTATGGTTCAAGAAATACATCACATGTGTATTTGAATGTTTAAAGTTATAATCCAGGAAACCAACAAGTGAATAATAATAAGGCTTAAAAATTGAGAATTTATGGAATAAAGCTTTAGTCCTAAATACTGTAAGAAGTTAAAATATTCAGTCTAAATATTTGTTGAAATAGCACTAAAAATTGAAGGCAAACTAACTATTCAATAGCAATAAAGTAGACCTAAAATCCCATATTATGTCAACTCTGAAAGTGAGTGAATTAAAATAAAGCTTCCTGATTAAATATTAAATTGGAGGAGGTCAATAAAAGTATTTTATTAAGAAACAATTTTATTTGGATAAAACTGAAATGAAATAAATTGCACATATTTGAAAGGATAGAAATTAGTAAGTTTTGACACCTGAAAACAACTTTGAAACTATCACTACAATCAAGATAATGAGCCATCATCCCTGAAAATTTCCCCTTGTAACTTTGTAAATGTAACCTCAGCCCGTCTCATCTTCCTGTTTACTATAACTATGGATTAGTTTATATTTTTCAGACTTTGTATAAATTCTATAAATAGAATCATACCATATGCATTATTTTTGAGATTAATTCATATTTAATGTGCATTGTTTTTATTATATGGATATACCACAATTTATGTATCCAATTATCTAACAAATTTTTAAAAATGGACAGAAGACAAGAACAGATATTTCTCTAAAGATGACCTACCTATGGCCAATAGACACATAGCAAGATACTCAGCATCACTAATCAGGGAAATGCAAACCAAAACCACAATGAGGTATCACTCCACATAAGTCAAAATGGCTAAAACAAAAGCTCAAGAAAGAATTATGGTGAAGATGTGGAGAAAAAGGAATCCTCATGTACTGTTGATAAAACTGGTGCAGTCACTCTGGAATATAGTATGGAGAGGTTCCTCAAAAAATTGAAAATAAAACTACACTGTGATCCAGTCATCCTACCACTGCATATTTATCCAAAGAATATAAAAATACTAGTTTGAAGGGATATATGCACCTCTATGTTTATTGCAGCTGTATTTACAATAGAGAAGTTATGGAAGCAGCCTAAGTGTCTATTGATAGATGAATGAAAGAAGATGTGGTATATACTTACAATGGAATATTATTTAGCAAGGAAAAAAATGAAATCTTGCCACTTGCAACAATGTGGATGGATATAAAGGATATAATGATAAGGGAAATAAATCAGAGAAAGATAAGTGCCATATGACTTCATTCACATGTAGAATTTAAGAAACTAAACAATTGAAGGTGAAAAAAGAGAGACAGAGAGAAATAAATCAAGAAACAGACTGTAGAGAACAAAATGATGGTTTCCAGAGGCAAGCTGAAGTTGGGGGGTTGAGTGAAATAGGTGAAGGGGATGAAGAGTACACTTATTTTGATGAGCACTCAGTAATAATATGCAATTGTTGATTTGCTATATTGTACTCCTGAAACTGATATATAACTATATGTTAATTGCACTGAATTTAATTTTTTTTTAGAAAAAGGAGGGAGGAACATTTGCTTTATGTGTGACTCATTGTGTTCAAGTTTTTAAAAATTTGTGATTCAATCTTTCCTTATTTAATTTTAGTATGTGTATTTTAGAATAAATTTTATGCATACATAAAATTTGATTCAGTCATTTTACCATTTAGTCATATTTATTATTGTATAAAGGCACTAAAGGATCAGTGAAAAACAATGTGGAAGAAAAGAACAGCTGTGAATTGATATTCCAGTTTTATGATAGTGCTTATTCTTGAAAAACTTTCTTTCAATTGGGTTCATAGATACGTTAGTTTTTCTAGAGGTTCTCCACTCTGAACTAAAAATAATTTTTTCATATAAACTGATACCAAGGCCTTCAGAGAGAAAAATACTCTGGGAATGTACAACAAAATTTAATGCTACCCTACAACAATTCCAAATAATGGTGAGATCATTACAAATGGACAGAGTCTCTATGACTCCATTTTTAAGAGATTACATAATGCTTAGACAATTAATAATCTTGATAGGGTACAAGAAAATATATGTATCTATAAGGATAATCATTGCCTTAAGGAAGTACAGATGTTAAACAAATATAAACACTATAAATAAGTAATCACAAATTGTTAATTGCTAGGAGTCTAACAGCAAAAAGGAGAATACCCAGAAATTTCAACTTTCAATTTCAAATTTTGCTGTTCTACATAAACAGAATTACATGTCAGCAAAAGGAGTCCTTGTTTTGCATGGCTTTCAACATATATACAAAGTCTATTTGATTTGACAAAATGTATTAAATATGCCACACATGGAGGAGTCTCACAGAAGACAGCAGAGTAGGAGGTTCCAAGATCACTTCCTTCATGGATATATCAGGGCTGCAACTATATATACCACAACTTTCTGAAGACTAGCCGGATAGCTTTTGCACAGCTAAAGTAGTCCTATCAAGAGGGCTAGGAGGGGAACCAAACTCTTAACATGGAAAACCACAAGTAGGAGGGATATCATAGGTGAAGAGGTCCTATCAGAGGAGCAGGGGGATCAAGCTTCAGAATGGACACCCCTCAACCCCAGGGATCTGTACCAGGAACAGGAACCCCCTTAATGTCTGGCTTTCACAATCAGTGAAGCTTAACTCTCGGAGCTTTCAAAACCAGCTGAGCTTAACTTCAGAAGACCCAGTTGGCTATAGGAAATCAAGACTCCACTCTTAAAGGGCCAGCACACTATACACAGTACAAGACTTAGCACTGAGATAGTGGCTTAAAAGCACCAGTGATATATGCAAAGATTCACTGACTAATTTTAGGGTGATCACCAGAGTGATAGGAACTGTAGCAATCTTTACTAGGAAGTGTTGGTGGGCCCCATTTTTCATGCCATCCTTCAGCCTTGCTGGTCAGATGCTGTTGGAAACTGCTTCTGATCTTTGCCATCTATCTGACAGCACTGCACACTCACCCTGGCGTTCCCCTGTCATCCCATCTAACTGAGCAGACAACCTTGGCTGAGACTAGCACTCCTCCAAAACAACTCCTGTCCCAGGAAGGGGGTTGGGCAGCCACAAACACCAGCAAACCCACAAAAGTTACTGCCAGCTGTGCTGCAGCCTGATAGCACCCACTGGAAGGCAGCAGCAGCAGCAACTACAACTGGGCTTCTCAGCCAGTTACCATAGGGCCAGGCCTGCCCACAAATGCATGGATAGCAATTGCGGCCCAATCACAACAGCAGGCACATGAAGCCCACACAAGTGACACCCCTGGAGTACTTGTTTCTGGAGACCAGGAAGATTATACTACTGGGCACCAGAGGATGCCTTCCAATAAAGCCACTACCTTCAACACTAGGAGATGTAGATGACCTACTTAATACATAGTAACAATCACAGAAAGTCAGACAAAATGAGAAAAATGGAATAGGATAGGATAGGATAGGATAGGATAGGATAGGATAGGATAGGATAGGATAGGAAAGGAAAGGAAAGGAAAGGAAAGGAAAGGAAAGGAAAGGAAAGGAAAGGAAAGGAAAGGAAAGGAAAGGAAAGGAAAGGAAAGGAAAGGAAAGGAAAGGAAAGGAAAGGAAAGGAAAGGAAAGGAAAGGAAAGGAAAGGAAAGACTAACATGGGGCATCTGGGTGTCTCAGTGGTTGAGCATCTGCCTTTGGCTCTGGTTGTGATCCCAGGGTCCTGGGATTGAGTATCACATCAGGCTTTCTGCAGGGAGCCTGCTTCTCCCTCTGCCTATGTCTCTGCCTATCTCTCTGTCTTTCATAAATAAATAAGCAAAATCTCTAAAAAGAAAAAAAAATCACAAAACCTTTAAAAAAATTAACTATTCAAAACAGGGACAAGCAATCTACCTGATGAAGTGCTGAAAGTAATGGTCATAAAAATGCTCATATAATTTGAGAGTAGAGTAACTCAGTGATAACTTTAACAAAGTGATAAAATTATATATATATATATATATATATATATATATATATATATGAACTAGGATTTAAGAATATAATAAATGAAATAAAAAATACACTACAAGGGAAAAACACCAGACTAGAGGATGCAGAATGAGTCAACAATGGGAAGACAGGGTAATAGAAAGCAACCAGGGTGAACAGTAAAAGTAAAGAATAAAAAAATGAGGAAAGATTGAAACATCTGAGACAAATCAAGCATACTAACATTAGTACCATAGAAGTCCAACAAGAGAAGAGAAAGAAAAAAAGAAAAACAGATAGAAAACTTATACAAGGAAATAATAGCTGAAAACTTCCCTAATAGTGTGAAAAAGCAGAATATCCAGGGTCAGGAAACACATAGAACCCATAAAGATGAACCCAAGGAGGTCCATATCAAGACACATAATAATTAAAATGGGCAGAGAGAGAGAGAGAGAGAGAGAGAGAGAGAGAGAATATTAAAAGCAGTAGGGCAAAAACAAATAGTTACATACAAGGGAATTCCCTTAAGGCTCTCAACTGATTTTTCAGAAGAAACTTTGTAGGCCTGAAGAAAGTAGCATGGTAAATTCAAAGTGCTGAAAGGAACAAACCTACTAAATGAGGATATCATTCTCTACCTAATGAGGTTATCATTCAGAATTGGAGAGAAAGAATGTTCCAGAAAAACTCTAGCTAAAGGAGTTCATTACCAGTAAAACAGTGATACAAGGAATATTAAAGGCACATTTTAGCAGAAAAGGCCATAACTAGACTTAAGAAAATGAGAAAGATTTCACTGGCAAAAGCAAACATATTCTAAAAGTCAATCAATTATAAAGCAGGTAGAAGGATTAAAAGACTGAAGTAGTAAAATCAATTATATCTACAATAATTAGTTAGGGAAGACACAAAGAGATGTATAATATGACATCATCTACAAAAAATGTAGAAGGAAAAGTAAAAATGTAGTGCGTTTAGAATGTGTTCATACTTGGGGCACTTGGGTGATTCAGTCAGTTAAGCGTCTAACTCTTGATTTTGGCTCGGATCATGACATGGAGCCCCTTGCTGGGCTTTGGCAACTGCTTAAGATTCTCTCTCTCCCTCTCTTTCTGTCCTTCCCTACCCCACTCTTACTCTTTCTCTCTCTCTCAAAAAAAAAAAAAAAATGTGTTCCAACTTAAGCAACCATCGACTTTATTCAGACTGCTATATACATAGGGTGCTGTACGTGAACCTCACAGGAACTACAAACCAATAATATAAACACAAAGAATAGAAAGGAATTCAGGTGTAACTCTAAAGAAAGTCATTAAATCACAAGGAAAGAGAGCAAGAGAAGAAGAAGCAACAGAGAACTATAAAAACAACCAGAATGTAACTCACAAAATGGTAGGAAGTACAGACCTATCAATAAATGCTGCAATCTAAACGCATAAGATGACAGAATGGATGGCGGGGGGGGGGGGGGTGCGGCGGGGGGGAAGAGCCATATGTATGCCGCCTGTGAGAGACTCACTTCAGACCAAAAACACATATACTAAAGATACAGGGATAGAAAAAGATATTCCATGGAAACAGAAAGAAATAAAAGCTGGGCTAGCAAGACCTACATCAGACAAAATTGACTTTAAAATAAAGATGGTAATAAGAGACAAAGAAGGGCGTTACATAAAGGGATCAATTCAACAAGAGGATATAACAGCTATAAATATTTATGCACCCAACATGGGAGCACCAAAATACTTTTAAAGAGAAATTGGCAGTAATACAATAACAGTAGAGGAATTTAACACCTATATTTGAATGAATGGACAGATCATCCAGACAGAAAATCAACAACACTGCCACCGTTGAATGATACAAGATGTAGTTTTAAATGACAGATATTCTACAGATACATGAAAAGATGCTCACATCACTAATCATTAGTGAAATGCAAATCAACCACAATGAGATACCACCTCACACCAGTCAGCATGGCTAGTATCAAAAAGATAAGAAATAACAAGTGTTGGTGAGGATGCAGAGAGAAAGGAACCTTTGTGCACTGATGGTGGGAATGTAAACTGGTGCAGCTACTGTGAAAAATAGTATGACAGTTCATCAAAAATTAAAAATAGAGAGAGCATATCATCCAGTAATTCCACTAGTGGGTATTCACTGAAAGAAAACAAAAACTCTAATTCTAAAAGATATATGCAGCCTGTTTATTGCAGCATTATTTATAATAGCCAAGATATGGAAGCAACCCAAGTGTCCACCAACAGATGAATGGATAAAGATGTATATATATATATATACACACACACACAAACACACAAATGGAATATTGTATCATAGTGAACACTGAGCAATGTATAGAATCGTCAAATCAATGCATACACCTGAAACTAATAGAAAATTGTATATTATTCTTTAACAATAAATCTAAAATGAATTAACATAATGTTTTAAAATGCCTCACATTATACTTGAAAAACCAGAATGACTATAAATCTGCTAAAAATCCCTAATCATAATTGTCCACATATATTTTCAGAACATCTATACTTCAGTTACAAAGAGCTATATGTCTTTTGCAATGGCATCCTCCCAGGTTGCATGGGTGGCTCCGTTGGTTAAGTGTCTGCTTTCACCTCAATCATGATCCCAGGATCCTGGGATCGAGCCCCAGGATTGAGCCCTGAGTGGGGCTCCCTGCTAAGGGAGAGTCTGCTTCTCTCTCCCCCTCTGGCTTTCCCCCTGCTCATGCTCTCATGCTCTCATTCTCTCATAAATAAAAAAAAAATTAAAAAAATAAATAATGGCATTCTTCAGGCATGTAACTATGACTATGTAAATGGATGGCTTGCTTGTCTTTATCTTGTAGGGTAAAAATGATCTCAACAAGTTAATGGCATTTTTTTACTCATTCAGTAAGTATGTATCAATGTTCCATTTGTGTCAGGTGATATGCCAGACACTGTGAAAATACTAGAGAACAAAAGAGAAGTAGTCTCTGCTTTGGCAGAGATACTGACTAGTTATAAAGATAGCTATTAAACTAATATAGAAAATTGTCCTGTATAGTTACAAATTATAGTAGGAAAATAACAGAGTACTGCAAGAGGAAATGATTTGGAAAAACTCATTAAACTGAGGTGCAAGTCATTTTAGCGTAGGTAATATGGAAATCTTACCAATGCTCAACATATGTGAAATTTTACCTAGAGTTCTCTGAGGTCAAACACTTGATTAGCCATTACACTGTGATCAGAATGATTTTGTGGGTTCCCAGTATTTCAGGATTTCTACCAAGACCTTGGTCGCAGAGTATCATCTATAACAGCAATTTTCAACTTGTTTCCTATGCTAGCAGTCATGATGGATGATATTGATTACTAATAAATTTTGATTTATTTCTACCAACTTTTGTGTGGTTTCCTTTTACTCTGCTTATTTTTTTATTCTCTTCTCTAATTTTCTGTTTTCTATTCTATTGATTGGACTTTATTATCTTTTTCCCCTCTACTGGTTTAGAAGTTCTGTATTATATCATTTTGTGGCTAACTTTAATTTTGAACATGCATATGTGACTTACCAAGCCTAAAGTCATTATCTCTGCTCTCCAAGAGCACAAGAAATTCAGACTACTGTAACTTTGATGACTACTACCAAACATCTACATCTACATATACAAAAAACCACACATGGTATCTATATTCACAGTAGATATCTTTCTTGCATTTCACCTATATCTCCTCTGTCATTCAAGAAAGTTTATCAAATGAAAGGAAGAATAAATAATATCAACTGTAATTTGTAAAACAAACAAAAACAGTAAACCATTTAAAATATGTATTCCCTAACTAGTGACGTCTCAAATAATCATAACTCACTGCAGGAGTTTAATTTCTTTTGGGGTATGTTAATAGTATTAAAAACACCAACCACTCCAATAACAGATGGCATGAGCTCAAATTCTCTCTCTTTTTTTTTTAATTTTTATTTATTTATGATAGTCATAGAGAGAGAGAGAGGCAGAGACACAGGCAGAGGGAGAAGCAGGCTCCATGCACCGGGAGCCCGACGTGGGATTCGATCCCGGGACTCCAGGATCGCGCCCTGAGCCAAAGGCAGGCACCAAACCGCTGCGCCACCCAGGGATCCCTCAAATTCTCTTCTAATAGTTTTGTGACCAAAGGTTTTATCAGTAGTCTCAGACCAGAACAACCTAATTTTACAAAAACAATATCACATGGTCAACACCAAAAGGTGGCTTGGTCTGCGGGCATTCTATCAAGTTTAGTCTCTATCACTGGGAGAGAATAAAGTGGTGTTGTGAACTGGAGGGTGTTTTGAGAAACTGCTCAAAGTCAACATACAGAACTCCCATTGCATTATGGTGTCTATGCTTTTATTAGATATGTTAGAAAATGCAAAAAAAAAAAAAAAACTAAGTGAAATATAGTGGGTAAAAATATAGGTGGAGTCTTCTGGCTTCACACAGTTTTAACCAAATTACTTAAAGAGTGATTTAGTAACATATATATATGTGTATATATATATATATACACACACACACATATATGTTATATATACTATATATAGTTATATACATATATTTATAAGTATAAATATGTTTATATATATACTATATAAACTATAATATAGTATATATATATATATATATATATATATATATATATATATACTATAAACTATTGAGGGAGCCTAAGAAGAAACCAACAGTTTATATATTGTGATAGGCATAATAAAAGATTCAGACATGTGTATGTTCCAATGTTGGCTCTAGCATTTAGGACCTATGTGACCTTCAAGTAACGACCTAACTTCATGAGTTTCAGTTTATCTATAATCACATCTATGTTTTCAGAAGTTACAATAAATGAAGTAGATAAAAGTGATGTCATATGGAAAACCTGGCACAATACCTAACACAAGTCTGACAAATAGTGAATGAAACATTTCTCATTATTTTTTCATGAAAAGCATTACATAGGATCAATCTTAACTGAGTGATAGGAGTGTATAACATTTAAACACTGTCACTGAGAAATACTCTTTGAGCCGTTAGAGTAATAGTACAATACAGAACAACTTTTAGATAGACACCAACCAAATAAATCCTTTGAAATTACACTGAAAGACATTTTAAAAACTGAATTACTTAGATAATAGCTAAAGCACAGTATCTGACAAAAACACTGAATAGAATCTACCACTTGGAATTTTCAAGAATACTACCTTTATCAACATATTTGCCATTTGAAACTTGCATGGCTCCATGCATTGTTATATATGCTTAGATGCTGCCCGTAAAATTAATGTTGAGTTGGCTCATCTAAGTCATAATGGAAGCATAGAGGAGCTCTAACCAATTAAAGGATAAATCATGTAAATAAAAGATAAAGATCCTACATTGCCATTTTATTTCAAAATTACTTATAAGTAATACCAACTAGAGAAGTTTCAAGCAGAATAAACATGTCAAATATTAGATATAGGTTTATGCTATTATATAAGAAAACAGAATATATCTGGAAACTATATAATGGATGAGAAATAGGAGAAAAAATGGATTTTCTTACTGAACTGAGGATGGAGATGATAGATTCATCTAAAGGCTTAGTGAAACTTCTATGAGATACACTTTGCACATATAACACACTTTGCACACATAACATATAACACACTTTGTACATATAGTATGTTTAAGAACCAGGGATTCTAAATAAATTAATTAATTAATTAATTAAATTAAATTAAATTAAAATTTTTAAAAAAAGAACCAGGGATCCCTGGGTGGCTCAGCGGTTTAGTGCTTGCCTTTGGCCCAGGGTGTGATCCTGGGGTCCTGGGATCGAGTCCCACATCAGGCTCCCTGCATGGAGCCTGCTTCTCTCTCTGCCTCTCTCTCTCTCTCTCTGTCTCTGTCTCTCATGAATAAATAAAATCTTTAAAAAGAAAAAAAGAACCACTGAGGAAAACATCATCTTCTGGCTGTTCCTTTACTGTTTTCCTGAGAATGAATATGGAGACTAAGGGTCTTGCCCAGACTCATTTTAGGGAAATATTTTATATCCACTTCCAACATGAACAGCTAAGAGTTAAAAGCATACAAAATAAACTTTTTACTTTTACTGAAATAATGCATACATTTCCCCTAAATGGAAATACCCACAGAGTTTAGTGGGACATGGTTCTGGGCATTGCTTTAAAATATGTCATCAATCTAACAGAAGCAAGGAAGACATTCATTTTCAACAGAGCTTCTACTTTCTTAAAATCTAAGAAGACAATGAAAAACATGACAATTTAATGAACCTGGTGAGGTTGACAAACTGAACCACTGGCTCAGCCCTATGCTACTGACTGAGAAAAAAGAAAATCTGTCAGCTGACAGGGGATAGGATATTCCTTCACCTTTGTACAGAATTTATGTGCAGAACTGCAAAGCATTGACTGAGAAATTCAGCACTGCCTGGATGTTCCTCTAGTTCTTTCAATTCACTAGACTCAACCCTCTGAAATCAGCTGGTTCCTAAGTAAAAGTCAGAAATCAAGACCTCAACACTAGAACCTTTTATTTCCCTCATCAACAGGTTTATATTTCTGTTTCTCCATTCCTGGAAGCTAATTTCATACCATAAAATTTAAGTATAAATTAAATCGAAGTAAAACAAAAATAGAGTCTAGTTTGTTTTAATGTAGGTGTTAAATTTTATCAAAATCCAATAGGATTTGTTTTTTTTGTTTTGTAATATGTGAAACAGACCGAAACTTTTCAAAGGAAAAATAACAAGGGATTATCTGTCATCTCATGTAAGGTTTTTTTTTTTTTTTTTTTTTTTAAGATTTTATTTATTTATTCATGAGAGATAGAAGCAGAGAAACAGGCAGAGGGAGAAGCAGGCTCCATGCAGGGAGCCTGATGTGGGACTCGATCCTGGGACTCCAGGATCATGCCCCGGGCTGAAGGCAGGTGCTTAACTGCCGAACCACCCAGGGATCCCATAAAATGTTTTTTCTAAAACTTAAAAAAAAAAGGAAAAGAGTATGACTTAGAAGTACAATGTGATGAAAAGGTTAAATAAAATAATATTTGAAAAAAGACTTGTGTATGTGTACACATACATGTATATCTAGGTACATATACTCAGTATACTTCATAGAGATACTACAAATTGGTAGAAATTTTATTGGTTTGGGAGGGAAAATGAAAGGAGATTCTCACATCACACAACACATTATTTCCAAATCAACAGGAGTTATAAATAAACAAAAGAAGCAAATAAACAAACAAAAGCATAAAATACAGGGATAATATATAAATGAGATGAACAGTACAAGGACTGAATTTATAAGATAAAATTTAATGATAGATCTGACAAATAATTTGTATAACATAGGACCATTTGCCACAAATATGTCTACTTGGTGAATGTTTTTAATATGTGAATAGTTTATAAAAAGTAATAAGACAAAAATTATTAGACAACATCAGAAATCATCCCAGCTAGGTATTTCCTTAATCTGTAAAATGGGGGATTACAGGAGTATCCTATCATTTACAGGGGTGTTAGGAGGATCAAGTAAATCAATAAATGTAAAAAAACTCTTAATGGTACTTGGTGTTCAATAAATATTTGGGAAAAAAAATCTTGTCAATAGATTCACATAGGGGATCCCTGGGTGGCACAGCGGTTTGGCGCCTGCCTTTGGCCCAGGGCGGGATCCTGGAGACCCGGGATCCAATCCCACATCGGGCTCCCGGTGCATGGAGCCTGCTTCTCCCTCTGCCTGTGTCTCTGCCCCTCTCTCTCTCTCTCTCTCTCTGAGACTATCATAAATAAATAAAAATTAAAAAAAAATAGATTCACATAGAAAACACATAAAAGTTGAAGTGCTGCTAAATGAAAACTGCTAAGCCATACTAATAAAAATGAAATTTAAATCCAAATAATATAAAATAACTTTACCATAAAACTCACACTTTGAAATAACAGTATTTAGTGTAACAAAGGTATTGTTGCAACAGATATTCTCAGCCAGTTTTACTAGAAGTATGAATTAAACACAATCTTTCTGAAAAGCAATTTGATCATATTCATCAAAACCTTTTTTCAAAGAAATATGTATTCGTTTAAGGAAAATATAAGAAAATGCAGAAAATATACACCCAACATATATCATATTTGCACTTATTTATAGCAAGGAATTATGTGGATGCCTAATAACAGGGAAATTGTTGCATCTGATGAAATGATTATTTATGTAATAGACACTATGCTTTATTAATATGTTTAGGTGCTATTTTAAGACATGAGGAAGTAGAATTATTCTCATTTATATACATTTCTCCATTCATTCAACAGCTATTTATTATGTACTGAAGGAGAGCACTAAAGGAGAGCACTACAGAAATTTAACAGACCTTATTCTCAATGTATAAGGAAACTGTAACATTTTAATTTTTTTAATACTTCCAATAGTGAGAAGGGGTAACTTCTGAAACACTTTCTTTTTAGTTTTCGAACTAGCAAAATATTACTATATGTAGCTATGAAAAGCCAAAGTGAAAACTTAGAGATATTTGAGTCAGACTTAGCTCTATGCATTGTTTATAAGATCAGCTACTCAATTTGTAAATCAGTAAGTGTATGCTGAGTTGTTTTGAGCTTTTCCTTGGGCTTTGCACTGGAGTGTAACTAGAATTGTTTAAAAACATTGATTTAAGACCCTGAGTTTCAAGAGTAAACAAAAAATCAGTCTTGAAGATATATTTTAGCTTGCCACCTCACATTCTGAACTGGAACTATACCAATCTAGGAAAAAATAAACATAGAGATCTGCCTTTTCAAGATCAGATGACACCCCAAAAATAGTTACCACTTGGTGATTCTCACTCCAAGTAAGAATCCACACATTCCTGCATAATGTTAATGAAGACAAGGAGAATGGATTCAGATACTTGCAGGGTCCCAGTTTGTCCTAGTATGTCAACAGACAGGTAAACCCCAGGAACAGGCTGGGTTTAGTGTGGAAAGAGCAACAAGGCAAAGAAAAATTTAATGTGACACATGCTGCTATCATTCAGCAAAAAATAGTCAGGAGCTGTCTCATAGAAAATAACAAAAGGTTGTAAGTTCAAAAGGGGTATTTAATCAAAATAAATGGCACTGTAAAGTGAGCAAGCAGGACTCTGAAGAGATGTTTTGTCAAGGTTCAAATGATTTTGGGCTCATTTTAAATGTGGTGCAGCTTGGGGCTGACCCAGTGTGTCACAAAAAAAGAGTCTATGAAGAAAGGTGATCAAGCCCTCTGCCATTTATCACAGCAACTTTAAGTGTGAGCTGGTGTTTTCCCATGATGGTTTAGAAGAGGAATCTGAGTGACACCTATGTGAAGTTCATAGCCACTGAAAGGGGGAAAGAGCTCTGGGAAGCAGAAAATGTAAATAAAAGACCCTATGCCCAAACAGGGCAGAGGCGTCATTGAAGACTTTGCACATAGAAGAATGGCATGTTCAGTTTTGCATTTGGAAGATTATTTCCACTGGCACGTAGAAAATGGACTTCTCGGTATAGGAGCAGAGGGACAGAGGAGAGGAGTCAGGTGATGACCACCTGCACTAGTGATAGAGGAGAGCAATTGGAAAGAAGTGAACAGACAAGGGTGAGTTTCATGAACTTACAAAAGTAACCTCTGGTGGCTGATTTAACTTGGAAGATGTGACGAAGAGAGAAGAAACTGAAATGCTGGTTTTTCTTGGATGCTGGGCGATGTGGTCACTTACTAAGATTGCAAAATACGTGGAGTGGGACAGGTTGGTCACAAGTGGACAAGGGGAAAAGGACAGTTTCAATATGGGAAAGGTGTTGCTATTCACTAGGTGCTTGGATACAAAGGTTTGGAACTCAACGGAGAGGTCTGGCCCAAAGAGCAAGTTCTGCAATAGACATGAAGGAGATCATCTAAAAAGAGAATAGGACCTGATATTAAGAAAGAGAGGCTTAAGCAGGAAGAATCACAGAAATGGGAGAAAGACTATAAAATAGCGGTGCCATAGAGGTTAAAGAAATACCTGAAGTATTGATGGAAAATAGTATCAAAGAATGAAGACCATCTTGAATCCACCACTATCTCTACATTTTTACTTCTCTAACAACAAGAGAGAGGGAGGTTTCCATTCCTCGGCATCACTACCTTTTAGGAGGCTTTCATTTCGTCTGATCAATTCATTTAGTGATAATGTATCAATTTAAGACCATCCTATGTATGTTTGCTTTTGGAATGGGTAGAGGTGGGGGGGAGACTCTTTTAAAACACATCTACCAAAGGATTACTCAGGAGGTGATTTCTGAAGAATTTTACCAGATGCACAGTCTAATGAATATTTCCCCCAGGAACCCCTGATGGGTCTATGGTCCCTCTGTGTGTACATCTGGCTTCGTTTGCAGCCTCTTGGTCCCAACTCCAGCATGACTATTAACTTTAGCGATGCTGCCCATAGAGCTGATGTGTATTAAGGCCAGCCAATTACATTACTTTGCTAATTGTATTAGAATATTTAACCAAGCAGAGCCTATTTATAGATTGTACTCCGTAAATAAAAGTGTCTATTCAAAGTGGCAAATTTGTTTCCAGATAATCCTTGGAGATGGTAGTTAGCATATGACCCTCTGCTATTATTTTTTAGGATTCACATCCTGCGTTTCTAAATCCTTCTGAAGTCTCAAAGCAGGAAACAATAAATTCTTTGCCAAGTATTTCTTTAGCAGAATCAGCAAATCCACCTCCTCCAAATGGCAGAAGGATGCAGATCCTGGTCATGTTTTTATTATCCTGCTCTAATGAACCGAGTCCAAATTTCTAAAATGTGTGTTCTCTGTTTTAGGCTGGAGTCCCTGAGATTTGTAATCCTAAAATAGAGCCAGAGACTGTTTTCCTATCAGCAAAACAGAGGAAACCATATTTGCAAATTCTTCAAGATCTCCCAAGCCAATCTGTTATAAAAATGAAAACTATTATTATGACAAGACTTAGCCCATAATTTATTTGTTGTGCCACAGTAATCTCCTTATTTATTCTGATTGAAGGCAATCACAAGTCTGTTCAACACTCAGAGTAAGTGGAAGTAAGCCAAATCCAGTCTAAACACTGACAACAGAAAACACAGGCACCAGGGTGACTTCAGGCTAAACACCTAAGTGTGCAAGGTGACACAGGATGTTGACCTTGAGTGTGTAGACGAATTTGATTCGTGTCCTAGAATCCAGAACTTGAGATTTCATCTTACCTCCCCCTTTTTTTTTTTAGCTTCATCTACTATAATGAGTAGGATTCAGTTAACACTGCTAAAGAATGGCTTGGGTTATAAAAATGCCTAAGGGACGGAAAAATTTTTCTTACCTCTTTTCTGCCCACTCCTACTGCATCCCCCAAACAAGAGACCCCTTTCAGCTATGGATGAAGCTCTTCGATGGCCATAAAGCTGATTTATCAATGCTCTTTTTTCTTCCAATGGCAGGCTACCTAAATCAGTCTAAAAAATCATATTTATTTGCTTTAAATTTTTTTAAATCCAAGGTGTATAGAATTCAACTGTCCAAACTTTGTGATCTCTTCAGGTTATTTTAGGATAACCTTTTGTGGACATGTCCACACAGAGACTGTAAGGTTTGTTAGGCGAATGAAGGAGACCCCAAGGCAAAATGATCCGTAGGAGGAGCTTTATTACCAGCACCCTCCGGTGAGGTGCTGCAACTCGGGAGAGGAGTCAAGGAAGTCGCCCAGGTTGGGGAGTGCGGGGGTTTTTAAGCCTTATTGGTTCCAGGGTCTGGATCCGGGTGGGGCCCTTGCGATGCGGGGTGGCCCCTGGCTAGAAAGTCCCAGATGGGAAGTTTTGGTTTCGCATCTAGGTTTCGATTTACTGGAGATGACGTGTGGTCACGGCTGCTTTGGCGGAAGATCAGCCATCTTGACCCAACTTGGGATGTCCGCCATTTTGGGTGCCCCCGTCTCTCAGCCTGACCAACATTCATTCCGACCTTTTGTTTTATGTAATAGCGTGAGGGGCCTCGACTCTATTCTGGCTACTTCCTGCTGACGGTTGGGCGTCGTCATAGGGGTGGTGGGAGGTGGGCAGGCGAGAGTAGGGCTGTAGGAAGAGTTGATTCACTGAAACTCGCGTCATCTCTCAAAGGCGTTCTGCAGATATCTAACAAGGCAGGGAGCAACCGAGATTAGGAACAGGATTAAGCACAGGGGTCCCGCTAGGGGGAGGAGGCAAGTTACCCCAGTGCGGGGGTCTGGACCCCATAGGTGGGAATCCTGGCGTCTGGACTGTATCCGGTCTCTGAGTTCAAGAATTCTGGAGGTGACTATGCCTGACTGGTTAACATAATAGCAACATTCTTCATTTAGGTAGAGGCAAGTGCCCCCTTTTTCTGCTGTTAGGAGGTCAAAGGCCCACCTGTTCTATAGGGTCACAGCTGCAAGGCTGGTAATCTGCGTTTGCAGGGCGCAAAGGGAATCAGCGATCCACTCCATGTCATCATTAGGTGCCAGAGAAAGCTTGTAATAAAAGTTTATTGAGGTTCCAAGGCCTGCCGCTCTGGTGTCAACACCTGTGGTCAGGCCTGCCCCAATAAGTAAGGGAATGAAGGCTGCCCATCTGTTTCCATGTGTAGGGAATAAGACGTGAGGTGAGAGTGGGAATAGATGGTAGTGGAAGGAGACAGTAAGATGAAGATGCAGTCTAGGGAGTCATTGGCAGTTAAGCATCAGTAGATTCCCTCAGGGCATGAAAGAAATACCCCAGGAGGGGTGCAGTAGGGGAGAGAGAAGGTGGCGGTGGAGGAGCTGATGGTGAGGATGTCCACAGTTGAAAGGTTAAGAATAGGTATGGGTCTTCCTATGGCTCTTGCGTGGACCTTCTGGTTAGTAATGGTAGTGTTGGGTAGGGGCCACGTTGTCAGAATGGGGATACCAATGATACTGGAAATGGTAGAGAAAGGGAAGCAGATCCAGCAGTCGTGGTCCTGAGATAGGTACCCAGGGCCGATGTCCCAGCTATTTTATTGCAGTTGGGATGGTGAGGATGACCGTATGCAGTCCTGACCAACGTGGCTGCAGGGATCCTGGCCACAAGTCGCTGAGGAGGACCTGAGCTCCAGGGAACAGGGTTTGAACGGGGACCTCCCTCTAGTCATGGTCGTCTGGAGCAGGTATGGTCACGTCAGCATGGGCTTTTACGAGGGCTCCCAGAAGAGTTAGCTAAGTAAGAAAGAAGGGGCAGAGGGGCGGCTGGAAGGTTGTGGGTTAGGAGAAATGGTCGGCTATACAGGAGATACTAAGAATTTCTGCAACCTAGTGAGTCATGCTGGAAATGAAGGCAGGTCCATTATCCAACTGCAGGGTTCGAGGCAGTCCAAATCTTGGGATGATGTGTTCGATGAGGACCGTGGCCACAATATCCACCATCTCTCGGGCTGTGAGATATGCCTCAATCTACCCACTGCACCTGAGGTGACCACTACGTAAGCTGCGTGTCTTCGGCCATCTGGGGTGGGGAGGGAGCTCCCATCCACAAAAAGGACATGGTCAGGACTAGACAGCGCTGATCAGAGAGTCCTGGGAGGGAGGGGGTTAGTTCTTCTAGGAGTTGTGGGCAGGAATGAGAGGGCTCAGGGGTGGACAAGGGTACTGGCATCAGGGTCACTGGGTTTAGGCAAGGAGAAGGAGAGAGACAGACCAGAGGATTTTCAATAAATAGTAGGTGATAGAGCTGGAGGCGTGAGGAGGTGAGTTGAGCCAGGGATCAGTGACTAACCAGATCTGAGAGTCGATGGGGAGAGTAGACTGAGACCTTCCCAGGGTGAGCTTAAGGGCCTCCTTAGTAAGAGAGGCAGCTGCTGCCAGTGCTCTGAGGCATGGCTGCCATCCCTGAGCAGTGGTGTTGAGGGAGAGGGTGAGAGGCGGATGGTAGCTTGCAGTTTGTGGAGGATGTCCCCTCCTAGTAGGGACACACAAGAGGGAGCGACTAAGAAGGAGTGTGAGAAGGAAAACCCCTCCAGGCTGCACGTAAGGGAAGGAGTTACCCTGGGTGGAGAGGAGGTCCCATCGATCCCCATGGCAGTGACCAGTGAGGGTCGGGTTGGTCCCGAGTAGGATGGCAGAACTGAGTAGGTAGCCCCCGTGTCCAGCAGAAAGAAGATGGACTTACCTGCTACCTGGAGTGTGACCCTGGGCTCGACCTGGGTGAGAGGGGTGGCCGAGTCTGGGCTCTGTCACTCATCCTCCAATCCAAGCAACCGGAGGACAGAACTTACCGTCTCAGAGTTTCCCCCGCGTAGAGGTGCCGAGGATCCCCCGAGGCTTGGGCAGTCTGATTTCCAGTGTCCCATCAGTCAGCACTGAGGGCAGGGTGGGGTTGGCTCCTTTGGATTAGGACACTGACGAGCCCAGTGTCCCTCGGCCCCGCATTTGAAGCAGGCCCCCGCAGGGGTATGGTTAGTTCCTCCCTTTTGTTGGCTCTCGGAGCCGGCCGGCCACCGGGCTGCCACCAGGGCCTGGGTCTGCAACTGAACCTTTTGCTGGAGCCTGGCCTGTCGTTAAGTTCACCACCTCCTCTTGGGAGTCAAAGACTTTAAAGGCCATTTTCACTAGGTCAGAGATGGGGGTCTGTGGTCCCTCCTTGACCTTTTTTAGTTTCTTTCGAATGTCTGGCGCCGATTGGGAGATAAGATGGCGCCAGGACGGTCGCCCCTGCCGGTGAAGCCGGATAGAGGTGAGTGTACTGAGTTAGTGCCTCGGTTAACCGGCTGAGGAACATGGCCGGGTTCTCGTCAGGGGTCTGGATAATTTCTCTGATTTTGTCATAATTGACCGCCTTGTTGGAGGCTGCCCGCATGCCGGCAATGAGGCACTGGACCATGCGGTTGCAACGCCGGCGGCCAGCTTGGCCATTCTGATGGTCCCATCCGGGCTCTACAGCTGGGACCACCTGAGCACCCACACATGGCGGCGTCAGTGAGGTGGACCTGATCAGCATGT
Source organism: Canis lupus familiaris (assembly GCF_011100685.1). Taxonomy (NCBI): domain Eukaryota; kingdom Metazoa; phylum Chordata; class Mammalia; order Carnivora; family Canidae; genus Canis; species Canis lupus. The sequence goes on from NC_049232.1 coordinate 7,726,604, forward strand.
TCTCAGGCAGAAGCCTGAATGCGTTCCCTCTCTTCAGTAGTGAGGATGGTGGTTTGGACGACGTGGAGGTTGTGCCAGGTAAGGTCGTAGGCCTGACCTAGGTATTGGAACTCTGATAAAGTTGTCTGGGTTGGCGGAGAAGAAACCCAGATGCTTCTCTATTTGGGAAAGGTCTTGGAGGGAGAAAGGTGCGTGGACCCTGACAATCCCTTCTGCCCCTGTGACCTCCCGTAGGGGACAGACTAAGTCCAGAGAGGGGTTATGAGACCAGGTGCAGGGGGAGATAGGAGGGGATGGAAGCGGGTCCCCTTGAGGGGTAGGTTCCGCTGCAGCCTTCAGTTGGGGGATTGCAGGTGCGGTAGGGGTGAACACGATAGGGGATGGATCGGGGTTTTCCTGTGGAATGAGGGGTACAGGAGGCCGGGGCACAGGAGCGTGATAGGGTGGAGGAGGAGGCAGGAGAGGGGCCCTCATTGGGGGGCTAGATAAGTTTTTGGGAGGCTCAGAAAGGGAAGAGAGAGCAGAGGGGTCGGGATCCTTGGGAGATGTAGACAGGAGGGTGGGGGGAGGAGATTGGGCAAGGAGAACCTGAGACATAGAGCAGCGAGAGCATAGTGAAGGGCGAGAACGTAGGGTCCAAAAGGTCTGGACGTAGGGAACCTCAGACCATTTGCCTTGGCATCTGCAGGGATTGTCAAGATCCATAAGGATCTGGTAATCAAAGGTGCCTTCGGGGCCGTTGAGATTGATCGCCTAGGCGATATTGGGGCCAGGCCACCATACAGTAATGAATGAGATGGCACCTTTTCAGGTCCTGGGAAAGGCCCAGAGGTTTTTAAATTGGCCAGTAAAACAGTTTTTACCCAACAGAGTAAAAACAACGGAGTTTTGGGGTCAAATTTGGATTGGGCAGTTCCCATGATTCCCGCCGGGTAGCCCAGAGACTGAAAACAGGCGTCCCCGTTTGCAGCTTAGGGTCATGGACAGAAACGGAGGTCACCGTGAGGATGAGGACATCTCCTGATCCCCAGGGACCTGCGGAGAGCCACCCGGTGGCCCGGCAGAGGTGCCCTGGCGCGGCCGAGGCTTCAGGCAGGACCACCCGGACGGAGGCAGGGAATCAGGGAACTTACCCGGTGTTTCCAGGCGCTGGGTTCAGGTCCTGGTGATGAGAGGAGAGAGGCTCCCCACCAGCGTGGGGCCTCGATCCCCTCCCCAGGTTTCAGCTGAGGCCCTGGTGGCGAGAGGAGAGAGGCCCCCTCCTGGAGCGAGGCCTTAATCTCCTCCCGGGTTTCGGCACCAAATGGACAGTTTTTTAGGGGAATGAAGGAGACCCCAAGGCAAAATGACCTGTAGGATGAGCTTTATTGCCAGCATCCTCGGGTGAGATTCCGCTACTCGACAGAGGAGAGTCAGGGAAGTCGGGCCCGGGTTGGGGAGTGTGGGGGTGAGGTGGGGTGAGGTGGGGTGGGGTGGGGTGGGGGTTAAGCCTCATTGGTTCCAGGTCTGGATCCGGGTGGGGCCCTTGCCAAATTAGGCAAGGGAGCACCGTGTCCCTGGGTGATTGGCTGGGGGTGGGGAAAGTCCAGATGATTGGGGGTGGGGGTGGGGGGTGGGGGGTGGTCCCTGGCTGTAAAGTCCCGGATGGAAAGTTTGGGGTTTCCCGTCTAGGTTTCGATTTACTCGATGACGTGGCGGTCACGGCTCCTTTGGCGGGAAGATCAGCCATCTTGACCCAATTTGAGATGCCCGCCATTTTGGATGCCCCAGTCTCTCAGCGAGCCCAACAGAGACCAAAATAACTTTAAAGGATAGAGGCTACTAAAAAACCGATTTGTTAAAACATTTGAGCTAATTCTGATTTGGCGTGAATCAACTGTTCTTATTAGTTGAGTGTAGGCAACAAACATACCCCTTTCCTTTTTTTTTTTTTTTTTTTTTTTTTTTACATACCCCTTTTCTATATGCATCTTCACTAATGGTATCTCTCTCTCGCTCTTTTTTTTTTTTTTTTTTTTTTAATAATTTCTACAGATATTCAATACTGAAACACCTTGGTCTGTATATGAAAAGTTCTACTTGTGCGAGGAAGACAAGTCTCAGGAATTTAGTCCAGTGTTACTGTAATTACTCAGGAAAGCAGTGAAGAGACAATAAGGAAAGTTCCTTGAAGGGATGCCTGGGTGGCTCAGCACGTTAGCGCCTGCCTTCTGCCCAGGGTGTGATCCTGGAGTCCCGGGATCGAGTCCCACATCGGGCTCCTTTCATGGAGCCTGCTTCTCCCTCTGCCTGTGTCTCTGCCTCTCTGTGTGTCTCTCATGAATAAAGATAAAATCTAAAATAATAATAATAATAATAAAGTTCACTGACTATGCAGCTTGTCAGATATTGGAGCCCTCTTGGTGAAGAAACCATTTTGAAGGGTATGTTTTTGCTGCTTCATCTTTTTATGAGCCTATTTGGGAGTCACTCGTGGTCCTCTCCAGAAATGCTTAAAAGGCATTTGATGACATAAAATGTCAATTGATTCTCCATTTCACACAGTCAATAAAAATGTAATACATGAAAATTTCGTTTTTCTTCCTCCATTTATCAAAAATGTATTTTAAAATTATCAATTACTGTAATCAAGATTACTAAAATTTAAGATGCTAGCTGTCATAACTGCTCTTTCACATTGTTCCTGCTATTCTTGCAGAGCAATTACAGGGCTGAGTCACAAAGCCTCCCCCAACTTCAGTGGATGTTGGAAAACATAGTTGAGTTATGTGCCCAAGAGAGAAATGGATTTAAACATCTAGGAAGTCTCTACCACAAGACCCTATAGAATAAGCATTAATATAATGCGATGAAAATGAATAGATCTTGAGAAGATCACAATTCTTCTCTGAAACCTAAACATTCCTTCCTTTCAGACTGAAAGTTTTCATTAAAAAATAGCTTTGTATGCAATGCCTCGACTACTCTCTCAGTTCCCAACTGCACATACCTTTTCCAACTAAAATCACTCTAATTTAGAAATGACTTGCAGGTATTTTAATGATTACACCATTTAACCTCAGACCATCATTTGCGTAGTGCCAGTACTTGGAAGAACCTTGTGGCATCTCTGCATTTTGGATCAAGCTGACTCTTCAGGCTCTGATAGCTACAGCTTAACTCTTTAAACTCTTACTGAGAACAGCTAACAGCTCCCGGGCCTCCCCCCTATAGTCCTCATATCCTCTGGATTACCATTACTTAAATCTGCCCTTACTTTTGACTTAAGAAGGCGGATGTGCTGAGTGCAAGCCCTGACCCGTCTCCCTCTGTCCAAATGCCTGAACTTCTGCAGAACTCTTCACACAGTCACTATACTCCTTGGGGAAGGGCCCTTCACTCCTCAATGTCACACGTTATCTGGGGACAGTAAACATCATAAAGATTCTGGTAAGTGTACTATGTTCATGGCTGGTTAAAAACACTAAATAGAAATCTGAAGCTGAATTAAATGGAACTAGATCCAAAATGAAAACATAAATCAGATTCCCTAAGAATCCAGAGAATGAAAAAAGGGTTCTCAAATGCAAGATAAAAGAAACAAAGTCATTGGACAGGAGAGTGAAAATAACAACCTCAGAGGCTGTTAAACCAGAACCAAAATTCTCAGTTGTCCAGATTGTTTTTATAGCTTTCTGATGGACAAAGAAAAAAATAATGATAAATGTACTTCTTTTCAGTTTTTCCTCTATCACCTTCTTTGCTTATGTAACCAAGTGTATTCATGAAATCTGCTTTTTGAAATAAAATCTGGGGTAGTTTTTTTCTTTTTTTTTCCAACATCTGTCCTTATTATGCTATGCCAAGCCCTTTTCCTACAAGATACTGACCTTAATAAGCAAATTTTGGGCTTTCCATGCTCTCATTCTTGGACCACTCATAATGTCAATCCATGTTTACTGAGACTCGATTCTGTGCATCTTAAAGTTACAACCTTGGTTTCAATTTAACAATAAGAAACTTCTCCTTAGGGGCTCCTGGGTAGCTCAGGGGGTTAAGCCTCTGCCTTTGGCTCAGGTCGTGATTCTGGGGTCCTGGGACTGAGTCCCACATTGGGTTCTCTGATCAGTGGGGAGCCTATTTCTCCCTCTCCGTTTGCCCCTCCTCCTACTCATGGTTTCTCTCTTTCTCCCAAATAAGTATTCTAAAATATTTTTTAAGAAACCCTTCTCTTTACTTCTTTCCTTTTTTATCCACCAACCCTCCTCCATCCTAAACACTCTCACATGAAGACTGAATGGGCAGCTCCTCAAGGGCCAAAAGAGAATGAGAAAATGAAAGGATTTTCTTTCACACACATCTTTCACCTGTGTTGAGGCAGGGTGGGATCAGGGAGGTAGAGCTTCTCTGTGTGAGGACCCAGGACTCTTCTGAATACCTACTCTGTTCTTGTTTGCTTTTTATGAGTCATTGTCTCTTTCTGACAGATATACAGAGGTCATCTCATGCTTGATGTGTGCTATGTTTGTGGTTTCTTAAAATAGCACCCACACATATACCCCAGGTGTGAAATCTGACTTGAGTTTGACCTTCTGCTTCCCCATCCAACTTTAGTCTCTGCTACTGGCAGTACAACTTGCTGGTACCCCACAGCAGCATTAGGATCATGGGGTACACAGGTAAGAAAGAGGACAAATGAGGACCCTTTCTTTAGAGGATTCACTCGACCTAATGTAAAAACCATTTGTTTGCTCCATGAATGTGCAAAGGTAGTAGCACACCAAAATTAGATTCTTTTTGCTTTTTTAAAGATTCTATTTATTTATTCATGAGAGACACAGAGAGAGAGAGAGAGAGAGAGAGAGAGAGAGAGAGAGAGACGCAGAGACATAGGCAGAAGGAGCAGCAGGCTCCATGCAGGGAGCCCAATATGGGACTTGATCCCCAGTCTCCAGGATCATGCCCTAGGTCAATGGCAGGTGCCAAACCACTGAGCACCTTGGAGATCCACCAGGCATCCCAAAAATTAGATTTTTAATAAACCTGTGTTTATTAATATATTTTGGGATGTCTACTGACTGCTGTTTTAATGCTGCCGATTATTTTTTCTTTTTACTGAAGACAGAGAATTAAATTTTTAATTGTTTGGGTCTTTATATCTTCTTCAGAAAATAAGAAAAAACAAAAAAACATTCTATGAACCCTCTGGTTATGCAGAGAAAAATGCACAGCCTGTTATATAATGCAGAGGCATAGAAGAGGAGTAGCTGAAGTGCTTTATTCAAAAAAGATTGGGGATTGTTCTGCTTTGGGAAACTGGAAACTTGTGGTTGAAAGTATGAAACTTATGAGATTCTAATAAACCTGAGGTTTGGCAATCTCACTAGATTCAAATAGTGTATGAGAAGGACATTGGCACTAGGTAATCTTTCTCTGGAGAGCCTCAAAAATCCTGAAGGAGGGAACATGATAACCCCTAAGATTTCTGCAGTCATATCTGTATGATAAATACTTTAGAGTGGTTATTTATTAAGGATAAAAAAAAGACACCAGAAATCTAGTGGATTGAAAGCAAACATCAACAACAAAAGTTCAAGATAATCACTTTCCCTTGAATAGCATATATACTGCAATAAAAACAAAAAAAACCCAGGCAATTTTGCAATTGTCATTTCAATGATACAGAAATAGAACCATGGTTATTTTCTCTTTTTTCTTTTTTAAAGGTTTTTATTTATTTATTTATTTATTCATGAGAGACACAGAGAGAAAGGCAGAGACATGGGCAGAGGGAGAAGTAGGCTCCTCACTGGGAGGCCGATGTAGGACTAGATTGCAAGACCCTGGGATTTTGACCTGTGAGTCAAAGGCAGACGCTCAACCACTGAGCCACCCAGGTGACCTGGTTATTATCTTTTTATAACAACACAGACCAAGAACAGTTGAGGGGCATCTGGGTGGCCCAGTAGGTTGAGCATCTGACTCTTGGTTTCAACTCAGGTCATGATTTTAGGGTCATGAGACCAAGCCCCAAGTAGGGTACCTTGCTCTGTGGGAGTCTGCTTTCCCTCTCCCTCTTCCCCTTCACCACCCCTCCCCCTTCCCTGGCTAACACATTCTCTCTCCAAAATAAATAAATAAATCTATATAAAAAAAGAATAGTTGAACTATATTATGTGGTATCCCTTAGATTAAGTTATCTCTGAAAAAAAATATTGATAATCAAACCTAAACTGTATGTAGTAAGCCTTTGTGGTTTAAAAAGATTCCAAAATCCACCATGAAAGCCTACATTTTTCATTATCTGGTCAGTTACAGTATTTTACTATATACCTTTACACTCAAGTTATAAACTGACAAAGGCAGTAGCACATTAGAAACCAGTACAAAATGCAATCTAAGGGCAGCCCCGGTGGCTCAGCGGTTTAGCACCGCCTTCAGCCCAGGGCTTGATCCTGGAGACCCGGGATAGAGTCCCACATCGGGCTCCCTGTGTGGAGCCTGCTTCTCCCTCTGCCTGTGTCTCTGCCTCTCTCTCTCTGTCTCTGTGTCTCTCATGAGTAAGTAAATTAAAAAAAAAAGTAATCTAAATTGTTTTTGAAGACATCACTGGTTTGTATACTCATATTATAAAAATTTTTTGTGAAATGCTTTTTAAAAATATAATCTTACTGCCTGTATCTTTCTTTCACTTGTGATTATCTTTAATGCAACAGAGAAAACTCTCCTGTTGATTCTAGCTGAAGAAGCTGGATTATGGAAACTTGATTTCCTATTATTATTGGAATGGTAGGTGCAAATATTGAGGCAATGTTCAATTTTATTTTGAGACAGCCCTCCTTCCCAACCCTCTGCCATCAGTTTAAAGAAAAATGCTCTCTGAATGAATTACTTAAGACATGCTATCTATTTCTGAAATTAGCAGAAAGGGCCAGGTTCAGGATTCATTTAAATCATCTGTTTCACTGCCATAGGAAAAACAGAACTCAGTATTATGGCTTTTTGTAAATATGGAAAGTCTACAGATAAAGACTGTCAGGCTTTGCTGTGTTAAGCCCCATGATCAAATCCATATAATTCTATATGCAAATGACATGCTTATACAGGATCTTCATCTCTGATTTAGTATTTTCATTTTAAAATAAGCTAGCTAGAGATTCTCTGAATTCATTTTTCCTATCTCTTTATTCTCATTCAAATTATTATGTTAACATTATTCTATTTATTAGAACACCTTTCAGCTAAGGATATTAAAGGGCTTTGACAAGCATGAATTAAATCTCCCCTAAAAAACAGATTGGCACAAAGCTAAGATAGAATGATAGGTAGGTCAGCAAAGAAAAAACACAATGTGGATGTAAGTTCCCCTGTTCAAGGTCTATCAAGAAGGAAATAAATAGTGTCTACTCTATATCCAAGAGGTTAACTCTTTGCAAATGAAGGACCCAAGTGGTCAAGTAACACTATTTAGACAAATTCCTTGCAAGGCTAAACTCTTCAGAGGGTAGAATAGTCTTAAACTAAAGAGTTTCTGACAAAGGCAATTCATAAGCTCATAAAATGGAATATCTCTTAAGTACAGTTAATGAATGAGCCTCATAAATGTGTATTTTTAGGATAGTTACTGCCATCCATCCTGAGGACTGAGAATCCTGACAGTGGCTAGTATGATCTCTCTTATCTTGGTACACAAGAAATTAGGAAACAGCACATGCAGATTAAGTTTGCCCAATCCATGGGCATGTCATTTTTCTTATCCTAGTGTGCCTGGTATGTCTCTGACTCAAAAAAGGAGTACATAACAGCACCATAGAGAGCATACCTTACTATTCCTTCAACTGAATAGAACAAACATATTCCTCAACTACAAAATAATTCTAAGTCACATCAATGCACCCAGGGAGATTCACACATTTGCTTTAAAGACTTTCTACTAAAACTGGAATGCACATTTATGTATAGATCCCTAAGCTGTTCTGTTTTACTGAATAGAATATTTTTAAAATAGACATTAGAAATATGTTTAATAGCACAAAATATTAATCATGATCTAGATGTGGGCTATGTCCCACAGGAAAATTTCAGCCACCAAAATGCAAGAACAAAGTGATTGGCTTTTTTACCACACAAAATATTGACAAATTCTCTTATAGCCTACTCTTCATTGTTAACTGGCATGTCAGAGGATATACTGACCATATGAAGCAGGGCAAGGTGGGGCATCGGGGAGATATCAAGCATCAGAATGAATTTAACTTAAGAACAAACTAGCTTTGACCCCAGTCAAACCCAAAGTCTATCCAGAGGCCCATTACAGATAAATAGATAATATAATAATAAATAATTATAAGTATTATAATTATTTTCTGTGTGCCTTTGTTTCAGTAGCCGAATGTCGATCAAGAAATAAATAGTTAATAAGTTATGGTTTACTGACATTTGGAATACTCTGAAATATTTAAAAGCATTAGGCATATCTAAGCTCATGGGCAATATATATAGTTTATATTGTAGATTGTAAAATAACATTATGCCACAATCCAATTTATTAAAGAAAATACTTATGCTAAATACAAGTGTATGCTTATATGATAACTAAAAATTTACAGATACATATTCAAGTGTTAACATTACTTGCCACTATAGAGGGAAGTGGGGCTGATAAGCAAAAGGGGAGTTTAAGCTTTTACTTTCTATATATTGCAGGGGTTCAGAATGAGCCTCCCCAGAATGTGGATTACTTTAAGCTAAAGTCAATCAAGGTCCAAAAGACTCAGAAAGAGCTTTTATGCCCCCCTTTACCACCTAAAAGAATTTAGATAGAGGGCCTGGTCTAGGAAGAGAACTATTACCAAAGATATCTGAAGAATATGGGCTGTGTATGATGGAGTGGAGGTTTGAGGGGAAGCTCAGCTCAGCAGGGCTTGGAGATAAAATTCTTCACTCTGTCCTATTCTCTCTGCATGGCATGGCTAACATTTGTCTATCAAATAATTGTTCTTCCCATATTCCTGTAAGTTTTATACCTCCCTCCCTCCCTTTTTTTATACCTCCCCTTTGAAGTGTCAGACCTCTAGACCTTTCTCCTTAGCTCAGCATGGCATGGAAGCTTCAGTGCCAGACTGCCTGTGGGGTCTCATCTTATGGCATTCCTGTACATGCATAATTAAACCTGTCCTCCTGTTAATCTGTCTTATACCACTTCACCAGCTAAGGAAGTTAGAAGGTAGAGGAAAAATTCTTCCTCCCTAACAACATATATTATTTTAATGCTTAGAAACTAAGCATCTATTTAGGTGTTATTTGATCAATTTTTGTATGATTTGAAAGTCAGCACAGCAGAGTGGTTAAGACTGGAGGCTCTGGAGACATATTGCCTGTGCTCAAATCCGTATTACATCTAGTGTATAACCTAGGGTAATGTGCTCTCTGTGCCTGTTTAGACACATAAAAAAGTCAATAATAATGGCTCATACCTCACAGAGTTCTTTGTTTAGAACAAACACCAATAAATTAAAAGAGTTTAAATATTTGGGCTATTATTATCATTATATTAGATGACTTTGATAATTTGATGACAATAATGATAAATAAGGCATCAGAGAAAAATCTCATAGGTATAAAGTCAGAAATAAAATTCAAGAGGAGATTTAAGCCACGGCAACATTTAATTTAAAAGATAGTAGAGCAATGAATTTGGAACTCTGAGATATGAAGTGAATTCTAGGGACTTAAATAACCTGACAAACTATCATTAAAATATTAAAGAAATGGATAGTGCTTCTGAAATACTAAAGCAAATAGAGCAGTTTTACAGTCCAAGATAACAGCGTAGGAAGACCCTAAACTCACCTCCTTCCGCTGACACATCATATATAGACCTACAAATAAAGGAATTCCTCTTGAAAAAGAAAAAAAAAAAAAACAGCCAACTGAAAAACTTCTGCATAACAAAGGATAGAAGGACAACAGAGAGTAGGAGACCTAGAGCCAGGGTAATGATTAAAACCTCCACCCAATGCCAAGACCTACAGTAGGGAGGGAGATCACTGAGGCACCCACAGCAGATTTACCTACTTTTGGACACAGCAGAAAACAGCACTTTAAAGGGTAACTAGAGTCTAAATGAAGGAAATCCATTTTCTAACCCTATAGTACCTGCCGAACAGTAGAGAAACTGCAGAGACTCTCCAGAATCAAAGGTGCTGATGAGCACCACTGTTCACCTTTGTCCTCCACCTTGCTGGCACAGACAGGAGCAGGATCCAGGAGGGCTCTAGCTGGTCTGCTGGGGCTAGACCTAACAGATATAAATGGAATATTCCACCTAAGAACAGCCAAATACCCCTTCTTCTCAGGTGCACGTGGAATGTTCTCCAGGATAGATCACATGTTAGGCCACAAAACAATTCACAATAAATTTAAGAAGACTGAAATTCTATCAAGTATCTTTTCTATGATATGAAACCAGAAATTAATTACAAGAAAAAAAAATGGACAAAACAGAAACACATAGCAAAACTAAAACAACAAATGTGTTAACAAAGAAATGAAAGAGAAAAATCTAACAGTAACTTTGGACAAGTGAAAGAGGAATCAATAACAGATCAAATCTTTGGGATGCAGTAAATACAGTTCTAAGAGGGAATTTATTAGCAATTTTAGAGGCCTCATTCAAGAATCAAGAAAAATCTCAAACCATCTAACCCCACACCTAAAAAAAAAAAAAAAATACAGAGAAAGAAAAATAAAGCACAAAGAGTAGGAGGAAGGTAATAAAGATCAGAGCAGAAATAAATGAAACAGTGACTTAAAAAAATAGAAAAGATCAATGAAAATAAGAGCTGGTTCTCTGAAAAGATAAGCAAAATTGAAAAAACTTTAAGCCAAACTCATTAAAAAAAAAAAAAAAGAAAAGAGAGAGAGAGAGAAAGAAAGATCTTCAAGAGAGGATCTAAAGAATCTACAAGTAAGAAGCAACAGAAAGAGAGAGAGGGTAGTGTTTCAGAGGGAAGTACAGGCCCACAGACAGCTGAGGAAGTTTAGGGAAACATTTTCCAGGGACCAGAATGTCAAAAACTGAAAGGTCTGAGATTTTACCCTACTTATAAGCTAACTAGTTATGTTGTCCTAATTTCACAGATACTGACAGGAGACACAAAACTCCTGGGTCAGAGACAAAAGATGGTTTATTCAATCACAGAAAAAAATGTAACCAGAGCATCAGCATTTGCACGAAGTTCCTCAAGCCCCAATTCTCACACATCTTTCCAAGCAATGGGGTTGAAGTAGGGGGCAATACCACTCCCAAAATATGCCTCTATGGCATAGCGATTATTGTAAACTTTTCTTTAAGTATCGTTGACACACAATGCTATTATTGGTTTCAGGTGTGCAACATAGTGATTCAACATCTCCATACATTATGCTATGTTTAAGTCGGTTATTTTTAAGAAATAGCAGACCTAAGTGACACTCTGAAAACTGAGTAGAAGTTGTCCTTTTGTGAGAGATTTGATATTTGCAAGGGAAATCTCCATTTGTAAGAGTGTCTTCCTCTCTGCACCAGGAAGGATGCCTCTAACTCTCCAGAAACTCTTATCAATGGAGAAGGCAATTACTTCAATCTGCATAGCAACCTTTCTCTGTTTACTGAGATTTTCCTAGTAACCTCCCTTAACTGGCCTTCCTCCATCCCCCAACATCTTTTGTCTTTAGCCAGAGATGGTATTTAAGGTGGTGGCTTGGACTATTTCGGGGAGTTACGTGGTTTTCCTGGGTATCTTCCATGTATACAAGAGGCATACATGTTATTAAACTTACGCTTTTCTGTTAATTTTCCTTTAATTACAGGGAGGGCCTTCAGTCAAAAACCTAGAAGTGTAGAGAGATTATTGTTTTTCTCCTCCACAGGGTACATCACTGGAGAGGATCCCACCTTACAGAATGTATGGCTTTTATAACACACAGTAGCCTCTGTAATCTTTGCTCCAGCAGAAGATATTATTTTTATTATACAGAGGAGTAAACAAATTACCCTTTAAAGTTAGAAACTATCTTCTCAGACTGCAACCTACACAAGCATATTTGAAAAGATAGTCTAGAACAAAGGCAGGCAATGTCTCTACTCCAGAGATAAGCAGAAACACAAAAGAGCCATGGAGGTTTTTCTCCCTACATAACTATATTGAGAGAGCCAGCCTTGAGGCCCCTTATACCCCAATGAAAGAGAATGACATGGAAGGGGCAGGTAGTCAATCCGGAAATAACTGGAGATGAAGTGGAAGCCATTGGCAAAAGGGAAGGCATAATCTTGTTCACAGGTGTTTCAGCCTAAGAGACCCACCAAAGGAGAATTACAACTTGCTGACCTCTGAAGACACCACAAAAGAAAAAGCATTTCAACTGAGATTGAGTTAGCCATTCAGATACAGAATTGAAGGTATTCATTTGGAAGGAAATATGAAGAGTCAGACTCAGAAAGTAAAGGTATGATTCAGCGAACAGAAGAAAAAAAAAGTCCAATGCTGCTGAAAAAAAAAATTATGTTGGTGAACATTTTAATGTTCATTTCTCAAAGTACTACATTCTCATTCCTCTCTCAGGTAACAGAGTAACTCACAAATGTGCAGCAATATTCCCCTAAATTTAGACAAAAAATGGTCACTTTGTAAGTGAGGGAGGAGGATATGCAAAGAACTAAATTGAATGCAATCCGCACTACAAAGACATCTAATATCTCCATTGGCTAAAATAAAAAGTCTTTAATATAAGCCTATTTAGAGTTTCAAACGCTGACCCAGAGCAACAAAGTTAAGGAATTTGAAAGCAATGTTTTCATAACTAGGCAAATTATAGATTCTTTATTACTGTTTTAGGTACTGGAAGAATTTAATTGTGATTTTCCTATTAGCTTCCTGTCCCTTTCTCCTAACTATACAAATGCAGCTTACTTTCATGAATGATAACAGATTCCAGTCTAACATAGCATGACTTGCTCTGACATTTGCAAACACACAGCTGTGGGAACAGATAAATCTGGTGTAATGTTTATTTTCTAAGTGTGTGAAAGGAAATGGAATTCTCCTGCTTAATAAAGCTTCTGTAGAATTATAAATTTAAACAATATGATGGAACAGTCCCTGAGAGGAAAAAAAGGATAGCATAATCTGAAATGTCCATTATATTACCTAACGTTATGTTGTATGGGTGTCTCACAACATGATATATAGCTGCTTAGAATCAGGTAACACTGAATTGCATTTTCCTCAATTCACATATTTGGAAAATGAGAAAAGGACTCCAAATATATGCATAACATTCAAAACTTCTATTAAAAATCCAGATGAAGAATGAAATGATTGAGCTCTTATCACGTAGTCCTAGAAAGACTTGATTATCATATATGCCTTTGAAAAATAGAGCTATTGATAATTCCAGTGATAAACCACCTCTGAAATACTTTTAAAAAACTCCGGAGGATTACACTCAACAGCCACCTACTTCTTCCATTATACTTTTCATTCTTTCTACACCCAATTTCCATCTTTTCCAATTACACTGTTTCTGCTGCACACACAGCTATCTTGACTTAGAAAATGATAAATATAAAGTGAGAAACACATTCATTAGAGGAACACAGGACACCATTGTACATTGGCAACAAGAAAAAACAGGATCTTTCTGAAAATTTTGTTTTTGTAATTCAAATAACATTCCTCTCTAGGCTCACCTTAACAGCCTTTAACAGCACATGCACTAATGTGCCTGGCTGCTCCTCAGAGTACATTATTTACAGATCACTTGTTCTCAGCAGAGAGTGGGAATGAGGGGCAGTTTTTCCCTCTAGAGGACATTTGACAATGTCTGGAGACATTTTTGATTGTTACAATTTGAAGGGGAGGTTGCTACTGGCATCTAGTGGGTAAAGTCCTAGGATGCTGCTAAACATCCTACAGTATGCAATGCAGCCCCCAAACCAAGAATTATCCAGTCCCTAACATCAATAGTGCTGTGGTGGAGAACCCCCACCTGAGATTAACACTTCACCCTACAGCATTCCAAACTACTTGTGTTCCATGTCTTTCCTTTGAGCAGCTTTTTAATTCCGGTTGATAGACTTTTTTCTCCTAAAGCACCAATTGCTTATGATTCAACTAATTTATATCAACTATTGTAACTCCTACAACTTTTTCTTATATTCACAAACTGTATTTCCTTACTTTCTATGTCCAGTTTATTATAGTGCAAAGGCACTGATGGGCCCTCCACTTCCTAACTATACAACCAGTCTTTGTGGTCTATAACAACTCAGCTAGTTCTTTCTAGAATATTCCTTGAAAAGGAAGAAAATCCCAGGGAAAGTGACAGCATCCATGGCTGCCCTTCTCCGAGCTTAAATATACCCTCTGCTCCTGGGAGTGCTATTGAAAATCTCTTAGCATGTTAGTTAAACCACTAATCAAAATTGGTTATGTACCTGTGTGGAGTCAAACCACCCTTATCACAAAATATGCCTAAAGAATTGAAATCATCAAGAACCCAACAATGAGGCATTCACGTACAAGGAGTTGAACCAACATATTTGGGGAAGAAAGACAATTAGCCACTTGTATTTTTTCTGGTTTGTTTAATTCCTGTATCTCTCTGGACGCTTACACTGGATTGTTAACAGCTGTCATTTAAGTGATAGAGTAAACACTTCACTGAGCTGATAGAGTGAATTTCCTTTAGGATTTACAGGTTTGTTCCCTCTGCAGCTAGAAGTGCTCTCAGATAAGCCTCTTTCCATGCCCAACCCCTCCCTGGGACTTAAAGAGAGTCACCTTGGCAAAGGTCATGCCCCTCCCCTGCGCAACCAGCATACAATGACTGAGCAAGGGTACAAGGACCTGACCCCAAATCTGGATGCCTCAGATGGGCAATCCAAGCATCCAGTTCCTCCTGGGGTATGTTGAAGCTTTGGTTTTACTGCCTGCGGGCTTAACTTTTTGCTTTGTATAATCCAGCCTTCTGCCCCTATAGGGACATTCCCTTATATACTTTCTGCAAACTAATATTTATTTCAGAGTCTTCAGGAAGTGACCTGAAACCTCGAATTTGTTATCTTACCTTCTTCTTATACTGTAAGAAAAATATATTTTATAGAATACCTATTAAATATAAAAATAGGTAGTACTCAAGACAGTGAAGATGAAATTGGGTGTAGACCTTTATTGTTAAAGAAAATGTGCTCAATTCAAATGAGTGCTTTCTTTTCTTTTATATGCTAGGATGTAATCGAAGGTTATATTTATTTCACTTCCAAACACAGACTCAGTGAGCTGATTATTTACTTATTGAGCACAAATGTGGAAGAATGTAATTTTGCTAACAGTTCGTTCTCTGCTTTTTCTTTTCTTTTTTTTTTTTTTTTTTGACAGAGCTTAGATTGATGGGCCACCAAGCTAATTTATAAGTCCCACTGTGAGAGAGAGGACTCTGTTTGATTATCAGACTGTCTCAGGTGGAAAACTGAAATCACTGTGTATTCAATTAGTTATTGAATCTTGACACACCAGGTGCAGAGGTCAGTCCACAAAGTGGTTGCTTTTGAGTAAGAAAACACACTCAGAAAGGGGTTTAAAGAAACTTGCACTGTTGGGCCATGTCTTGATAGATTACCTGAAATGGCCCATGTTCAACATCAGAACTGGGCTGCATTGACAGTACAAGAGGGAATAAATCAATGCATTTGGCAGTGCTATAAACAAATCGATACAAAAAAAGGAAGAAAAATTGGGCTTCCAAGAAAGTTTCAAAAGTACTCTCTGGATTTAGGTAAAACAAACTCCATATTCTCAGGGCTCCAAATTAGAGAGGATAGAATCAGTCAATTTAAAATAATGGAGGCCCTTGTCCCCATATTGCCCTTTCTTATTTTTAAAATTTTTGATGTTTATTAGAAATTAGCATAGATATCCAAAACATTTTGTTCTTCAAAATTTACTATCACCAAAGTGTAAATCATAAGGGATGGGATATGGGCAGGGGGAGAAGAGCACTGTTCCATTTACCATGCCCTTTCTTATGAGAATTAATAACTGCTGGTTAACTCCAAACAGATAAAATAGAATTAAATATAATTTGAAGTTCTACTGTCTTCAGTTTTCCATAAATCCACTCAGCACAGAACCAGGCACTTAAGAAGTATTACATAAATGTTCACTAAGTCAATATCCATAATTCAAAAAATGAATTACACTTACCACCCAGCATAAATCCAACTTCCTTTTGCTGACAGATCCACAAGCCTGGGAAGGTTTATTACAAAACCTCTAGTGGCTTCAGCTGCCTTGCTGAAGGCAAGGATGAAGTTCTGCTGGACGAAAAGGTGGGAGAGGGGGTAGAGCAAGGCCAGCTGGTGCTGATATTTCCATTCTTGAACCAACTTCTGGGGAAACAGGTGAAATTAGATAAGTCACCCGGTGACACGGGTTTCCACTGTGTCTTTTACAAAGAGCCCTACCCATCACCCTGCCTGCTCTTGGAGCTCAATCAGCCCCTTGATGGGTTCTGAAGGCCTTGTCACAGGCATCTGTCATTACCAAGATCTTTCTCCTCTGATTTCATTGTCTTTGCACATCTGCTGTCATTGGCCTCACATTACTTCCTTCTCCTCTATCAAAGGAGAGGAATTTTGTTTGCAACATTCTCCTCAAAAGTCATGAATCCCTCTTGGGAACTCTCTGGGCCACATCCACACAGACTGTTCTCTCACAAAACGTGATATTACCATCCCCACATTTTTTCTGAGGACATAATTAAACTCTGCTTTAATGACCTGGGGGAAGGAATGAAAGGTGTTTAAAATGATCATCACTGGCTTATTTCTAACAGGTTATCCTAGCTCGCAGTGACATAAATGTTTACCTACATTTGCTAAGTTTTTTCTCTCTATGCTCCAGTGCCCAGAACTACCTGTTGTATAACAGAGCTGTGGTACTCTGTGCAACTCTTTTCTTCCATTCTCCTTAGACCAAAATCACCGATTTTTTTTTTTTAATCTGTAAATATGCCCTCTTTCCTAAGCTTTAGACTTTTAAAAATTTACTTCTGGGGTTAAGGAATTTGGCCAACAATCACTTTATGAAAAATGCCTCTTTTTCTCACTTGCTCCTTTCTTTTTTTTCAGATTTGTTTGCTCAACCCTCATGCATCATATGTGGGATATTAGACAAAGAAATTCAGACAATCTTAATGCATTAGAGGTATGTCGTCAACACCTTGTACTAAAATACTTATCTCCACAACCACCTGTGCTATATTTTAATTTAGTGTATTAAAGTCTAAACCTAGGAAATTAACATAATTGTGTGGAAGAGAAACTTTAAGGAGAGAAAGTCTCACTTTTGATCTCTACTTGCATTACTTAAATAACCCTGTCGCTCACCCATTCCCCCAAACCATATATTTATTCACTCTTATTTTGGGTCAAACAATCCTGGTGAAGTATCCTGATATTTAATTTCAGAACTAAAGCATGAGGTTTCATGGTCTGCAACCTCAAATTATTTCCAGACTTTTTGAGATGCTATTTTTTGTAAATGCACATTAAGTACAAATAGACTTTCCCAAACGAAGTATTACTTGTCCAAGAGGGATTAAGTTTTTTGTACCTCATTTAAAATGCTTATTTTGAACAACTTTTGAGGTCAAACTTTCAAGACAGAATACACGAAGGGAACTATCACATTTATTAGTATAAATAAGTAAAATATTAATAACAAGTTGTGATACCTTGATTTCTGTCTAGAAACAGAGATAATCCAAACTGTGGATCAAGTTTGGCTTTCACAGTAGGATGACCCACTGTCCCGGTTTTCCCAGAATTGTTCCTGATTTAAAGCTGAAAATCTCACATTCTGGGAACCCCTCAGTTCTGGAAAAACCTCAGTCCTGGGAAAACATCAACAATTTATAGTATATGTTCTTCATCATCTATCTTGAGAGCAACAGAAGAAAATCATCAATATGGACAAAACAGACAAACCATTTGACACCACATATTGTATACTTTTGATGAGGTTCAGCACAGGTTGCCCCAGAATGTGTCATTCTGGCATATGCATTAATTGAGCTGAGGGCAGTTGAAGCCTAACATCAAGAAGAGCTTTCTACCTCCCCTTGAGCTGCCTAAAATAATTGAGATGGGGTCCTATACCAGGAAGAGAGCTATTACTAGAAATAAATTTTTATGTCAAAAAGACTTATGGCAAATACTTGTTTATCAAACATTTGTTTTTCCCATATTCTTGTGAACTGTCTTTCTTCACTATGAAGCCCCAAACCCTTAGCCCCTTCTCCTTAGCACCGGCACCATATAAATTTCAACTGCCTGTCCTTGAGTCTCATATCTTTGGAATTCCCATGTGAATGAAGTTAACTGTATTTGGTTTCTTCTGTTAATGTGTCTTATGCCACTTTAATTATAAGACCAGCCAAAGAATCCAGAAGAGAATAAAAATTTTCCTTCCCTACAGTTTGGTTATTCAGAATATTTATAGTATCCAATATGCCAGACTTCTAGTTGGAATTTACTGATATTGTAACATGTGTTTATAAGTAGATAGTGTTTAATCAATATATATACACAGAAGAGAGCAAGCAAGTGAGGATAGCAGGAAAAGGCAGAAAGAAAGAATTTTAAAATTCACAAATTTAAGCAGTTATGGTTTTAAATAGTTATGTGAACACAAACTGAATATGACATTTGGGACAGCACTGAGACTAACAATGATTTTAAAATAGGAACAGCCAGCATTTAGTTTCAAAAATGAGACCTCTGTAAGATGCAGGCTACATGAATAGTTTTAATCCTAAATTAAATCTTAGAAATGCAATGCTTTAAACATTTCTGAATATAATGTAACTATGGTCTACTAGATAAGGTCTGCTCAATATTTCCAGAATGGAATTCTCTTTGAAGAAAGGATATAAATGTTTATGGTGCCAGGTGAAAGGAGGAAAATATACCACCCTTAAATATGTCTCTTAAGTAAACTGATTATTTTAAGTTGGTTATTTTGAAGAAAGAGCAGACACAGGTGAAGCTCTGAGAACTCAGGAGAAGCTACTTTCATAAGAGACATGGACATTGATAAGGAAATCTCCATTTGTAAGGGCATCTCCCTCTCTGTACCAGGAAGAGAAGATGCCCCCAAATCTCCAGAAACTCATCAGTGGAAAAGACTTGGATTAAAATCTGCATAACAACCTTATCTTTGTTTCCTGCAGGTTCTCTGGTAATCTTCCAAAATGGTCTCGGTCTCCATGTCTCTTCCACCCCTCCTCCTCAACAATTCTTTTCTTTAGCTAGAGATGTTATTTAAGGTGGTGGCTCAGTCTATTTCTGAAAGTTTTCCTAGGTATCTCCCAAGTATACAGGAGTTATACATATTACATTTTTGTTTTACTCACTGTTAACCTGCCTTTTATTACTGTGGTGGGGAAAGGGGCATCTCAGTCAACAACCTATGTCACCATCTTGACCCCAAGACTTGACCTTTACTATCCACCTGCTTCTACTTCTGACTTTTTTCTATATTTTTCCCCAAAGCTCTTTTGTCCAGCTTATCTCTTAAATCAGGTAAATGGAAAGCAAAACTGCCCCTCAAGCTACTAGCCACTGGCCTGCAAGACCTCCACCTGATCCAGACCACTCAGACCAATTTAAACCAAAGCCCCAACTCACACTATGAGTGATCTCTAGAATGACAGGCAACCACCTTTATCTCATTGTAATACTAAAATCTCTGCGAGAGGAGGAGCAGAAGCCTCATTTACATAACATACAATGTATACATAGGCTTGTTTCCTTAAGGTTAATGTGCTACTTAATGCCCACCTATACATACAATGACAAATTTCTCCTTTTTCTTTTTTTTTATACTTTATTTTTTTAAATTTTTTATTTATTTATGATAGTCACAGAGAGAGAGAGAGAGAGGCGCAGAGACACAGGCAGAGGGAGAAGCAGGCCCCATGCACCGGGAGCCCAACGTGGGATTCGATCCCGGGTCTCCAGGATCGCGCCCTGGGCCAAAGACAGGCGCTAAACTGCTGCGCCACCCAGGGATCCCTCTCCTTTTTCTTAAAAGATTTTATCCATTTATTCATGAGAGACAGAGAGAGGCAGAGACACAGGCAGAGGGAGAAGCAGGCTCCATGCAGGGACCCTCACATGGGACTCGATCCCGGGACTCCAGGACCACGCCCTGGGTGGAAAGCAGGCAATAAACTGCTGAGCCATGCAGGGATCCCCAAATTTCTCCTTTTTAAACAGTCATCCTAACCCTAACTAAAAAGAACCTATCCACTGTTGCTTGAGGAGTCACAGCTTGGGAAATTATTCCCTGTGATCTTATTTGCTGCAAATAAATTGTGTTTTGTGCACCTACAACTCAACCTGCTGTAGTTTCTAATTGCCACTCATCACGGAATGAACTCATGTTAGGTCAGTTACATCTAGAAGTGTAGAGGAAAAATAATTTTTCCTCCCCTGTCATAAGCACAGAGTAGTGCATTAAGGATACGGTCCCAAAGAAACTGAAGCAATGGAATATACAGTTTAAATAGGATGTGAAAAAAGGTTATGCCCAGGATTTAATAACAGTTTTAGGTGAACGTCTTTGGAAAGTTACTCATGACTAACTAATAAAGATATTGATTAATGAAGTACTATTCTAGCTACTTAACACTGTCCATCAAACCTTCTAAGGTTTCCCTAGTTTGTTGTCCTGTGTCTATTTCATACATTTTTCCAATTTTCTCAAAGTTCCTACCAATCCCTGCCATCCACATGACCAAATAATTTTGCTGTATTTTTCATTAGAAGGACTGATGCATTCTGTAAATTCTCAACCACTCAGTTAACAAAGTTTCCTATACACATGCTTATCCTTTCTCATTCTCGTTGCAATAAAGTTTACTCATTTCTAAGACACACTGCTCAACAAAATCTGGGAGACCTAGCACCTCTCAGCCCCCAGGGAATGCACATTACTCATTCTTCCTCTTATAATCTATCCGCACCTACCATTAGCATTTTACATTTCTCCAGTTTACCTCATTTATGAAAAACCAAACAAAGCATTAACAACATCAACAAAAACTCTTAATTTCATATATGTTCTCTAATGGTCCAAGTCTATCATTCTTTTTGCCTCTTCAAAGCAAATGCCTTAAGAAAAAGGTACCCATATAAATATAGAAAATTTAGATACTATACTATGCTTTCTGTGTCTGTTAAGTTGATAATCAATAACAAAAAGGTAAAAGGACATACTCATTTGAAGATTTAGAAGTATACTTCTAAATAGGCATGGTCACACCCATAAAAAATAAATCTTAATGAAAATTCGAACATATTTAGAAACAAAATAGTGTAGGTAAAAACTTATGAGGTGTAGATAACACTTTGAAGAATATTTATAGTCTGATAGATATGAGGAATAAAATACTAAGAATACTGAGCAAAGAGTACATTTCAAGTAATTCAGAAAGAGAAAATAAAAGGGATTAGAAGAAGAGAAAAATAAAGAAAAGGGCAAAAATGGACTGAAGTAGAAAGAATATATGAAAATAGATAAGAACAGAAACTGATTCTTTATAAAAAGCTTTAAAATAGAAAAAAAAAAATGGTGGCAAGACTGATCAAAAAAATAAAAAGAAAGGAGGTACCATTCAACGAAGAGAAGAATTCAAAGGTGAACATGATTAACCTAATTCAGGAAAGGACACAAAAGTTCCTAAGGTAAATATTCTCATCAACTTCATGCCAATTGATTTAAAAATCTGGTTGAATATAACTATTTAGAAAAGATACAATTTCCCAGTATTGAACCAATTTGGCCTATAATCATTAAATACATTAAATCAGTAGGCAAAATCTATTCACAGAAATGCATCCAACAAACAATTTTCAAGACCAATTTTATCAGACATTTGAAAAGCTGATCTTATTCAAATGTTCAGAAAATACAAAAAGAAAGCATCATTTATGGATTTTCTAATTTTTGAGACTATTTTTTCTTTTATGTAAAACTTGAAACACCTAATAATAAAGTGAGTTTACTTTTCTCTTGAATATAGATGCAAAATCCCTAAATAAAATATGAGTATATAGAATCTAGCAATATATTTAAAAGATACTCAAACCAAATTGGATTTATATTAGTAATACAAGCATAGTTCATCGTTAGAAAGGCTATTAATGTAACTGATCACATTAACAGTTTTAAAAAGAAATCTACTGAATTTCTCATTCAGAATTACTGAACTCTCATTCTGAATTACTCATTCTTTTAAACTTTCCTTAGTAAAATCAGGATTAAAGGAAATATTCAATAACAAAATTTATTTGGAAAACAAAGCACAGAAAACTTTATAATTAATGGCAAAAGGTAACATCATTCTCTTTAAAACTAGAACAAGACAAGTAAAATCACCAATATGGTTTTTCTGCCCCACTTCCTATATATTTTAACCCACTAATCTGCCTTCTTCCTCCACTATCCTTCTGAAATGCTCTCAACAAAGTCAAACGTGTTCTCTTGTTGTTTAGCCTAATGGTCTTCCACTGATCTGTGATAGGCAAAGTAATCCCCCTACCAAGATGACTAGCTTACTGAGACCCTATAAGCACACACATTTCTGCTGTTTTATTTTTTATTTTTATTATTTTTTTAAGATTTTATTTATTTATTCATGAGAGACACAGAGAGAGAAGCAGAGACACAGGCAGAGGGAGAAGCAGGCTCCATCAGGGAGCCCGATGCGGGACTCTATCGGGGACTCCAGGATCACGCCCTGGGCAAAAGGCAGGCGCCAAACTGCTGAGCCACCCAGGGATCCCCATTTCTGCTGTTTTAAATCACAAAATCACCATTTGTTACAGCAGCAAGAGAAAACGATTATGTTCACCTTATTTTATTTTTATAGTTTTTGGTATAATTTACCAATCCTTCCTTGAATTACTATACCTTCACAATTCTATGATTTCATGTTCCTCTGGTTTCCCTCCTTCATTTAGAGCAGATCCCCCTCAACACCCTTTGAGGAGGGTTCTTTTTTTGCCTCTCCAAAAAACTTTGATATAACTCTGGTAATTCCTCTCCATCCTAACAAATTTTCCACCTAACTCTGCTTTGGTTACATCTCTTATGCCAATGATTCTCAATCAGGGGCAATTTTGCCCTCCAGGGGACAGATGACAATGCCTAGGGACATTTTTGGTTGCCATAACTGCTGGCTGCAATGGACATCTACATGGAAAAGGCCAGGGATGCTGCTCAGCATCCTACAATGCACAAGACAATTCAACATGACAAAAAATTATCTCATACAGAATGTCAGTAGATCCAAAGTTAACAAATTCTGATCATGGAGACTGATGATTTCCAAATTCTCCCTTTCAACTTAGATCCTTACCAGAGGTACACACAAATATATCTAACCAACTGTTCTGTATCTAAAATGAAAATGATAATCTTTCCCCCCAGTTTGCATTTCCTAATGTTTTCCCTATTACAACAAATAATCATAGGCTTTTTCCAGTTTCCCAACCTACTATCTTGTATATTTTTTGTGTCTCCTTCAAATCTCATCATTACCCAAATGCCATTACTTCCCTTCCCTAAAATGTCATGTAAACTTTGACTTTTCTTCATCTCTATCAAGGTTCTTTAACTCTGTCTAGATTATGATGGAGCCATATTATACAAATAGTAACTTTTGCATAATTAATTTTACTTGTTCTATGAAAAGAAATAGGGTAAAATTCTTTGAATAGTGTGAGCAATTCCACCAACCATCTTAATTTCATGAGGGGTTGCCCCAGAGTCAGCAAGACTGTGACAGATGCACTCGCTAATTCCTCTATAGGTCCCAGTTCCTGTGTGTCCCTTTCGTATGTGAGCTTCTTGTTGACCTAAGAGTGTAGACTGGTTCAGAAAAGTACAATAAAACTCCTAAATGCAAGCTAAGTTGCCATTTAACTAAGCACATGGTGGACATATTACAAGTGAAGGAAAAATTACCTGTGGTTTGTACCTATTAAGATCGTATGTTGAACCAAAACTAGTACTTTCTTAGTTGATTTCAAGGCATTTCTGACAACCAACAATGCTGTTGAACTTACCTATTGAAGTCAGAAACAACCACCCACTCAGATATGAGACACCGCATTGAAACAGCCAGCCTCTCCCCAACCATACTACAGCAGCAGAGGTAAATTCTAAATGATAATGCTAGTTATTGTTACCCAGGGTGAATTTTTCAGAGGTTTCTCACTACTGACAGGGCAAAATCTGAACCTATTTATAAAATACTTTCAGGATCTTATTCTAGTTTATCTGTTCAGCCTTATGTCTTACCATTTCTCCTCTTACAGGCACAGAATAAATATTAGCACTATCAACTTAGTAATACCCTCAAGAAATCTTCAATCTAGTAAGATTTAAGATAAACTGGCAGATTCCTAGCATCAAAGACTAAAGTTTGTAAAGAAAGCTAGTTTCTGGGGTGTATTTAATATATTTAGAGAGAATTTAGTGGAAAATAAGATTGGGTAGGAATCTTCCTGGTATTGGACCCATCAGGAGTCAGCATCCTCTCCTTTCTATACATGAGCAGAAGCCAGTTAGTCAGCTAAATGCCTCAGTTCATAAAACCCACATGCTTTGCCCTCATGTTAAGGTGGCAGCTAAAGAAAGGAGGGAGTGAGACTAAGTGTGAAAACAGAGTCAGGTGTGGATTTTCCAGATGAGATTCACATGCTGACTCCTCCCCATTGCACCAGGAAAGCAGGTCAGGTGGAAAAGGTCCATGGAGCTGGAGTTAGATTTCATATGTTAGGACACTGGGCAATGGGGAAGCTTCTAAAGCACTTTACACATGTGCTCCAGGGAATTTTTGGAAGCAGCCACCTCAAAGAAATGCATGCCCAGTTCAAGGAAAAGATTTTGTTTCTTTTCTTTAGTACATCCTTCCTGTTCCAACACCAGAAAAGACAAGGAGAAACTTAGAAGGGTTGTCTACACCCAGGTCCCTCCAGCCAAGGTCAAAGCAAGGGGGAGAGGGATGAGATCAGAGGTTGAAAGTGAACCTACTTGTGCTTCTAGTTCAATGAAAGTGACTGGAAAGGGTGTCATGGTGGAGGAAGGGGGAAGGATGATTGGATATGCATAAATACATGTTATTTCCAAGAGAGATGGGAGAAAATATAATTGTTTCACGTTTAACATCACTTCAAGCTCAGGTTGTTCAATAGATGGCTTAATTTACAATTCTGATATTTAAAATATCAAGAAAAATCACCCTAGAGTACAGTTTACAGAAAAATGATAGAAAGAATATCTATTCATTAAAAAATATTTCAGGTGGCTAACTTACTTTAATCTTTATACTTCTATTCTGCTGTGAAAGAACATTATGCAGAGATAAACAAAAAAAGTTCTTAATCCCATCACTGACAAAACCCCTGCTGACATTAAAATGTATATTACATGTAAATGGCCAGAAAATACATACAAAAGACTTTGATATGAATTCAAATCTTTCTTTTCTATTCCCACATCCAGTTATCTTTGTACATTTCCTTAAAGGTAACCATACTTAAAAATTTATCCTTCAGCATATACACTAGCATATAGATTATTTACTTGTTTATTTTACCAAAAGGACCCCATATTTTCATACCAACACATGTGGATCTATCCCATTCTATTTAACAGCTTAAATGTATAGTTATAATTTTTTAAAGCACTTCCCAACTAATGGACCTCTAGTATATTCTAGCTTTTTGTTGTTAAAAAAATTATGCTGCAAAGTATATCCTGTGCATATATCTTGTCTTCTTTTGTGAAATATAAAAGTGTTCCTATTATTTCACCATAAATATGCCAACAGTGAATACCACCAAATTTTTTAAATAGTTGCCAATTTGATGTGTTAAAAAGTATTTTTTACTTTGATTTGTATGTATTTAATAATGAGACTGAGCTTTTAATATACTTATTATTGTTTTAATTTTTTTCCGTGAAACAATCATGCATACACCTTACTCATTTTTTTCCTATAGAAGTTTTCAACTTTTTCTATTAACTTGAGTAAGATCTTTATAAATCAGGTAAATTTACTTTTTGCTGGAAATTGGCACTACACTAATTTTTCAGTGTATTACATTTTATTTAACTTTTTCTAGTTATTTTTATCATATGAGAGTTGAAAATGTTTAATTAGCAAAATTACTTAATCTTTTTCTTTATGGATATTTGGTTTCCTGTATTGTTCCCTAAAGAGCCTACCTTATTCCAATGAATAAATCCGTTCTTATTTTCTTATCACAAGTTTATGAATTAAATCTTTACACCTACATTAAACTAAAGCTTCATGTGGGAATTTATTTTGGTTTACTGAGGAAGACTTAGATAAAATGAAATGATTGGTCATTTCTCAATTCTACATTGTAGACTAATCCTTGTTCTCCTACTCATTGGACATGAGGTTTCATCATACGCAGAATATCCCTATTTCTTAAGTCAGGAACAAAACATGAATCCCCAATATTATCACTGTTTTTAACCCTTTCCTAGAAGAAACAGCTAATGTAACTTAATAAGCTGTAGAAATAAGAAACACCAAAATTATGAAGGAGTAGGAGACATTATCACTTCTTCTCAGATAATTCTGCTATGATACCAGAATCTTCCCTTACAAAATCAACTGAAAAACTACAGGAAAAGAGTAACTAGGCTGGTAATAAAATTAGCAGTTCTTCAACTGGCTCATTCTCTAAAATATTAGAGTAATTACTATTGACTCATTTTTCCATTCATGGCATGAACTTTACCTGGTTGTGATATACTGGTGTATTATACTTGTGTATAATTTAATTCAACATGCTAACATAGGCATTCCTTGTTTTCTGAATTAACCCAATTCTGAAAATGGGTTGAATATCAAATATCTGAATAACAGGAGCCTTTGTTCCATTATTTTAAATGTGAAAAATAATGCATTCCCAGCCTATCCCAAATTCCAACCAATTTTCTCCAAATACCATGTAAGCACCCTAGACACTTCCAGAATAATGCACTGCAAATTCCTTTATTGTATAATACATGCAAGATACTAATTACCTAATTATTCAATAATTAAAGGCATGCAAGGATATATATGTGGGTGAGACACGTAGATATACAGGATATAAAAATCCTGTTTAAAATGCAATGATAGATCATGAGACCATCTAAGGTTTGTTCTGAACTGACAGGGAACAATAAAGACTTGGAGACCTAGTACATACTCACCTGAATTTAGTGCTAGGGAGGTGGGAAAGTCCTAATCCAACACAGAGGGGCTAGGCCCAGTGGGATGCAGTTTTCAGAGACAGGAACCAGTACAGGATTTTTTTTTTCCCCCAAGCGACACATACTAAAAAATCTTAAATCATATTAGGCCTGGATTATCAGTTAAGTTGTGTGACTGCCTGAGACCAAATGGTAGTTACATCATACAGTTGCAAACAGTGACAAGTTGATCCCCAGACTGTTTATCTATATTTTGACTTGTTTTTCAAAGAATATGATTTGTATTCCCTCATTTACCATGTACCATCATTTTCAACTTTGTTGTATTACTTGGAACAGCCTGTTCTTTGCCAATGGTTTCAAGACCCATACGTGCAGAAAAGGTATTTTTCAAAGGTAATTATGGTTGTATTCCAGGTTTTGTTCAAGCCCCACTGAACCACAGTGAATCCCCAACAAACCTCCATCAGGCTAGCTGGCTCTGAAACACACATTCCTGAGGCATAACCAAGGAGAAACAAGGGCCAATTGCCTTCAACCCTATTTAGACAATTTAGTCCTTCTTTTTATTTCCTGTTGAGTTAGCATTATTATGAATGTTTTCCTTATGACTAGTTCATAGGTTAAACTTGCTTGTCTTAAGAAGATACCTCAGATGGCAACCAGGTAGCCATCACTGACTCTGGAAACAAGAGAATTCCACCTGAGATTTCTTATCACTGTTACACAGAGAAGAGAATATATGTAGAATAAATGGGCCACATAAAACCAGCTACTTTTCTTGTTTAGTAAAATCAAGTGCCCTCCAATAGAATAAAAAAGTTCAAATATGTACATCATTCCCTTATTAATACATTTTTTAAAGGCATTTGCTCTGTAGGTTATTTAGTATCTCTTGTAAATCATGAGTAAAGGCAGAATTTCTTTCTTCATTTAAAGGACTATTATACTGAATAATTGTAGAAAGAAAAAAAGAGAACCATAAACTGAGTTTGTAAACATTGGCTTCTAGAACAGTTTCACCCATTTCTATCATCTGAGTAAGTCATAATTTCTCATTTCAGTTTTCTTGTTTATAAAAATAAGCAGCTTAGAATAATCTCCAAGATTTTCCAGTTTTGCAATCTCATGAGTTTTATACTCTCTGACATAATT
The DNA here is from genome assembly GCF_011100685.1 of Canis lupus familiaris. NCBI lineage: Eukaryota > Metazoa > Chordata > Mammalia > Carnivora > Canidae > Canis > Canis lupus. The sequence continues at coordinate 7,755,088 of NC_049232.1, forward strand.
TCACAGGGACACATCTAACACATCTACATCCACAACTGAGTCTGGACTCAGAGTTTTCAATGTTTAAATACTTCCACCAAGAGGCACCTGGGTGGCTCAGTGGTTGAGTGTCTGCCTTTGGCTCAGGTCATGATCCCGGGATCCTGGGATCCAGTCTTGCATCAGGTTCTCCACGGGGAGCCTGCTTCTCCCTCTGCCTGTGTCTCTGGCTCTCTCTGTGTGTCTCTCATGAATAAATAAATAATCTTTAAAAAAATCAATCAATACTTCCACCAAATAGGATATTAATTTAAAAAATGTTCTTATTCCTACCTTTTCTTTCATAGAGTTTATTCATGCTAGATTAACACAAAGCATTACAACAACAACAACAAAAAGAATGTGTGTAACTACTTCAAATTCAGACACTGATCTTTAAAAAATAAAATTAAAACCATTTTGGACATTTTACAAACTTACTGTTTATTTTTGTCTCTTCACAGCTTCTGAATTGTCTGATTTTCTGAACTTTGTAAACATAAGAAGGAAGACTTTTGTTATGATTAGACAGTCATGCTTTCCCCAGGAGGTAATCTCAGAAGAAATCTATTCGTGTGGAATTGTAAGTTCAAAGAGACCTGGATAATTTTCTGATAAACATCCTCTACATTTCATGTTTTAATCATGATGCACCTTTTATGTTTTGGTAATTATTCAGGCATTTTCTAATGACAGAATCATAGGTTTGTATAATCTAGACATAAATAAAAGTTTCCACAGATCAGCGTATTCACACCTCTGTCAGGAAAATATTCGGATTTTTTCTGCTGCTTTAAAATGTGTGCAGCTACCAAGCTTTGCTTAGGAAATGCTTCCATCCTGTTCAACTCATGAAGCTTCCAGGTTAGAGGTATAGAGTATTCTTTAGCCTTAAGACTATTCTCCACGTCACCCTTTGTGTGTGAAGAATATTTTAATCTCTTAGAATTTGTCCCATCATGCCTGTCTTCTTGTCTTTAAACATCTTCTAATTCTGAGTCAGAATTAGAAAGCTGTAAGATGTTTTCCTTGCAGTGACAATGCATCCTCAATAAAAAAGCACAAATCCGTCTGACTGGAGAATAGTTTTAGGAAAGTTTTTTTGTTTTGATTTAATGTTTGCTGCTCTTTTCAGATTCCTACTAGAGTCTCATAATTTCTGTCCATTGTAGTCTTTTTTCACTTAGCATTTTCTTCTTTAAAATCCTTTACCAGGGATGCCTAGGTGATTCAGTGGTTGAGCGTCTGCCTTCAGCTCAGGTCATGATCTGGGGGTCCTAGGATGGAGTTCTGCATTAGGCTCCTTGCAGGGAGCCTGCTTCTCCCTCTGCCTATGTCTCTGCCTCTCCTATGTCTCTCATGAATAAATAAAATGTTAAAATAAAATAAAATCCGTTCCCGTTTATAGTTTCCTTCCTAAAATTTCAATTTAATTTCCATATAGAATAAGAGGGTGAGCCAATCCATGTCTGGGGGCCCAGACCCCTTTCATCTATTTGTATCCAGAGGATAAGCCTCCTTTCAGAGCAAAGGGACCAACTTTAAATGGGACACTAACACCTTGCCACTCCCTTCCACTGGCATGCCTATTCTTGCCATCACTGTCAGCCCTTGCTGACTTCTAGAATGTGGAGTTGATATGTTATCAATGTTATGAAGGACACAGTTGACTATGGTAACTAGTGACTTAGCCTACATGTATCCACCTAGCCAATAGTATTGTTTATAAGTGGCAACACAAGACATAAACAGTACCACTTAAATGGGTAAGATGAAAAAATGCATGAATTTTGAGGTGTGGGGGGCCTGATTTCAAATAAGGACTCTGCCACTTTCTGGCTTTCTTTCTTTCTTTCTTTCTTTCTTTCTTTCTTTCTTTCTTTCTTTCTTTCTTTCTTTTTTAAGATTTTATTTATTTATTCATGAAAGACAGAGGGAGAGAGGCAGAGACATATGCAGAGGGAGAAGCAGGCTCCCCACAGGGAGCTTGACGTGGGACTCGATCCCAGATCATGACCAGAGCCGAAGGCAGATGCTCAACCACTGAGCCACCCAGCTGCCCAGCTTTCTGAATTCAAGCAAGAAACTAAGTATCTGTAAGCCTTGGTTCTTTGTTCATAAATAAGTAAAACAACTATATCTACTTCAATCACTTGTGAAGGATAAATGAGATCGTGTACATAGAATGATTAGAAGAGCATTTAGGCTAAGTTCTCAGGCAATGGTAGTGATTATTTGTATTATTATTAACAGGTATATTGTAGAGTTTAAGACGACAGAGATGGTGTCTTCAATGGTGAACAGGACAGAGAGCCTGATGCAGACATGAACATGTATTTAATTCAACTAAACTACATTTAGTCACATTTCTTAAATCATTATAATGGAAATCCCATCCCATCTTCCAAATGACAAACTTACCAATGAGTCTTTGTGGTGTCCAATTTATGGATAAATTGTAGAATATGCTTTTTTCACATGTTTTCTTAATATTTCAACAGAATAGCAGTATTAAAAAGTAACACAGATGTCACTATATGCGTATGTCCCTCTGGTCACATCGAGGTTTCATTGTAAGATGAATCAGTGGTACAGAGAATATAAATTAGATGCTCCATTTTAGGAAGACACAATAGCATTAAAAAGCAAGAAATTAAGAATAGATAAAAAGAAATACTTCTCTGCATAAAGCCGAGTTAGCCCATGGAACGAGGTCCCAGAGGAAATTATCGAAGCCAATAGTTTAGTATGAATCCAAAAAGGATTAAGTGTAATGAAGCAAAATTTTGAAAGCAGCTTGCAAATTTATGCCTTCGTATTGTTAAAGGAAAATGAGATTTGCCCAGAAAAGTGCACACTCTGGCATGCGGAGAAACCAGAGGTGAAAATTTAAAGGTTCATCTCAAACAGCTAAGTTGATTTTTGCTTTTTTAAATTGGTTAAATATCCTAAATTTGTTACTGAAAACAAGCTGAGGCATTTAGAGATAGAAAGAGAAAACTGCCATCAGTGTACAAACGGGGAACTAGAAGTTACAAATAACCAGGATGGATTCTAGTCTATTTTGGAAAGAAATATATATTTTTAAAAGATTTTATTTATTTATTCATGAGAGACACACAGAGAGAAAGAGAGAGGCAGAGACACAGGCAGAGGGAGAAACAGGCTCCATGCAGGGAGCCCGACGTGGGACTTGATCCCGGGACTCCCAGATGACGCCCTGGGCTGAAGGCAGGTGCTAAACTGCTGAGCCACCCAGGGATCCCCAGAAAGAAAGATTTTAAAAATGGCAAATATGCCAAGAGTTGTGAATCATACAGGAAGGAATATTGAAGTCAAAGTAGAGTTAGCCAGGGCCACGTGTCATCTATAGGACAAGACCCCAAGAGGACGGCAGATATCCCTGACCACAGTAGGAAGAATAGCACTGGGAGGTGCTTCTTATGTATTGAATATTATAAGATACACTTTACAGGGGCAACTGGGTGGTTCAGTGGTTGAGCGTCTGCCTTCCACTCAGGGCATAATCCAGGGGGTTCTGGGATCGAGTCCCGCATTGGGCTCCCTGCAAGGGAGCCTGCCTCTCCCTCTGCCTCTCTCTCTGTGTGTTTATCATGAATAAATAAAATCTTAAAATAAAAAAAGATGCACTTTACAAAAATATACAAACATCCTAAGTACATGTGAGTTTAAAAGACAATGAAGAATAATATCATCTCATGTACCTAAATATAACAAGGTTTTGCAGTAAGGACTTCAATCACATGAGCTCACTGCCTATTTTCTTGGAAGTATATAATTTCATGATCCCCAGGACTCACAGAAGAGTGAGGGGAAATGACCAGGGAAAATGTGGACTTTGTTATTTTTTCAGCCGTGGTGACCAACTCTGTTGTTACTGAATTTTCAAAAGGAAAATAAAATATTCCTCACCAAAACTATCTCCTTTTTAAACATCACTGTGAAGTTTTCATCTACACAAAGGAATCAAATGGAAAATTAATTTAATAACCATGATAGTTATCTTTCACTGGGCAGTCACTATGTGCCAGGTATTTTATACAGGATCTCAGATCCCTGTAATAATGTTAAATATATCTTTTTAATATCATTTTGTAATTATGGAAATATTTCAAGTTAAGTAATTTGCATCAATACATATACCAGGGGTGAGAGGTGAGGGTGTCTGGGCTGAAAATCAAATAAGTCTGTCGAACTTAAAACTCAAATGTCTGCCATTATCCTAAACTGCTTCTTATGTACCATTACACTTGGTCTTCTACTTCTAAGCTGACACTATATCTATTATGAATAGATGAAAATAAGCATATTCATTTAAACCTAAGAATTAAGAAGACCATGCTGCAAGTAAAATATAAGCTTCATCACTTCCAACTGATATTACCATCATCATTTATGCTTAATAAATTATTAAAAATTAATATTAATTAATACAGTAATAGGCACACCTTACACATTGCTTCAAGACTGCAAGGTGAGTTTCCATCATGTTGAGATTTTCCATTACTCTAGCAATGGCCACAAGGCAGAAAACAAGTTTGCAATTTTACAACAAAGTCCAAAAATAATCAACAATTCATATATGATCAGTTTAGGAGCAGAGTCTAAACATAAACTTGGGTATTCTGACTTCAAATTCAGTGACCAAAAGAACCCTGCTTTGTTATTTTTTTTTGTAAAACAGGTTTGTGGAACTTGCAGTAACATTGGTGAAGAGTTTAAAGATGGGATTTAGATCCCAAAGATCTCTTTTCTAGACTTGGCTCCGCTACTTTCTAACTGTATGAACGTGGAAACCATAATTTTATCTCTGAAACTGTTTTCCATCTGTAAATACAAAGACAATTTTAACTATGAAATAGAATTGTTTTGATGACTAAATGGAAGACATCCCTGAATGCTTTTGGGCAATTATAAATATTTCATTGATAATATCTCAATATTTCATTGATCCCAAATTTACAATAAACTTTTTGTTTGGTAAAAAGCAAACAAATATTTCTATAATTCAGGTTAATATTAGGTTCATGATACCAAAAATAAATAAATAAATAAATAAATAAATGTCACTTCGTGTCCTATTCCTTTTTTTAAAAATTTTTTAATGTCCTATTCCTTACATTTTCTTATCTGTTCACTATTTTACTTGTTTTCAATCTCCCCTCTGGGTTCCACCAATTTTGGTTAATTGTAATAGGTTCCCTTCCAGTTATTATCATTGAAAACACAACGTGTTGTATCAAAATCAGTGCTCTTCATTCTTTAGATCTGGCCAAAAGTCAAGTTTCTGTCTGTGTTCAGAATACGGCATAACCATTTCTCACGTGGTGCTCAAACCATAGCTTCCATGGCTACATATTTACTCCCTGGTGCTGACAAGTGGGGAAAATAGATTTTAATCACAGAGTTGAATAGATATGACATCTAGGTTACATGGAAAGTAGATTTATGGAGTAACTAGGGGTTATTTCATCTCAGCCTGACACATCATCAAGCAGGAAGAGGCCTCCAGCCACAGATTATCCTGCTTTTCTCCCTTGTATTTCCACTTATCTTTGTCCCAGATCCACCAGTCATTCATCATGGCATGTGCAGGAAGCACAATTCTGATATGTCACTTTTCTGTGTAAAAACTTTCAGGGTCTCCCCATTTCCTCCAGAAGAGAAACAGTCCAAATTCTTAAGCACAACAAGTCAAGTCCCTCATGACTTGGCTCTAAAGCATGCTTTCCCCTTCCACCATAACCAGTTATACAACTTATCCTGAAGTCAGATGTGAATGTCTGACTGGTAAGAGCTTCCCCACGATTTGCTTTTTCCATACTTCTACTCTTATCTGATAAGCCCCTCTCTGCTTGTATATTAAAATCTTTTCTAATCTTCTAGGCAGAGTTTAAGTCTCACTTCCTTCAAGGAGAATCAACTGATAGGAATGCCTCCCTTTTCAGAATACCAGTAACGTTTCATTTGTAATATATCTCATTGTAGATCCCTTGGATTTAACTATATGTGATCCACCTTTTTTTTTTTTTTAATTTTTTATTTATTTATTTATGATAGGCACACAGTGAGAGAGAGAGAGGCAGAGACACAGGCAGAGGGAGAAGCAGGCTCCATGCACCGGGAGCCCGATGTGGGATTCGATCCCGGGTCTCCAGGATCGCGCCCTGGGCCAAAGGCAGGCGCCAAACCGCTGCGCCACCCAGGGATCCCAATGTGATCCACCTTATATTCTCTTTTAGATTATGAGTTCCTGGCAAGATGAACTTTGCTTTATCCGTATCTGTAGCTCATTCAATGACAAATATAGTACCTGACCCAGAGTAATTATTTAGTAACTGTTAAATCATTATCTAGGCTATGAAAAAGAAAAATTCCTAGAACAGAAACAGTACAATAATCTTTTCTGGAGAGCAACACCAGTTGCTATTACAAAGGGATTTTTTTTTTTTTTTTTTTAGTAGCTTTTGCTCTATATGGTCTTTAGATTTATTCAGGCACTTGAACACAAATGCTTTTTCCAACAGTGACATGATATATCCCTGAGACAGAGTAGCATCTTGCTGCAAAGGAGTTATGTTTTTCCTAAGCCATTTTTTCTATCTTCCCATGCATGCTTCATTCATGTTCAACAACATTTCTGCCAGCAAAGACCATCAATGCATGAGCTGGAGGAGGTTGAAGTTGAATCCCATCCATCTTTTCTTTTTTCCTCTCCATCTTGTGTAAAGAAAATTCAGTGGAAGAGATGTTGCTTATTCTTTTGAGGGTAGCAATGCATTGCTATTGTAGCAAATAACAGGATAATAGCAAATTGCTATGATGTCATGTGGTAAGGAAATCGGAGGTTTCTAGCTGATGAAGTATTATTTACCTTTAAAAAATGTTTTCATACATCTCTATGGTAGCTTGATTTTGTGCATTTCTCAAAAATACCTGAAACACTTATATAGTTAAAAGATCAATTATAAGACACAATGGCATGGTGGCACAAAACACCAGTATACATACCAGGAGACTAATAAATGCTATTTCCTCTGTCATTGTAACCAATCTGAATGTTTACACTGTAAAACTTCCCTGAGATTATTTCTAAAGTCTCTGATGATGATCTTTGTATCTGATAACATAGTAGTGCTCACTTAGGAATAAATAAAAATTAAAACAGCTTCAAGAATTAAATTAAAAAGAAAGCCATGGACCCAAGGTGGGGTTACTTGCCTCTAGGACAGCAAACAAGACAACTGCAGTTTCAACCTCTCCAGGAGTGGACTTTTAAACCAATCAATCTAGAATTTACTGGTCAGGGCCAATGAGGTAATGTGTTGCTTGGGCCCTCTCCATCCCTCAAAGGAAACTTATGTAATCTACCTAATAAGACTCCCTGATCTACTCCCTAAAGGAAGATGATCTTGCCTTAAATAATCCTTTCTTTCCTTCTGTTAGTAACTTCTTGCACTACCTTCCTTCCTATAAAAACCCTCCATTTTGTACAACTTCTCTGAGTTTCCTTGTACTTCCTAGATGGGATGTTACTAAAGCCAATTCAATCCTCAAATGTACTTGAATTTTGTTGTTGTTGCTGTTGTTTTTAACACCTCTCAGGGACTGCTACAATAATTTTTTTGTGTATTCATTCATACAATCCTTACAATAATCCTATTAGGGAAATACATCCTTTTTCCATTTTACAGATTAGAAAAAGAAGTGTAGTGTAATTTATCCAGGTTCCCATTTTGACAAGTCTTAGAATACCTAGTTGGGCTCCAGTTTTTATACTGGAATAGTACAAAGCTTCGCTACTCAAAGTATAGTTCATAACCTGACAGCATCAGCATCTCCAAGAAACTTGTCAGAACTAAAGAATCTCAACTCCACCCCTCCAAATCTACTCCCAGGTGATGATTTATAAATATATTAAAGTTTGAGAAGTATTCATCTCAAGCACCACACTCTGTTGCCCTGCATCTAGCCTTCTAATTCAATAACAGTCAGAGAACGTGCACCAGAGATAAAATTTGGTGTCTTAGTTACCTTAAAATTATGTGTGTCTCTGAACTCAGAATAACTCTTTTGTAGTATATTAACTAATGAAGACAAATGAGGATGAAAGTAATTTTCTGACTCTACTCAGTGACAGAGTTGTATTTCTTGGTTTTGATTATAGCTATTGTCTGTTATACAAATTAAAATTGAGAGTCCAATGAATTCTCTCCATTTAATGATATAGACCATCAAAATATTTTCTGCATCAAAAAAAAAAAATATTTTCTGCATCAATCAGTTCAAAGGAGATACATACTGTTTTTCACAAGAAAGAATGCATTTTAAGTGAAGAATAAGAAAAAGTATTTTTTTCACTTTTTTGCATTTGCATTAAAATATCATTTGTTTTCAAAGAAACATTGAAAATAAAATGCATATATCTAATCTGTCACCATTAAACAACTAGTAAAAACCATATTTAGTATATGATCTCACTTCTTTAAAAATGCTGGTAGAGGTTACTTTCTAATTAGTTAATCTGCACTAAAATTCTCAGTTTAAATTCACCTCTGCCAAATATTCTGGAAAAAAATTATTTGTAGCTTTAATATATCTATTTCTCTCTCTCTTTATATGATAATCACTATATATAATGTTTATAGTTATATAATAAATTAGTGTCTCAAGACACTAATTTACATTAGTAAATTATTTTACATTGTTCAATATATTCCAGGGGAAATATGACTAATGAACACATATGAACAAGCATAATATTTTTACTGAAACTTGTTAATACCCTTGAATTAACTAACAAATCTGAAAAATGCAGGACTTTATTTTGGAAGAGAGAGTTATCCAAAACCAGGGTACATAAAAACGATCTATTCATATGTCCAGAGGTCACAAGCCTGAGTATCTTTATCCTCAATGTGTTTTGCTGATCTTGTATAGTATAGCAAGGAAGCCACACACATGGGTAGGAAGAGAAAAAGTCTAAATACCTAAATATAAAGTACTTAAGAGGTGAAAGAGTATCCCATCAAGCTTTAAAAGGAAAATGAGTTTCGACTTTATTACTTTTTTATACAAGATGTTCTTTACCGAAGCACTGGGCCTGAATTGCCTGGCAAAAGTGAAAGAATGTTGCCCTTCTATATAGCCATTAACCTGGGTGGCTTCTCTCTATTTCTTACCAAAGTTCTCTACTCTAAATCTCCTTATTGGAAAACACTGAAAAACTAAATTCTATCCCCTAAAGTATCTATAGATTTTTGAAGGACCACAGGCTGGTCCTTAAAATGGATGATCAAAAATATGAATATATAAGTATAAAGTATAAAAACAAATAAGTATAAAATAAAGTATAAAATACGGATAGTGTTGTAAGCATGGGCAGAATGGAGAACTTTCATAACATTTTTATGGGGAGTTTAAATTGGCACTATATTTTTGGAATATACTGTAGTGGAATCTAATAAATTTTTAAATGTACATATCCTTTGAACCATCAATATCACCTTCAAAAATTCATCCTATAAAATACTGAGAAACATATGCAATATTTTCTGTACAGATCATTGATTCCTATAAGTAATATATAAAGTGGTTTTTTTAAAGTATTTTTTTAGGCCCCTAGAGACATAGGCAGAGGGAGAAGCAGGCTCCCTGCAGGAAGCCTGATATGGGACTTGATCCCAGCACCCCAGAATCATACCCTGGGAAGTACATCAGGATTAGAAATAACTGTGGCTCTTTTTTCTCTTGGTAACATTCTCCAAAGGAAGTATGCCTTTCCTTTTGCTATTTGCTCTATGCAGGGTGTCAACATGGCCCTCATTCTTTGATTCACAATAAGGTATTAAGTATGCCACTGTGTGCCAGGTATCTAGAGGAGGTAGAAAAGGAAGGAAGGAAGGGAGGAAGGGAGGAAGGGAGGAAGGAAGAAAGGAAGGAAGGGAGGGAGGAAGGGAGGGAGGGAGGGAGGGAGGGAGGGAGGGAGGGAAAGAAAAAAGAAGAAAGAAAAGAAAAGAAGGAAAATAAATAATGGATTACGTCTTCCAAGATCCATGACGTGCAGGCAAGGAAGACAAATAAACAATAAGTTGCAATGATGTTTGACGCATTGGTGACTGAGAGGTAATAATGCACAGGTGGCAAGGAAGGTATGCCTTTTGGACCATGCTGAGGCTTGCTGCTGCTCTTTTCTTCCATTTTATTTTTGATGTATAAGAGTGACTGAAAATATATTTGCCTTTATTATCCATTTTTATTTTCTTTCCAGTAACTTTATTTCTGTCCACTGCTCTCCTTCAGTACTGCATTAATCATCTTTTCTTACTGAATTCCAAGGTTTTCATCTCAATGATAATGTAGTGTCATTAAAGGATCTAATAAAAGATGTAGATATAGTGTTTGTGGGTGGACATGACTTTCTGGTAATTTATCATTAGTTTATCATGTTTTCTTAGCCTCCAAATGAATACTTGTCTCAAAAAACATGAAGCAATTCAGAGGTGCAGAGGAAGAAACCAAGTCCCCTCCTGTCTGAGCCTTGTAGTTCCACTCTCCAGATGTAAGCACTTTCTTATTTTTTTTGTTTCAAGAATTGTTAGTAAGCATAATCAAGAATTTATAGAGATATAAGTATATAAAGCAGAATACTAACTTTTTAGTGTCAATGGATTGCTTTTTCTGTTTAATGAAATGTCTTAGGTTTCCCATATCACAACATATAAACTTATCTCATTCATTCCAGTTTTTTTCAAAATATATATTGCCTGGGGCACCTGGTTGGCTCAGTGGTTGAGCATCTGCCTTTGGCTCAGGTCATGATTCCAGGGTCCTGGGATCACCCACATCGGGCTCCCTTCAGGGAGCCTGCTTCTCCCTCTGCCTATGTCTCTGCCTCTTTCTGTGTCTCATGAATAAAATCTTAAAAACAAAAACAAAAACAAAACAAAAAACCCCACAAAAACCAGATGTACTTCATGTTTTAGGACACAAGAAGCTATTGGCTTTTGTCCAGGGTTCTGAGAGTTCTTATATTGTAGATATATTAATTAAATAATATTATAGTATATACTTTTACCCTCTATTAGAGATCATTAAAGGCTAGATCTCACCTGTTTCTATATCTCCACTGCCTAGTAATACAACTGCCAAATAAGAGACATTCATTTATATTTGCTAAGGGGAAATGAATTGTACAGAAAATTAAAGGACAGTAAAAATATTAAATGCTTATTCAATCCAACAGTATGTTAACTTTAGATCAATGTTATGACACAGAATAATCATATTTATTATGTGTATGTGAATTTATGGTACTTTAAAGCATTAAACATAAGGTATAAGCTTCTTATCTTGATGAAGTCCCAATAGTTCATTTTTGCTTTTGTTTCTTTTGCCTTCGTGGATGTATCTTGCAAGAAGTTACTGTGGCCAAGTTCAAAAAGGGTGTTGCCTGTGTTCTCCTCTAGGATTTTGATGGAATCTTGTCTCACATTTAGATCTTTCATCCATTTTGAGTTTATCTTTGTGTATGGTGCAAGAGAGTGGTCTAGTTTCATTCTTCTGCATGTGGATGTCCAATTTTCCCAGCACCATTTATTGAAGGGACTGTCTTTCTTCCAGTGGATAGTCTTTCCTCCTTTATCGAATATTAGTTGACCATAAAGTTCAGGGTCCACTTCTGGGTTCTCTATTCTGTTCCATTGATCTATGTGTCTGTTTTTGTGCCAGTACCACACTGTCTTGATGACCACAGCTTTGTAGTACAACCTGAAATCTGGCATTGTGATGCCCCCAGATATGGTTTTCTTTTTTTAAATTCCCCTGGCTATTCGGAGTCTTTTCTGATTCCACACAAATCTTAAATTTACAAAACAAATTATTTTTGTTCCAACTCTCTGAAGAAAGTCCATGGTATTTTGATAGGGATTGCATTAAACGTGTAAATTGCCCTGGGTAACATTGACATTTTCACAATATTAATTCTGCCAATCCATGAGCATGGAATATTTTTCCATCTCTTTGTGTCTTCCTCAATTTCTTTCAGAAGTGTTCTATAGTTTTTAGGGTATAGATCCTTTACCTCTTTGGTTAGGTTTATTCCTAGGTATCTTATGCTTTTGGGTGCAATTGTAAATGGGATTGACTCCTTAATTTCTCTTTCTCCAGTCTCATTGTTAGTGTATAGAAATACCACTGATTTCTGGGCATTGATTTTGTATCCTGCCACGCTACCAAACTGCTGTATGAGTTCTAGCAATCTTGGGGTGGAGGCTTTTGGGTTTTCTATATAGAGTATCATGTCATCGGCGAAGAGGGGGAGTTTGACTTCTTCTTTGCCAATTTGAATGCCTTTAATGTCTTTTTGTTGTCTGATTGCTGAGGCTAGGACTTCCAGTACTATGTTGAATAGCAGTGGTGAGAGTGGACATCCCTGTCTTGTTCCTGATCTTAGGGGAAAGGCTCCCAGTGCTTCCCCACTGAGAATGATATTTGCTGTGGGCTTTTCGTAGATGGCTTTTAAGATGTTGAGGAATGTTCCCTCTATCCCTACACTCTGAAGAGTTTTGATCAGAAATGGATGCTGTATTTTGTCAAATGCTTTCTCTGCATCTAATGAGAGGATCCTATGGTTCTTGGGTTTTCTCTTGCTGATATGATGAATCACATTGATTGTTTTACGGGTGTTGAACCAGCCTTGCGTCCCAGGGATAAATCCTACTTGGTCATGGTGAATAATTTTCTTAATGTACTGTTGGATCCTATTGGCTAGTATCTTGTTGAGAATTTTTGCACAGCAAAGGATACAGTCAACAAAACTAAAAGACAATCTACAGAATGGGAGAAGATATTTGCAAATGACATATCAGATAAAGGGCTAGTTTCCAAGATCTATAAAGAACTTATTAAACTCAACACCAAAGAAACAAACAATCCAATCATGAAATGGGCAAAAGACATGAAGAGAAATCTCACAGAGGAAGACATAGACATGGCCAACACGCACATGAGAAAATGCTCCACATCACTTGCCATCAGAGAAATACAAATCAAAACCACAATGAGATACCACATCACACCAGTGAGAATGGGGAAAATTAACAAGGCAGGAAACCACAAATGTTGGAGAGGATGCGGAGAAAAGGGAACCCTTCTGCACTGTTGGTGGGAATGTGAACTGGTGCAGCCACTCTGGAAAACTGTGTGGAGGTTCCTCAAAGAGTTAAAAATAGACCTGCCCTATGACCCAGCAATTGCACTGTTGGGGATTTACCCCAAAAGATGCAATGAAACCCTGGGACACCTGCACCCCAATGTTTATAGCAGCAATGTCCACAATAGCCAAACTGTGGAAGGAGCCTCGGTGTCCATCGAAAGATGAATGGATAAAGAAGATGTGGTTTATGTATACAATGGAATATTCCTCAGCCATTAGAAAGGACAAATACCCACCATTTGCTTCAACGTGGATGGAACTGGAGGGTATTATGCTGAGTGAAGTAAGTCAATCGGAGAAGGACAAACATTATATGGTCTCATTCATTTGGGGAATATAAATAATAGTGAAAGGGAATATAAGGGAAGGGAGAAGAAATGGGTGGGAAATATCAGAAAGGGAGACAGAACGTAAAGACTGCTAACTCTAGGAAACGAACTAGGGGTGGTAGAAGGGGAGGAGGGCGGGGGGTGGGAGTGAATGGGTGACGGGCACTGGGGGTTATTCTCTATGTTGGTAAATTGAACACCAATAAAAAAAATTAAAAAAGAAAGAAATTCTCTATCATATAAAAAATAAATAAACATAAGGTATAGTACTGAAGATATAGTCATTATATATTTAGATGGTGATATTTCATATAATTAGTATATTCCCAATTTACGTGATGTAGAGCATCATTCTACTTCTATAATGACTGGAAGCGTAGAGCTGCTAGGTTTTTAGTAACATGATATCGGCAAGATCTGTAATTTTTCAGATGACAAATTCTTAGTATCATAAACTTCGATTTTAGTATTGCTCTGCCAAAGACCAAGTTCTTTTACCAATTCATTTCATAATTTGGTTTGAAGGAATACAGCAAACCAAAAAAAGGAGAACTAGCAATATTAATAACAAACATTTATGTAGCCATGATTGGGGTCAGCATTTTTTCTACACACTTGATACGTGATGATATTTCCATTTTTCAAATGCAGAAACCGAGTCTAAGGAAGGTCAGTAACTAGCCAAACTTCACAAATCAACTTAGGTGGCAACATCCAAATTTGAATCCAGGTAGTTTGGCTCTGGAGACTATGCTGTTAACCTGAGGACAAAATTTTCACCTTAAAAAGCCAAATAACCAAGAGTTCTTTATGATGGCAGAAATCTGTTGGCATTATACAATGTTCTAAGTTACTACATTAAATGTCTCAGCTCATGTGGGTGTGGCTGTGTGTGTGTATGGCTAGGATTTCTGCATAGCTATATAGTGTGTGTGAGACAGAGAGGGCAGGGTTGGGCAGAGGGATGGGAATGGTAACCTTTAGTGTGCCATTGTACTTTAAGGAGAGGAGAAGTATCATTTTTTTCTACATATTAAAATCAAGACTGCATGCTAGGTTAGAGAGGCCAATAAATGTGCCCACTACTTTTTGATCAAGGGCATCACCTGAGTGCTTGTTACCAATACAGAATTTCAGATACTACCCCAGACCAACTGAACCAGAATTTTTATTTAAACAAGATCCACCCTCCCCAAAGGGAAGCCTAGGTGGCTCAGCAATTGACCGTCCGCCTTTGGCTCAGGACGTGATCCCGGGGTCCTGAGATCGAGTCCCACTTCAGGCTCCTCGCATGGAATCTGCTTCTCCCTCTGCCTGTGTCTCTGCCTCTCCATGTCTCTCATGAATAAATAAATAATATCTTTTTTAAAAAAAAAAAAAAACAAGATCCCACTGTTGGGAGATTTTTCTCCATGGTATTTCATACACCATGTCTTCGGAGCAAAAGCATTGAGAGCTTTTGTTTTCAAGGATATTGGTATATAGCCTACGGTTTTGGAAGAAGGAGATGGTATCTTCCTCCAGAGAAGAAGGGTAAATATGTTTGCTGTTGAGGTTAATAAAGATCAAGTCTCCTCCCTTCAGGGCTACGGTAGAGCACATTTGTTTGCATCTCTTCCAAAGAAGAAGATTTCCTACATTCTGGGTTACTCAGCATTGATGTAAACCACCGTCATGCACTGCCTCCCCTGGACCACTCTGCATTGCAAGGGAAACCAGCATGAGCATAAACCTCATAACTGCCTCTGGTATAGTAAGTCATAAATTATTTTATCTCTGAACTGGGAGCCTTGTGTCTTCTGCCGGCATAAATGCAACTGGAGTAGACGAACTTCTTTGCCAGAATGTAAAGTAAAATCTCAGACCCTTTACGGTTGCTGACACCCACGTATCTGTATGCAAACTAAAGGTGGACAAGCCCTCAGGCTTCCCCCTTTCAAATTAGCAGATAAAGAAGCACAGTGGGCACACTTAAATGCAACCCCATGCAAACATGGTTTAAAAGAAGGGTTCTGCAAGTCTTAGTGTCTGACACAAGAATAATGTAGGGACACAGTTGGATAATAGCTCTTCCAAGTCCATTCTTCCGGAAAAAAAAAAATAATGATTTTTTTGTGGAACAAAAAGGAAAAGCTCTTACTTCAACTCTGCCATCATAAGCATAAATTCACAATTTAAAAAACACATGACCCATAATTTCCTGGATTTAAGTACCTGGCATGTGGTCTGACACTGAAATTGTGCACTCAGAGATTCCATCCATAAGAATAAACAATAACAGCACTGTACATTTCCCTTGTTTACAGCCTCCCAGAAGAAAAAAAAAAAAAGAATTTGACACTGCATGAGAGATGTGACTTAGAGAAACTTCTCTTCAACGTCAGTTTGTACTAATTAGAATTTAGAAAGTTTTTTTTTTAAGAAGAAGAATTTCCTGTCTCCCTGATTCTACACATCAATGGATAGCTCCACCATTATTTCCCCCCTCTCTGGAATGCCCCCAAATAAATCTTTTGACATTCCTTCCTGGGAATGAGAGACTTGCCTGAACCACGACAGCTGGGAGGAGCCTCATTCCATTAGTGCACAACCCTTGGTTGGGCATTGTAACTTCCTGGAGGAGGACCCTCCCTAGGGTTTGTGCCCTCTCTCCTACACTGCACCTCATGGATCACACACAGGACACCCCTCTGCTTTCCAATTTCTGCTTGTTCTTGGGCTGGTTCTGAGAAGGTTAGATCAATTCAAGGTGAAAGATATTCCAAAGAGCATTACCCAATCCATCTTTACCAGCAGTAATTATGATACTTTTAAATCAGGGGACCTGGGTGGCTCAGTGGTTGAGCATCTACCTTTGGCTCAGGTCATGATCCCGGGGTCCTGGGATCGAGCTCTGTGTCAGGGTCCCCACTGGGAGCCTACTTCTCCCTCTGTCTATGTTTCTGCCTCTCTCTGTGTCTCTCACGAATAAATATATTAAAAAAATCTTTTTTTTAAATGATACTTTTAAATCCTAGGTCCTAGTTGAGCTCCTTAATCTATTCATGAGGTGTCATCCAAAAGAATTCCAAATCCTCCTCATTATAATTTATTATTACTAATACTGTATGTTCATGTTAATCCTGGAAGTGGATCACTTACTAAAAAGTTAGAAGGGAAAGCAGCAAAAGTGCCTGAGAAACACTAAAAACTTATTTATTTTTCCTGCTAAAAATGCTGAGGGATACCTCCTGTGAGAAGATGAAGCACATTTTCTAATTCTCTGATGTGACAAAGTTCTAAGATAAGTCAGGCTGTTCCTGTCCAAAATTCCTATAAGGGGAATTTATAGCCTGACTAGTTTATCCTGAGAACAGATTTCAGATAAACTCCCAGGCGCAGAGACAGAAGAAGGAAAATGATGGCTGGGAAAACAGATGTCACAGAGGCTCACAGGAGGGAACGGGCTGTCACAGTGATAGGGAGTGGTTAGCCACAAAGGGACAGTAAAGCGCAGGGATGAGTGTGGGGCACACAGGGAAAGCTTCATACCCCACTGGGTAATGCTGGCAACTCCACTTGGGAAGAGAGAAAATAAGTCAGACACTAAACACTGCAGGAAAATTGCAGCAGGGTTCAGGGTATGGACAAAGAGGACCCGATCCAGACACCCAAAACTTGGACTCACTTTTGAGGCTCATGAATTCCATCTGTGTGTAAATCACCATTTCCTCATCTTTAAAACATAAGGAGCCAGGCTTGATTATCTTTCAGGTTAAAAAACCCCAGCTCTGACATTCTACAATTCTATGAAGAAACTGGTATTTTTAAATCTTTGGTATTGGTAAGTGGTACTTTGAGGCCTTCAACAACAGAGTGAAGGTGAACCTATAAATCTAAATAATCTATGAAGGCAAAATAAGGAAGAGTTCCAAGTCTACCAATGGGGTCCCCAAATTCTCTCTCCTTTTGACAATGACCATGAACTCAGGTGATCTCTGTGAGGAGAGAAGCAGTGAAAATAGGAAGAAGGTCCAATAAATCTCCCAAGCCCAACAAATAAATAAGATGAATGAAGTAGAACCCTGAGATATGATGTTGTAACATAATATACACATTCTCTTTTTGAAAAGTGCTGTTTATAAAATGGTCATCTGGACCTCTGTTTAAAAGGGGAAGAGGATGGAGGGAGGCTTCATCATTAACTAACACAACAGTACTTGTGAAAATTTGTATGAGTTCTTGAAAGAACTACAAATAATAGAAAACAGGTGATGAAAGGCAGGTTGTTTCTAAGGTGAATTTCTAAGTCTCGGATTCTGTAAAGCCTTCCACTGGATCACACTAGAATAACAAGAAATCTTCCATTCTAATCCAAGTCTCTCCTAGAGTAGCTAAGACATGGAGCCTATTTTTCACTCTTTCTAGGGTGACAAGATTCGTCAATGAAAATATCAGGAGGGGTCTATTTAGAAGTTCTGCCAAGAATATTTTGCAGACTGAGCAGGTTGCCCCTAAAAACAAATGAACAAAACAAAAACAAAACAAAACCCTGAAAAACAAAACTAACAAAAACTTGGGAGTTTCTTTGGAACAGCAAAGAAAACCTAATTTGGCATGCCCTGGCTTCCTGAATACTCATAATCTTATCTTTAGAACCCAAAGCAATTCTGTACTAAAATTTGAAAGTTCTCAGGTTGTTTGCTTGAGACTTTGGCTCCTGACTACAAAAGTTGAGATGACACTTGCACATGATGTCCATGCTGAACGCAAATTCTTCTTTGGGATCTTTGTTTGGCACGTCCTATTTAATTTTGCAAAATACACACACACACACACACACACACACACACACACACAAATGCAAATGAGTAAGACCACAAAGTGTTACATATCTGTTTTCTTTCTGGGCATGGGATTCCACGTCTCTCCAGCTAGAAAGCATTCAAGTGTTACTTGCTTATGCGTGAATTACAAAGCTACACATTGTAATTGCTCAGTAATGAAGTTACAGGGATAGAAAACTACCTTCGGCCTGGATGAGCGATTCCACTTGGTTACGGAGATCCATGTGGTGCCATTTCTACTGATGATCAAGCAGGGCTCAGAGGGCTATTTATACTCTCTTTTGAACACATTCTTCACTCAGAAGTCCCTTTCCTAAAATTTACATAAAAACAGACAGTTATTGTAACTTGATTAAATGTAGAATTTTTTATGGTTATTATTTCTGAGCCCAATGCAAACTTTCACAAACATGCTCATTTACTGGAGATAATTATGTGTGATTTTCTCCTTTAATAAAAGATAAATAATTTGGCAGCCTTGCTTCACATATTTTTCTATTTCAATACAATTCATTGTGTGCTGGGGTGTCCTTTATTCTGCTACTAGTTAGTGTGCAGAATGAAAGAGTTTTCTGTAGATCAATTGTGCCAGTTTTCTGTAAGGCACTGCTGCTGTTCATACAAGGTTTATAAAAGACGATTAAAGGCTGATATTACATTAGGTTCTGCTCATAATGATGTAGCTTTTTGTTTACAACTTACATAATTCGCTGTAGTGGCAAAGCTTCATCAAATTGGGACAAAAGGAATAGAAACACATTTCTGAGAACCTAAATAGAATGAACAGGCTTTGACCACCTCTAGCTTTCATTGTGTTTCTTTGAACTAATGCAGGAGCCATGTTTCCAGGCTTCAATTTGAAGAGCAATGATCTGTTGTTTTATTATATGAGATGATGGTAATGATGATGATGTGAGTGTGTAGTTAATACTTTAAAGGTAAAAACCCTATAGGAAAAGTGCAGGAATATATGACTCCAACTTACTGGATATTTCCTATCAAAAATTCCCACTTAAGTCTGGATCCAGATTGGATTCTCCACGGGAAAAAAATGTTTGCATGTAGTATAAGTAGACACAGTTGGACTAAAGAGACATAAATCAGTCTACTCTTCAATCTATTTCTCTCAACCCCAGGGCTGTTCAAAGAACTTTCCATGATGATAGAAATATAGTGTGTCTGCCTTGTCCAATATGGTAGCCACTAGCCTCACCTAGCTATCGAGCATGCAAAATGTGCTCCTAAGAAACTGAAATTATAACATTTAATTTTTATTTAAATTAAATTGAAATACCTCTATATGGCTTGTTGCTACTCTATTGGACAGCATAACTTTTATTAATCAGGAGGGTAGGAGCAAAATGCTGTTTGCCCAACTCCAAGTGACAACTACCTTACATTCTTGGTGTATCAGACCAGAGGTTGTATATGCCACAGTCTGCAGCCTTACATGCTGCACTGTGAAGGAGTTATGTAGCTGAATGGAAAGAGGAACATATCTCATTTTCCTCCTCCATCAGGAAATCAGGACCAAATTAGTTTGGCTGACAGCCAATACCACTCCACTATGAAACCCAAGTTATGTTTGGAACTCTTCACTATTACTACATCACCGCCTTCCTACCACCTCCTCCTTAAGTGTGTGTATTTAAATCACACTTTGACTACAGTATGGTTACTGAGAGTAGGGTGGGAGGGAAGAACACTTCCCCTGCAATCTGTTCTATATCAGAGGCAGAGTGATATTTTCTAAATGCAAACCATACTCACATATAATTTCATAATCTAATCTCTACTTGGATGTCGCAAAGGCGTGTCTGAATGCCTATTCTTACACGATAAAATATCAAACATATAATATGTTGGAATACTTCATTTCTCCTCAGAATCATTCTTCTTTTTTTAAAAAAGATTTATTTATTTTAGAGAGAGAGAGAGAACACGTGTGCCAGTTAGGGGAGGAGCAGAGGGGGAGACTCTCAAGCACAATCCCCACTGAGCATGGAACCTGGTGCGCAGTTTGATCTCACAACCCTGAGATCAGGACCTGGGATGAAACCAAGAGTCAGACACTTAACTGACTGACCCACCCAGGCACCCCTCCTTAGACCCATTCTTCTCTCATCTTCATCTCAGCATGTTTCCTCACTATTCATCCAGTTACACAGGCCCAAAAAAGGTTTTCTCCCCATCTTCACCCTACCCACATTCTATACCTAATCCATTAGCAAGCCTTCTTAGGCTCTCCTTTCAAAAATCTATCCAGAATCTGATCCTCCTCACCAAACCACTATCTTTTTATCCTTACATCTATCCTTATATCCTCCCCCTGGCCGTAATCCCTGACTCATGCTTCATCATGGGAAGACAGTAATAAATATATCAGGTAAGGCCTCTAGTTCTAAGCCTAGACTACCTTTCTTAACCCATCTAAACTCCTGTGCTATCATGGTGCTTCTTCCATAGGCTTCTTGCTGTTCCTCCAGCACCCTAAGCTGATACCTTCCTTGAAACCTTTCACCTACTCTTCCCAGACTGGAATGCTTTTCCCCACATCTTCTCACAGCAAATCTGCTAATTGGGTTTTCCTGATCACTATCACTGCTCATCCTCTATCCCCTTTTTCTACTTAATCTTCTTATAACACATGTCATCATATGACATTGTATCATTTCATAACTGTCTAGTTTTTCTTGGCTTTCCTCTGAGAATATACGTTTCCATGAAGTCAAAGATCTTGCATGTCTTATGCATAGATCTCACCTTATTAATACATAGAACAGTACTCAAGGTTTAATAAATGCTCAAATATTTATTAAATAGATTAATAAAATGCGATTACACCACTCATCCATATACATATGCTCAGTGAAACACAATTGTAGGCAGAGACACATATGCCCCGGATATAAAGATACCACATGGACACACCCAGCAAGACACACATGCCTCGTAAAGAAACACACTCAAACTTCTTAAAACATTCAGAGACTTCTTATTTTGGTGATAAAGAAAAAGATCTTTGATATTTATAAAAAGCTTTTGCACAATATAGCTCCACCCTATCTATCATCATCTCAAACACTCCCCATTCAACCTGTTCACTATAGCCACACAACCTTCTTTCTGCCCCTTGCACTCAACCAATTCCTTCACATTAAAATAGTTTTGGCATATCCACCATTTGGAAGGTTCCTCTGTCCTCTTGCCCAACTTAATTTCCACTCATCACTCATAGGTTAGAATGAGAGTTCTTTCCACATGGAAACACTTGCTGGACTCCCTAATAGATGGATTCATCTTATTGAAGCTTGAGACTTTCATGAATGAATATCAATGATGTTGCTTATGGTTATCGGGCCTCCGAGTACATCTGAGTATTGAAATATCTTTATTTGCTGCTACAGTATTTCAAAAGTAATTAAAACTCATGTGCAGTTAAACATGAGTCACATTCCCCCAAGTGCAAGGGATATAGCCAGAGAGATGGAATGGACCAGCAGGCTTTGCATGCTTTCCATCACCATAATGGTGACAGAGATAAAGTTGACATTGCAGAAGTTACCCAAGCTTCTATTTACCTACTGATATTTACTGTGTTCCCCCAGGACAGCCAGTAACATCATTTACTTCAGATAAGGTAGGGTTGACAACGCGCTGAACATTAAAAGGAAAAGCACCTGGATAAAATGAAAACAACGCTATGTCCTGGCAAGGAGAAGAGACGGATGGGCTATAAATAAATGTGAGTTCATTAAACATCAGCAAACAGCTACAGCCAGGATTGGCATGGTGTGTACTATGTCATTTTCATGAGCATATTCTCTCAATATCATTTACAAAAAGAGCACATATGAGAAGGTTATTACGAAAACAATTTTAAGAGGCATATACTAAAATGGAAGACTTTAGATTTCCTGAAGTACCAATTAGTTAAATAGCTACTTACTTATTCTAAAAGGAGAGAAGCATGCCTCTCTAATTTCAGAATCTGTTAGATCACTGAACAACTAACTTGAAAGTCATTGAACAAAATCCTTCCGGTAACTATACTGGTTCCATGTTGCTGTGGAGTTCAGAAGTTTTAGAGAAGTTTGGGAATGGCAGACGAAACTCCCAATATCCAAGGTGTTCATGGGAACAGTGTGCATTCCGATGCTGGTGTTCACTGATTGTATGGCTCCTCATATATCGAAAGGGAAGACCTGAGTGTCCTCAAGTAATAGGGAGCCAATAGCCAGAGCATCTGACATACAGCACAATAATGCCAAGTGCTACATTACACGTGGGTTGTGTCACCCTTAATTAACTATGAGTGAATCTGTCTTATACCCACAAAGGGTTCATTTCAACTTCTGTCAACATTTTGCTTGTGATTTCTCCTGTAATGAAAGGCCTCTTGTCTATTCTGCAGCCAGAAGGCTACTTCAGCTATGCCTCTCACACCAACATAGCTGTGTCCTCGCTCTTCAGCACATCAGCAATAGGTGGCTCACCAGAAACCTGACAGTGACCTTCCCTGAGTATCCTCTGATTCACTGACTTTTGGATGGCTCAGGAGCTCTCAAAAAGAACTAAATAACACTATTAAAACTTCCTGGTGTAAAAAAGCAACTTGACAGTGTCCTTGGAGATGTATTATGACAACATAGCTCAGATTTGTTTTACCCATCAGAAAGCTTATATTTAATTGTATAACAGGAATTGCAAACTTACTTTTGAGGGTTCTAGGATGTATTTTCGCAGATGGGTATTTCAAGAGACATATGCTTAATTTTTAAAACAATTGTGGTTCTGTTTAACATAGATATATTTTAACTTAATATTCACTATTCAGGCACATTTCTAGGTACACAGATTTAACAGTTTCTGTCCTCAATAATTTTAGAGTTCAGTGGCAAATACAGAGATGTGAATATAGTAGTATGTTACAAAGCAATAAGTGCTCTGATCGGGCAAATGCAGGGCTTAAGTTAAAGTCATTAGACTCTGCCTTGAATTAAGAAAAATCTTCCTTCCAAAAGTGCTATTTTAGCTGAGATGTGACTTAAGCCTTTGGGTTTAGCAGGAGAGGAAGTAGGCATGAAAATATCGAGATAGAAAGAACTATATTTCATCTTGCATAAGGAATAATGAAATTTAACAACATTCTGAAATCCTAGGAATCACCAGGATTAAAAAAAAAAGATCAAAGCAGACTCTAAATTGCCATTTCCACATGGGGAAAGAGGATAAACATACATGATTTTTCCATTGATTTAACTGTCCAATAGTTGAGGTTTGTGGTAAGGTAAGGTCAAGTTTGATTTATTAGATTATATTTAAATTGCCTCCTGAGGTAATGACAACAGAGATAGGTAGGAGAATGTTAATATAAGGTAGGAGAATGTTAATATAAGATATATTTAGCAGATAGATCTGGACCTCGACTCTTCAACAAGATGTAAAGACACAAAATCTTTAGCATCCAATAGTTTGGCAAGTGAAATAGGGTTTACATCAAAGATAATTGAGGCCAATGAAGATAAATATGCCAATGTGTTATATTCTGTCTTCCTTACCATATGTAAATATCTATTTCTTAAATCAACATTTATTTCTTGTAAGATACTTCGCTAGGCACAAAGATATTTTAAATGAGCAAAGTGAAGTCATTTTTTCCAAAAGAAGGAACAGATGAGGAAAACAAAGGTTTTAGTGCCACGAAGCAACTTTTATGACAAAGGAAGACACAGGGAAATTAAGAGAGCCAGGTATATAGGGGTCCATCTGAAAAAAAAAAAAAAAAGAAGAAGAGTTTTAAAGCTCCTAAGAAGTGCTCACACTTTGACTTTTTTTTTTAATTTATTTTTATTTATTTATGATAGACATAGAGAGAGAGAGGCAGAGACACAGGCAGAGGGAGAAGCAGGCTCCATGCAGGGAGCCCAACGGGGGACCTGATCCCGGGACTCCAGGATTGCTCCTGGGCCAAAGGCAGGCACGAAACTGCTGAGCCACCCAGGGATCCCCACACTTTGACTTTCTTAAATAACTTCTTGGGAATTACCAGATGGGTAAGCTGGGGAGTGCCTTTCAAGTCAAGCATAAAGAAGTGTCAACACAGACTGTTAGGAGTTATTATGCCTAACAGGTCGGAATGGCAGGTGTGAGGCTCAGTAAGCAAGAAGCAGTCAGATCAAGAGGACGTGGAAAGTTTGTAATGGTGGAGTTTCCTACACTCAACGTGGCACCTTGTTTTTATTTATTTATTTATTTGTTTATTTATTTATTTATTTTTTTTAATTTTTTTTTTTTTTTAACGTGGCACCTTTAAAGGAATCTGAACCTTACACTCAACGTGGCAACTTTAAAGGAACCTAAAGACATGAAGCAGCATGATAAGAATTGCGTTTTTGAGATGTGATTAATTGGTCTGTAAGAATCTAACCTGGATTATGCAAGGGGCAAACAGAAGTGGGAGTTCAGGTTTCCATTTTTTTCCCCAGATGATTTAAATACCTTCCCAGGCATTTGCAATTGTAATAGAAAGCAGAGAAGGATTTCAAGAGAGAGTTAAATGACAGTAAAACGAATACAAATTGTTGGAAAGAGGCAATGAGTTAACGAAAACTCTCACCCAAAATTCAGGACTCACTCATGCTCTGACAAATATAAATATATTCATGAGGAAAATGGAATAATGTATTTGCAATAATAACTGTTCTGTCAGTTTATGAGGCTACTACAAACCAAACATTACCAAACATAACTTAAATAGCCAGTAATTAAATGATGTTATTTCTCTTTCAGGAACTGACAGGAAATGAAAGCAGGCAAGCCCACACATACCCACACACACGCATACACACACACAAATTACAGAAAAAGAAGTACACGTCAGGCTGGGAAGAATACTAAATCCTGTAAACCATTCAGATTTTTTTTTTTTTAAGTAGGCTTCACACTCTACATGGAGTCCATTGTGGGGCTTGAATTCATGACTCAGACCAACAGCTGAGACCAAGACCTGAGCTGAGATCAAGCATTAGACACCTAACCGACTAAACCACCCAGGCACCCCAACCATTCAGATTAAAAAAAAAAAAAAGATTTTATTTATTTATTCATGAGAGACACACAGAGAGAGGCAGAGACACAGGCAGAGGGAGAAGAAGACTCCATGCAGGGAACCTGATACAGGACTCCATCCTGGAACTCTGGGATCACGCCCTGAGCCAAAGGCAGACACTCAACCACTGCACCACCTAGGTGCCCCAACGATTCAGATTTTTATAGAACTTTATAAATCCCTTTCCCATATACTATTTGGTGATCTATCACTAACACAGACAAAACAGAAGTCTCAGCCATATCATAGTAAAATCCTAAAAAATGCAAATGATTACAAGAAAAGAAAGTTGTTAAAACAAAGGAAGGTGCACTGAGCAAATCTGCCTAATAATTTTGGTTGCAGGCAATAGACAATATGGAGCAGGAGAAGCAGGTACCTTAACCTTTCTGTCAGGCAAAAAGAAACAATTCAGCAAGCAACAGTGAACTGATGTGCAGTTAAATAAACAACCAGAAAGAAACACTGCTGTGCAAATGCTTTTTATATAGCTCAACCAAGCTGAGTGGCTTAGAGTTGGAGAAGGAAGTGCTAAATATGTAACAGCCTGGGGCCTCACTGGACCCAAATAATAGTTATTTCTGAGTAGGTCAAGCAAGAGTCAATAAAAAAGAAAGCAGGAATGAATGTTACGTTCATAGTTCATAGCAGGCTAATAATGCCCTTCTGGGATAAGCTTGGGTTTCAGATCACCAGAACCAAATTCTTAAGTTACAAATACTTTATTATAGACCACCAGTTCTGGAAGTATCAGTTGAATACCTTAGAAATTGGTAAATTCTGAAAACCAGAATTGTCTTTAATACAGACTCTCCGAGTCAATGTTTCCAACATGGGTAGAAGTAATTGCAATGAAATTTCAGATAGATTTATTAAATGTAGATTCTTGGGTACCACCTTGGACCTATCAAATCATAACTGGGAATTAAAATTTTTATTCAATTTCCCAATGATTCTGTCTTCAAATATATAAAAACTATTTTGTATTGCACTGTTTTTTTGTTTTGGAGGGTTTGTTTTTTTTTTTTCGTTTTTGTCTTATTTTTGAATGCCACAGTTTATTCATAGATGTAGGGATGGATGGAAGGATGGGTGGATGAAGGGATCAATGGATAGATAGATAACCAGCCAGCTAGCCAATTTCAGACCAGAATTTCTTTTTCTTGTGTCACAAGCAAGAGCTTAAGTAGTTAACACCATATTAAAAACCTAGAATGTTTAGAAAGGTTTTTTTTTTTTGAGATAGAATAAATATACACGCAACAATAAGGTAATATGAGAGGTAGCATACAATCAAGTGCCAGCCCTGTGTTCCCAAGGTCAACCAAAAGATGGACTTGCCCATGACTCCTTCTACTCTTTAGCTTGTCTACATCACTTCAAATAATTAGGGCTTCAATATAGTAACCTGTTAGTAACTAATTATGATTTACTAAGTAAACCCTTTAACAAATTGCATCATAAAACATTTGTTGGAGACTTTGGGGATAGTGTAATTTATCCTTTTCTTTGAAGTGATGAAAATCCTTTGTTTTTCTGGTGGGACAAAAAGCAAAATAACAATAAATGCATAAACTTAGTAGAATATTATATAAACAAGCTATTCCAGGGCAATGTAGTACCTTCTTTCCTAAATATATGAATTTCTCTTATAAATTATGTGTAGAGTGCTACAGTGACACTCAACAGACACAACACTCCCTGCATTTCACCTGGTCTCTGATGAAAGGAGCAGGTAAGTGGCATCAGCTGTGCAGGGTGACGGTGGTTATCAATGAAACATTGCAAGACTTTACAGGTTTGTGAAATATACCATGATGTAATCCTGAAACTGTCAACTCACCTAATTATTGTGAAATTAATCTCTACAGCATGCATTTAGCATAGAGCTGAACATGAAGGTAGTGAAATGAAAGCTACAAAACAAGTTTGTAAAGACATATACATAATTTACCAACCTGCCCTAATTTACATCAGCAAATCCTTCCCTCCTGATGGGCTCTGCTGAGGGTAAAATGAGTGAAACCCTATATTATTGTCTGCTATTCCCCCTGGCCAAAAAAGGTTATTATAAGCTTGGGCAGGTAGGTGCATGACAATTTTCAATGTCACTAACAACACTGCTAATTTAGTCAACACTTCTGGTAGAAAAATAATTTTTGATCCAGATTCTTGTGAGGATGTTATTTAGAAATGACATTATTACTAACTTTAAAAATCTAAAAATTACCTTAAAAAAAAAGGACAAATGATTCATCTCTTAAACATTAGAGTTACATCTGGAGCCCAAACTGGTACTTGCCAGTCCATTTCATTCCTAGCAGGAAAGCACAGAGGGTGGCTAGGAGAAGATTCAGCTTGCTGCTTTACCCTATTTGGAAATCACACAGCTTTGTGTCCAACTGACCTTGTCAAATTCCAGCTGTCCCCAACCCCGATTCTAGGGTCGATTCAGTTTTTCCCTCCACAGCTGACCAGCAGCTGTGAAAGGAGTGATTCTCAACAGGACAATGGTAAGTAAGCAGGTAGTCTAGTCTGGGGCCATCAAAAAGCCAGAGAAGTCACTTCAATATATTATTTCCTTTAAGATTTGTTATAGTGAAAGTTTAACAACAACCAACATAAATCTAAAAATATCTACACCTTGGAGAAAATACTTGGGTTTGTATTGTCCTTGCCAATTCAGATGAATTTGAATAAAATGGGAAATAATCCCTTTTTATTATAAGACAAAAAGGAAAGAAAAGAAAGAAGAAAGGCAGGCAAGAAGGAAGGAGGGAGGGAGGGAGGGAAGGAAGGAAGGAGAATTTTCCATAGGGAGTAGTTTTGGTTATCAGTGATTAATCATCTCTCCATGAATGAATTATAAGAAAGAAAACACTGACACCATGATTCCTAGACAGACTATTTATCTTTCACGTCCATCAGTGTGTTTAAGAAAAACAAAAATACCTAAATACCTGTGGTTATAGGAGGGAAGATTTTTAAAAGAAACATTTTTTTGTGAGGCTTCTTATCAAAGAGAAATTCCCCTCCATGTAGTTGCCACAATAATACTGGCAAAGATGTTTGTTTACTTTATGTCCTGAAAAGTTACTTGACGCTTGATCTAAAAATTATGAAAAAGCAGTAGTGAAATAATCGGTTAGGTATTAAGTTATATACCATTCCTTTCTTGGGGACCCAAAAAGCCCTTCTTGATAGGAAAAATCCACATCCAAACTCTGGGTTTGCTCATGTTCATTATTGGCTCAACACAGCCATGTTTTTCAAAGGACCTTCAAGTCACTGCAAGGCTTTTGCTAGGAGACTAAACACTCAAAACTTTTTTCTTTCTTCCTTCCTTTTGCTAGCAGACCTCAATGCATTTGTGGATTGTCTTGTAGACCAGACGCATGCTGGGGTAAACGATATTTGTGTATTTTTGTATGACTGAGGCATATCACATGTCAGACAAGCATATTACTGTCAGACTCAGTTTCTAGAGAAAAATTTTAGTTGCACATAGCTGCCTTTCTCTTCTTCCATCCTTGGTGTAACTGTTCCACCAAGAATATGCTTTATACCTTCAAAGAATCAAGCATCTTCCTCCAGGAACATTCCAAAGTCTGTATTTTTTTTCATCCTAGGACATGGCACTGCCATATCTGCTTTTGTAGATTATGCTGACTCAGTCGTCGTAAGGTAGGCTATTCCTCTCCATATATTTAAGTGGTCTGTAATAAAGGTTGCTGATTTAGCTCCTAATAAAATCATCCTAATTTGAAGCAGATATTAGTCTCACATCTGTGCCAAAAAGATAGTTGAAATTGAGAAGATTTTATATATGTTTATGGAAGCCATTTCATCATTTGGTTTAAAAGCCAAGAAGTTATGTAGCATTTTACAAAATTGCTTATTTATTTTAATATGTGAATATGAAAAGTGCTATTCCTCAAGAAGTTTAACAGAACCAAAGATAGGCTAGGCTAATCTATGCCTGAAATACACAGGTTGGTCTATCCACTTACTCACCAAATAAATGTTATCAAGGACTCTATTCAGGATAGATAGAATCCCTGTCATAAATGTGCTCCTATGTTTGTGCAGTGCTTTACCAATTTTTATAGAAGTGACTTGCCTTTTGCTAATGAAATTCTGGTAAATATAAAATTAACATAACTGCCACTTTATTAGTGTACACTTATTTTATAAATATAAACTTATAAAAGGTTATTTATAGAACTAATAAGAATGATGTTGTTCTTATTTTAAGCAATTTTAAATTATGGTTATAATCTCAGCTCAATCTCCATAGTATTTATTTCTGTCATATATTTTAGTTACTCCATATTTTTAAAAAACAAACTAGGGGTGGTGGAAGGGGAGGAGGGCAGGGGGTGGGGGTGAATGGGTGATGGGCACTGAGGGGGGCACTTGATGGGATGAGCACTGGGTGTTATTCTGTATGTTGGCAAATTGAACACCAATAAAAAATAAATTTATTATTAAAAAAATTGCAAATGAAAAAAAAAACCCTCTTTAGGGCACCTGGGTGGCATAGGCAGTTAGGTGTCTGCCTTTAGCACAGGTCAAGATCCTGGGATCCAGCCCAAAATCAGGCTTTCTGTTCAGTGGGGTGTCTGCTTTTTCTTCTCCCTCTGCTCCTCCCCCCTGCGTGTGCTTTCTCTCTCTTGCTCACTCTTCCAAATAAATAAAATCTTTACTTAAAAAAACTCTATTCAGGAATTATTTTCAAAGGATAGCAGTTATTTACTTGTTATGACAATTTGGGATAGTCATCATGCAAACAGAGATAACAAGAGAAGCTTTATTTAAAGATACACACAAAATGAATTAATCTGGTATATACTAAAAAAACTTTGTGGTATTTAACATGATAAAAATATAGTATAACACATTCAGTCATATATATTTATAACTTAAAAACTTTTTAGTTTGAAATGATTTTAGACTTATGGAAAAGTTGCAAAAATAGTACAGAATTCCCATAGGTCTTTTAGCCAGCTCATCCTAATGTTAACATATTTTATAATCATAGAGCCATATCAAAAATAAGAAATTAACATTGGTATAAGACTTTAACTAAACTATAAATCGCACTTGAATTTCAACAGTTTTTTCACTGACATCCTTTTTCCATTCATAGGATCCAGTACAGGATTGCATTCCTTTGTTAGTCATCTAATAACTCACTTTCTCAGCCTCTTGTTTTTCATGATACTTTTGGAAAGTACTGGAAAATTGTTTTGTAGACTATCACTTAATTTGTTTGATATTTCCTCATGATTCAAAGGAGGTTATATAAGCAAAGATTTATCTTTAATTGCATCAATGATGATGATATTATTATAGTTCTGCCTGCAGCTTGATTTATTGCATCAGTTTGAAGAGATGTCAACAATTCTCCCAAATACTTCCAGTGCCTTCCATTCTCCCTCTGGGAATCCAGATACATCTGTGCACAATATTCCACAAATTTCCTGGGCTCTTTTCTGTATTTTCAAGGATTTTGAGGGGAACCTGGGTGGCTCAGTTGGTTAAATGTCTGCCTTTGGCTCAAGTCATGATCCCAGGGTCCTGGGTTGAGCCGCACATCAGGCTCCCTGCTCAGAGGGGAATCTGCTTCTGCCTCACTCTTTGCCCCTCCCCATCACTCATGCTCACTCTCCCTCTCTCTCTCTCTCAACTAAATAAAGAAAATCTTTAATTTTTTTTTTCCTCTCTTATGCATCAGTTTTCTACAGACCTAGACTCCAGGTTTTTAATTCTCTCTTCAGCTAGACCTAGTGAGTTATTGTATCAGTCATTAATTTTTTTTTTTGGTTCATTTACTAATTTTATAGACCCTCAGGTTTTTTTCTTTTTCTTTTCTTTTTCTTTTTTTCTTTTTTCTTTTTTTTCTTTTTCTTTTTTTTTTTTAGCCTATGGAAGTCTCTATCTTGTAACTCCAGTATTTGGATTTGTTGTCAGTCCATTTCTATTGTTTGTTTTTTTTCTTGGCTTTCAGTTATTTGAGCTTGAATCCTGGAAATGCTGGTAGCCTTTTCAACTCATTGTTGGCCATTTATTAGGAACACATATTGAGTCTCTAGATGTTGTTACAGACCTCTGGTCAGGAATTATATTAGAGAGATTATATAGGCAGACTTTTTATATGTAGTTAAAACTTTGTTTCAGAAATGCTGAGAGCTCATTTATTTCTGACATGCTTGTACTTCATCTGTGATAAGCCACCAGGGATTTCAGCTTAAAGCCTGGGGTGTTCAATAGGGCTCTTCTTCCTGAATGGAGCCTAAAATTGTATTATTTTGTTTCCATAGCATTGTAAGACTTCAAAAATCTTTGGTTGCCATTTTAGGTTTTTTAGTAGCTGATTTCCTTTAACTTCTTTGTGTCTCATTGCATGTATAGACAACTCTTTTCTCTAAGATCTTGTTCCATCAAGTGTTGTCTTTCCTGGTGGCTTGAATACTATTTTGTTTCTTTTTTCTTTAGTCCGATGTCATGGCATAGGCTCTGAGCTACTACTTTTTCTTTGGCAAGCTGCTTTCTTTTTTCTTTTTCTTCCTAATGCCAGTAACTGGTAAACGTTCTAAGGTTAAAAAAAAAAATGTCCTGAGAGTGTACCTTGGTGCATTTTTCTTTCTCTCCAGACTGTGAGCCTTTATGATACATTTTTTAAAATAAAGTTTGGTTTGTTTGTTTTTATTTTGTTCAACTATTTTTGGTGGATAAGCTAGCCAGATATAAGCTATTCCATCTTAGCCTGAACATGAAATCCTATTTTAGCCATATTACTGTCTTAATTTCTCAAGCATAAGTCTGATGCCAGTATAATATGCTTACTTACTGACGAGAAGACCTTGAGGGGTCTTGCAATGAACACTATTCTAGAGGTAAGGGCCAGATCCTCTCCTCCCTCCAAAGTGCTCACCAGCTCTCTCCAAAAGTTCTTCTCACAAAATTCTTCCCCTCTTCTGAATCTTGAGATTTCTAGATCCTTGAAATTGGTTTTAGAGTCTACCCACTCTCAACCATGGTGATCTATCCTCTCATCAACTGGAATGGAGTATCTTTTCCTTCATCTCCAATCAAAATTGAAACCAATTGAGTCCTTTGAAAACATTACATTATATTTCATTTAAACTATATATTAAAGAGGTATTAATTAACTCGGGGAGAATCTTCTCAGAAAGTATATGTACATCAAATTATTACACTGTATATTTTAAATATCCTACAAGTTGCCAATTGTACCTCAGTAAAATTGGAAAAAATATCCATTACATGATTGATTTTAGATCATTCAAAAAAGTAATGAGTGTGCATCTGGCTTAAAATATAAATCAACATGAATTTTTCCCCTAAATTTCTATCTTCCTGATATTAAGTACAAATGTCAAAGTGAACATTCTGCTTTCACTGAGTTTTCTTCAATACTGCCTAATTGGTCATGAGTTATATTTCCACATGGAGTCTGAAATTAAAAATTATTTTCATTACCTTTAAGTTTTAGTAAAACTTGTTCCACTTTACACATTGCCTTTCAGAACTCTACCAAGCTTTGAACCATTCTTATATGTTTATCTTTTTTCTCTATCATTTTTACCTTACTATCTAAAGCCTGAATATAAGTGTTCATGGATCCACACTGGATTCTTTCGCTACATTCATATTCTCTTCTTCCTTGGCGTATTTTCTATAATCAATACCAAAATTCTGAAAGCCTTCTAAAGTTACAGATTTTTTTTCCCCAGAATCTCATAGTATGGGTAAATACCTCCACCTTTGCTAAAATGTTTGAAATATAACTTCTTTCATATCATTTACTACCCAAAGATACAAAACAAAGTACTGTAAATGACCTATTGTGTTACATTCATTTTAAAAACTTTCTGAACTGACAAATTATAGTTTATCCAATGATTTTCACTTTTGCTCATTCTAGATTTGTAATATACAAAACTTATGTGATTTGATATATTGCAACATTTTGCAATATATTTAATCTGCTATGTAAGATTCAATTGAAATTCACATTAATTCCAATAGTCTCAGAAGAAAAAATATTGATATTTATATGAGGACCAAATACAAATAAGGTTGTTTAAAAATAATTTTCCAATATAATATTCTATGTTGGGCTACAGTCTTTACCAGTATACCCATTATTATAATTTAACTTTAAAATCATTCAGAAAAGTAAATGAGAATCTTTCCAAAATTTAATTTATCCTAAAGCAACCTTATTTCCATCCCTCAGAAAAGAAGCATTAATAGACTATTTTGCAATAAATCTTCATTATCCTCATATGTAAATATCACTGTTTGGTTTAGTCACTTCACTTAAGAAATTAATGATAATAAATAAGCTCCATAGCTCACACATAACTAACTGATGTAGCTATTTTTGGTTCCTTCTGTGGATATAGCCATTCTATGTCACGTTCTTATAAACTACTTGTTATAAATACCAGCACTGTATGTATAATAACCTTATCATGCATCTCACAAACCAGAAAAGTTACTTGCTGGGAATGTAAACCATTAGACATATTTTAAATGTGATGGATGATTTATTTTTGGCATATAGAGAAAGTCTGTAGCGTTCCATCCTGTCAAGAAACTGAAACCATTCAAGAACTGAAAGTCTGTTGCCTCTGTGTGGTTAACGACACTAGGTCTGGAAGGGCAATGAAACAGAAGTCTTCAGAGCTGAGTAAGAAACATTTAAAGGTCTCATCTACTGTGGGATGTCAGTGGGATTTCAAACAGTGTGCGATGTGGAAGGTCGCAGACAAAACTTTATATTAAGTCCTTCTGTCTAGAAAGCAGTCTTTGGCATCATCTCTCCCCCAGATGACAAACTTAATAAAAATAACTTGTTGTTAAGTTCACAAATGCAATATACCCCCTGTATCTAGTTGGATATCTAAATGTTTGGCCATGGAAAATAAATATGATATGAGTTGATATCCACAAAATTCTCACGATCTTTATTTAGTGAAGTGTTTTAGTTCTTTATTTTTAAATTTGAACTCTCCCTAAGGAATCCAAACTGGCAGCTTAAAATGGCATTCTGTTTCTTTCCTAAAAGTACCTCCTGCTTAAGTGCTGTGATTCATCCAGAAGGAAAGACAAGAAAAAAAGGCACAGAGAGAAAATTAAATAACCATCCTCGGAAGACACTGAATATACATATATAAGTGGGGCTACACCACAATTCTCTAATAGGACTAAATCATAGATTGTAATGCTCCCTAGAGAAAACCAGTGCTAATGAACTAAAACCACGATAATTCAAAATTCCATTTATATGATTGACCATAGCCCTCCTTTGCTACCTTCCAATAGTAAAGCATTGAAAGTGAGGTAGATAAAAAATATAGTAATGGACAAAGGTGAATACAATCACAAAGTGGATTCCTCATAAAGCAATTGACTACACCTTAGCTTAGTGAAGAAATAGTGGTTTCCTCTTGTGTGGGGCCAATGCCACCTATTTCTTATTCATTAATGTGTTAAAACATGCCTGTATCATAAGATCAGCAATTATGTCAACTTAAATGGAAGAAATTTTAAATGATTCAAGATGGCTCTCCATGTTTATCAGTGGATATAGAGCCTCAACAGGATTTCCCCAAACCCCAGGGACTTCCTACAGGTGAAAAGTCATGACTGGGTATGGAATAAATAGATTTCTCACAAGAAAGGATAATATTTAAAAGATGGAGAGAGTGATCAAAATGTGTAGTTTCAATTTTTGCACCTGTTAAATAAAATGTATTGCAATACATCACATTTATGTTTGCCCTCTCTTGGTTATATGTGTTCCCCACTATCCAGAAGTGGAGCATTCCTATGGAACCTTCTGTAAATCAAAATGAAGTCAAAATGGCACACAGCAGAAGGAGCAATTATCATTAATTTGTATGGACAATTTTTTGAGTGTTCTCAGATCCCAAAATAACCACTTAGACTTTTCATCATAGTACCTTATGACAGCTTGATGCTGACTTGCTGAGTGTAGCACCCCGAAAAGGTGCTTGGCAGTACTGCCACTCTCCTGCTCCGAGTGAGCACTGCCTCTATACGGGCTTGCTGCAAAACATGCTGAATGCTATTTTTGCTGTCTTTTTTTTTTTTTTTTTTTTTTTCAGAAAAGTGAAAATTCTCTTTGATTTCTTTCAGTTAGCAAAGGCAGGTAATAATGCAGGCCTTTTGTAAAAGACAAAATACAAATTTTCCAATGGGGGCTAAGGGGATACCTGTACAGCCTTGTTCATTGCTTCCTTCCTGTTCATCATCTGCCATGAACCATTGTCTGATATATTAAATCAGGTTAAGTTTGATTTCTCTTCTTCCTCCACACAAACACACCTTCTAAATTTATATTTGTCCCAATATACGACCTTTACATGTAAATGAGACCCAAGAAGGTCAATAATGATCTAATTGTCAGGTTGAGTGTTATCTCATGTTTTTTCTTTGCGAGTACAGGAGGACCTACCAACGAGCTCTGAGTAAAAGTGTGCAACTGTCCTACAAAGACTGCAAAGGAGGTCTTGGACTCTCTTTTGAGAGTCCTTGTCTTGTCTAGATAAAAAGGAATTCTTCATGATCATCTTAAGAACTCTCAGCTGCCTCTATATTTCTGCCCAGGCAACTTCCTCCACTTTCCCATGCATAAGATACAGAAAATAAAAGTCAATAAAAATGAAATTTATGTTCTATACATGGGACCAAGAATGGTCGCTCAATATCCTATCTTGTTGCACTTCAGCTTGCTACTTTGACGCGGGCTATTTCTAAAGTAAAGTCACATAAGAGTTAAACTTATGGATATTATTTACCCAAATATTTTTCAAGGGTTGCAAACAAGAGAGAGGTATCACTCTCCATATTCTATCAGATGAGTCTTTCTCACACTGATTTTAACCAGACAGAAGTTCTTGCTAGTGAGTTGTCTGGGATATCCAGACACCTTGCTTTGAACAAAGTCATAATATGGTATCTTAGGAGCCACTCCCACCTGCCTAAACACTTCCTCTAATTGCCTCTATTATTCGAACTCTCTGCTTATTTCTTTCCACTTTCTGAGCCCATGATCTATTCCTGACTCCCAGCTGGAAGCCAATTAATCTCTAATGATCAAGATGTTAACCAACAATGGCTTCTACTTACCCTTTCTGTAGTTATTCACATGCCAAAAGGTCGGGGAAACGGTCTGAACAATCAAACGGGATTAAGGAACAAGGTTGACAGCTTGGAAATGGTTTCCCATAACCATCTCCAATGGTTCCCACAAAGTGACTTCCAAATCCAGTTGCTATATCCAGTAACAGAAAGTAAACACAAACTAGAAAATCTCCATGTGCTTGGAGAACAATTGTGGAGTGATGCCTGGGACACAGAACAGTTTATCTAAATGTATGACCACGCAACTCTGCAGAGGAGCTGGAAGAAACCAGTCAAACTTCCTTTGCAGAGCAGGACCCTGTATTATTCCAGATCCTTACCTGCAGCTTACACAGAAGTTTAGGATCAGAGAAAGATTTTGCATAATTCTCTGTATCATGTAGATGGATATACATCATTTCTCATTGGGCAGAGAATGTCATTATCACAGAGATAATGAAGGTAACATATTTTACCTACTATTTTAACACATACCTCAAAACCAAATTGCAGCTTAACAGCTACAAAAAGGTTAAACACAAAATTCTCCAGTGGGATTCTGGGGACCAGGAATACTACCCAAAGTTCAGAAGACCCAATGCTTGCCAAAATTTAAAAATGACAAAAATAGAGTGTCTGGTTGGCTCAGTTGGTAAAGTGTCTGCCCTTGGCTCAGGTTATAAGCCTAGGATCTTGAGATCGAGCCCCACATTTGTGGGGGGGGTCCCCTATTCAGAGGGGAGTCTGCTTCTCCCACTGTCCCTCACCCTCCTTTTGCTCTCTCTTGCACACACACTCTTTCTAATAAATAAAATCTTGTTTTTAATGACAAAAACATAAATAGGAAACTTTAAAACTTCAACCAGAAGTAGAACAAAATGAAGCTAAGTATACAAAGAGTAGGTAGGTCAGAGTTTATTGCCCGAGGCATCATATCACTAACCCAGGTGAGATTGGTAAGATGCACTCTCATTTCTCATGCAGTTAATGTAGTGAGATAAGGACTCTGTTCCTGCAGATTTGGGCCTGGTCCTGATGCTGTTATCAGTGAGCTCTACCACACTAGGCAAACTAAGTATCTTTTCTGAACCACAGCCTCCCTGGTAAGAAGGAGAAGGCAACATCTTTGTGGCAAATTTTCTGTGAAAAATATTGGCTTATTAAATGAAAACATAATTGCCTGCCTGATATGACTTTCCTGAAAGTAGGATGTATAAGCTTATTTCACAGAACACAGTACAGTGTGACAAAGACAACCCCATCACTCCCTGAAAACACAGAGCCCCTTTTCCCCTAATATTTTTGTCACTGTACCATAATTCTAAACACTGCTTTAGTCACTCAACATTAAATATGGAGACTCAGTGTTGGGGAAGAGAAAGTGCATCTATTCCAGAACTGGAAAATCCAGAAGTCTGAATTCAACTCTTCAATGGAATTCAACGCATTCTTAAAACTCCAGGAGTCTCCATCTTTTTCTTTAGATAATGGGAATAATATTAGCTACTGCATTTAAAGAGATAAGGAATATAATCTATATTTGGCGTGTAATTCATCAATAGCTTCCCATTTTACCCTAAAAGCTAGAGACATTAAGACAAGGGATCTATGAAGTGGAACCACACATTTATCGACTAATAACCATGCTCAAGACATGTTTTAAAAGACGACAGGAAGATGGGTGTGTTATGTGCACATGTATGTGCCATGTCTGCGTGTGCATGTGCACCAGCATATATGCATGTGTGTGCCTCTGTGTGCATTTCCTTTAGACCCTGCCAAGGTAGCAGCTCTTTCAGAGGCAGGGACAGAGAAACTGTCCTGGGAGACAGATGAGTTCCGAAGGACCCTTGAGGAAAGCCGAGGAGGGCTACTGCTCACTCCATAGTCCTGCTAGGCATCTCTATCACCAAACAAAAAGGTGCCACCCTGTATGTTAATACCTGCTGGGCCTTTGGCATCTAAGCAGCAGGCATCCCCATCCTGCCCCCTCAGAGCTGCAGAGCCAAAATGGCATGCTGAGATTTTGCAAGCTCTGAACCAAAAAGGTTATTTTTCAGTTGGATGTGGCCCAGGGAATCTAAGGAGAGTGCAAGGTAATAAAATCAAGGCTCTGCCAACAAAATTACCCCCTTATTCCCTGCCATTAAGATAGTTCTGCTTTACTCTGCAGGATATAAAGAGGATTTAGTTGAATAAATCCTATTATTTATTACAGCCACCATTTACAACAGAAATAGTTTCCACCCGCCTGCTTAGGAAAATGGGCAAATTACTAGATCATCACTTATGGTCACAGAAACATAAGTCTCCTAGCTGGCAGTGAACCCCAAGCAGCAGATAAAAAGATTCAAGATGATGGAGAAGGAAGGTGATAGAGCAAGGAATGGCAGCTTCTGACCTTCGCATGTTTACTCTGAAAGTCACAGAAATGTGGGAAACTTTTAGAGACAGTCCTGAGAGCCACAAACATGGAAGTGTAGGCTTCCAGCTATGCCCACATAGAAATTTCACCCAAAAACAGGCAAGGATTTGATTACAATCCACTGACAGGTAAAAAAATCTATGGAAAATTTGAGTAAATGTAGTCTTTTCAAATGAACACATTGAATTTTTGGTTCTCTTTCAATCAAGCTCAAAAGGAAACAGAATGCTTGAATACATTTAAGTTCCCTGATAGATGCATTTGTAACAGCGTTGATAAAGAAAAATTCGTTTGTTTTTTGTTTTTTTAAAGATTTCATTTATTCATTTGTGAGAGACAGAGAGGGAGCAGGCAGAGACAGGCAGAGGGAGAAGTAGGCTCCTGGTGGGGAGGTCTCACCAAGGTCCTGGGATCACAACGAGAGCCAGACGCAGATGCTCAATCACTGAGCCAACCAGGCATCCCCAAAATTAGGTATTTTGATTAGAGCAAAGGACCTCTATTCTGTGGCATTTGTGCAAGTTTCTATCTATAATTTTCTTTTTCTAAGGCTTGATTGTTCCAACCCATTATGTTAAGTTAAAAAGAAAATACTTTTTAAAAATCACACAAACCTTTTGAGCACTTTTTTTTTTAAGAGCCATGGCCTCTCTTTGGTTTCTTTCTTGATAATTCTGCTGCATGAATAATGGAAAAATAACTTTTACAGATATGACTAAATCATTTTAGAAAAATTTAAGCCGTTGTCAGCTTTTGTCTTTTCTAGCCTAGCTTCTCTTTAATTAAGGGCTATACTTTGATACTTCTAGAATGTCAGTTCAATAGTCAAGAGTTCATAATTCCCTAAGCAGCCAGGAAGGACACATATTTTGAAGATACTAGTGCAGTTGCCTATAGAATCTGGTTTCTGGGGATCCCTGGGTGGCGCAGCAGTTTGGCGCCTGCCTTTGGCCCAGGGCGCGATCCTGGAGACCCGGAATCGAGTCCCACATCGGGCTCCCGGTGCATGGAGCCTGCTTCTCCCTCTGCCTGTGTCTCTGCCTCTCTCTCTCTCACTGTGTGCCTATCATAAATAAAAAAAAAAAAAAAAAATTAAAAAAAAAAAAAAAAAAAGAATCTGGTTTCTGGTCCGGCCAGCTCTGATGAGTATCTGACTTTGAACAAGTGTCTTTGTCAAATGAAATCTAATTCATACTTCTGCTTCCCATAGTAGACTGTGGGACAGGAAAGCGATGTTTTGAAAAAAAATAAAACAAAAAATATTCCAACTTCATTATTTTTCTGGATATAAGGGCATTAGAAATTTTACAAAATTAAATCTTACAGAAATACATAATACAGAGTGAAACTCCCCCCTTGCTATCTAATCCTCTAGAAGTTATTGCCTTCGATAGTTTCAGTATTTCTTCAATATTTCCCTATTTTAATATATTGATACCATTTTTATTGTGATTGTTTTACTTTTTTTAAACACAAAATGGGCTCATGATATTCTATTATTCAGCAACTCTTGTTTTACTTTGTAAGACTATATTCAATAATGGGATTACTCTATTGTGGATAATATTTCAAAATGTTGTGTCCTGTGTATTTAACCATTGCTCTCTGATTGATATTTGTTTTTTTTTTTTAATTTATTTATTTATGACAGTCACAGAGAGAGAGAGAGGGAGAGGCAGAGACACAGGCAGAGGAAGAAGCAGGCTCCATGTACCGGGAGCCCGATATGGGATTCGATCCCGGGTCTCCAGGATCGCGCCCTGGGCCAAAGGCAGGCGCCAAACCACTGCACCACCCAGGGATCCCTCTGATTGATATTTGATTTGATTCTCATATCTTATTATAAATGATAAGGTAATTAAAATTCATTAATATATTTCTTTGCACACACACATTTTTCTTTAGAAGAAACTTCAAAAATGGTAATGACAATGAAGGATCAAAGATATACAAATTTCGGATTTTAAGAGACTCTGTCCAAGCACCCTGCAAAAATGTACCAATTTGCTATCATTGTGTTTGAGAGTGCTCATGTCTGAAAACTTCCTTTTTTCCTTGTATTCCCTGAAGAACCTATCATACGTAGTTCTTGGAACATAATCAGCATGTGATATTTGCTCAGTGAGTGAATAAAAGCACTAATGTTAAATGATCAAGGAGTTTACTTACATAGTTATCAGTGTATATAGGCACATGGATATGCACATGTATCTTTATAAATGTCATATTCTATACCTCAGATTCAACGAGCATTCCAAATAGATGTATTTAGGGGATTTGAGATAAGAAATTCTCCATGCTTCAATAAATTGTGATTGTTTAGTTAAATACAATTTCTGGCTTTTGAGCAGAGGGGACTGAATTATGCAGTGCTTTTTGGCATTTTCAGAATATGCACTTGCATTTTAAATCTTGAGATCAATGTAGCATCTCTATAATAACTTTTGTTAGGTGTACGCAACTACACCAAAAATAGATTTATTATGTCTCTATGCTTTGAAATGTAAGCTTTCTTTTCAAACTAAAGAACCAGCTTCTCTCAACCCAACGTATTCCCTGGAAACAAGTTCTAGTGAGAAGCCACTTAACTCTCAGAGAGTAAAGAGGTTATAAAGGTCAAAGTCATTATTTTGGTTGTGGTAGTGACCTGGGCTATGGGAAAACTGGGCTGGCTTGGTATCGTGACCAACATTAAGTGTCCCTCCCTTTATGCAAAAGATGCTTTTCTCAACAGTCACTAGGAAAAAACAGAGGTATGCATCGAGTTATATTTTAGATCCTCTGAAGAGTCAGAGTATATAATATAGGAAACTTACTTTAGACAATGTAGAGATTGTTTATAGACTAAAGGAGGGATTTTTCGTAAATAGTTTCATTGCTTTGATTTTGGGGGGATAATACTACTTAAAGAATTCATAACTGGCACATACATAAAAAGTCAAATAAGTAAATCAGAATTTGAGATCAGTAGTCTATGAAAGCAGCACTGAGATGTCAAGCCAGTGAGTTCATTTGGGCTCCTGGGGCAAGAGGAAATTTTCTGAACCTCACAGCCAAGGTCAGAGTGAAACAAGAGATCAAGGCAGAGAAGTAGCTTTAAATCCAAGTAACTATTCCAGAGGCAGAGGTCATGAAGACTCAGAGAGTCAAGACAGATAAATAGCAGAAATGAGGCAGATAGATGGGAAAAGAACTAACGTGTATTGATTTCTTAAGATATACCAGGCACTATGGCAACATCGTTTCAGATAGCTTTTACTTCTCTTAATCCTCCCAACTGCCTCTGACAGTCACTTACACTGTTATTTATAGAAAAGGAACTGAGGCTCAGAGATGCTAAGTGGCTTTCCCAAGGGTTACTCAGCTGATTAAAGTCAAGGTTATGGCAACAAAGAGGATCTTCTTTGAACTTACTCCATGCTAAAGATCCAAGTGTAAAGACCCAAGTCAGATCAATGTATATTATAAAAGAAAGAGAAAATGTCTCCCAAGTAATGCCAGAAAGTGTCTCCTATGAGAGAAGACAGTAATAACTGGTTTCCTAATAGGACACTAAGGTTAAATGCACAGTTTTTTTTTTTTTTTTCACATAATCAGCCATTTTACTAAATACAAGCAAACTCTCATTCACATACAGCTAAAGAAAACATTTTTCTACATTTCATTACAATGCACAACAAAGTGAGGAAAAGAAAGTTTACAGTACATTTTATTCTGGAATAGGACAATCTAATCCAACAAACAGTTGTGGTCTTTGTTACAAATTAGTTGATCTTTCCTTTACCTATGTAGTAAAATAGCTTCTAAAGCTTTATCCTTAGTATTGTATTAACACCTGATTTTTTCACACGTATTTTCTAAAACCCACTTATTGCAGTGACAACAGCACTGAATTCTACTAAAATGGTTTTAAAGATTTCTAGAACTTGTGTAAGCAATTAAGCTCAGCCACCTTTGCTGGGTCCTATGCTGAATATTTTTAAACCTGCCTAAAACAATGCAAGGAATGGAAACAGTATACATAGAGTGTATTTGAGACAAGAAAACCATAAAGAAGTTTTGTTTCTCTACTCTTCTGGAACTGACAGGATCCACTCAACTCATTTATGCACTGGATAATTTTGCTTCCAGAATTTTCTTGATATAATTCACTATAGTAGTCGATGAAACTTTGCATTACTCCTATTGACCATCTTTTATTTACCTTCTAAAACCACAAAGCTGGCAACTTAATGACTCCACCCAAGCCAGGTCATGTGAAATGAATGTTGAGGTGATGATTGATTCACTTGTAGTTGATGCTGCAGGTTCGTCCAAGGTGGTTGTTTCCATAATTTTCATTATTTGGCTGCTTCATTCTAGCAGAAGTTAAGTTTTCAAATGTTCAGATACAGACACATTCATACTGAAGTTCAATATTATATGTCACAGCAATTTACCATTGCCAGGCTTTCACGCAGTTTTTTTTCCTAACCGTCATTCCTGGTCCACATTCACAAAAAAAATGTGGTCTGGATTTTATTTAAAATGTGGGTTTCTAGGTCCAACCCATATCTATTAAATCAGAGTCTTATGGGGTTGGGGGCCTACAAAACAGTTTTAACCAATATCCCACGTGGATTTTAAATAAAGCAATGCTTTAGAAACACTGATTTAAAGGCTCCCAGTTAG
Organism: Canis lupus familiaris; assembly: GCF_011100685.1. NCBI lineage: Eukaryota > Metazoa > Chordata > Mammalia > Carnivora > Canidae > Canis > Canis lupus. The sequence goes on from NC_049232.1 coordinate 7,798,886, forward strand.
TGGGAATAGTATATAAACCTTGACACTTAACACGTGCAGACAAACCTGTTATACAAAATTCTGAGGGAAGCTAACTACTTTTCCAGTTTCTGAACATGACTGAAAGTGACAATGAAGTGAAGAAAAAAAGAATGGCCTCCGTCCGCAACTGATGAATTCAGTAACAGCAGCAGCAAAAAAATACATATCGAAAATTAATTTCAGGAATCTTCAAATAACAAATAGTGAAATTACTAGACACTAACAACAGAAATATCTGTTAGGTTAAAGCAGATTAAGAGGAATGAAACAACAAACTGCTCAATCTTGAATTCACTCATGAGTTTTCAGACCTTTGGGACAAGACAAAAATAGCTGAAAGATCGTTTTATAAAGCAGCTCTTCACCTAGTGTTTCAGACACATTAGAATAAGGGCTCAGATAATTCAAGTTCTACCTTCAATTTAATTACCAATTAATCTCTCTGCTTGAACCTGGGAGACACGATTTATGAAGGCCAATGAAGCCAAGGACCAAAAAAACATGAGATTCAAACGGAAATTTTTATACAATTTTTTCTAAGGGGAAAAAGAGTATTCTTCCCAGACTGGTTTTAGCACCTTGGATGAATCCCACTAAGAAGAAAATAAATTTTATTAGAAACAAAACTCCTGGGGCACCTGGGTGGCTCAGTTGGTTAAGTGTCTGCCTTCAGCTCAGGCTGGAATTGAACCCTGCATCAGGCTCACTGCTTGGTAAGGAGCCTGCTTCTCCCTCTCCCTCTCCCTCTGCCCCTGCCCCTGCTTGTGCTGTCTCTCACTATCAAATAAATAAATAAAATCTTAAAAAAAAATTTTTTAAAAAGAAACAATACTTCCTTTTCTTTCATCTCACGTCTTTCAGAAATACTGTCCTGTTTTTTGTGTCTTTTTGCATTTCAAATGCCAGTAATGCCCACAATAATTTCCTAACCCACTCACTCAGAAGTATTACTCATGTATTTCAAGCATAATATTCAACTATAAAGAGACTTTTGACCCATGACAGCATAGATAAGTTATAGGTTATAAGTTAATAATGCTGCCAGTACCATTCTAATTACTTATGTGATTCATCTAATTTAATTTACATAACAGTTCTGTGAGTTATGTTTTACAAAGAAGAAAACCAAGGCCCAGAAAGGAAAGGAAATTTACCCAAGTTATAGAGTGGACAGTAGGTTCAGGATTTGATCCTGGGAAATATTAACCACTATACTAGACTAATAGAAATAACAAGCAGAAATAGGAATGTATCTGGTGTTCAAATCAATACAAATGCTTCCAATGGGGGCACTTCATTATTTTAAGAGAATAAATGGCAAGTTTATAAAAATGCATAAAGCAGATGAATTCAATAAGTCTCTTTCAAGGTAAAGCACAGATTCCATCTTGATTCTATGTGGCACCAACTACATCTACAGTGAGGATCAAAGTGGATACTGACAGAGCTGAATCTCTGGCATATTATCAAGTCTATTTTCAAAACTGAAAGAATAGAAATGGCATCCACATAAATGATACATAACAATTAGTTAATTCCTTGATAACTGACCATTCATATATTGTTTTAGAATAAGATAGACCGGTTCAAATCTAGACTCAGTCACTTACTAATTTTTTTAGAATTTAATTTCTTTTGTATGTTTTTTTATTGGAGTTCAATTTGCCAACATATAGTATAACACCCACTGCTCATCCCGTCAAGTGCCCCCCTCAGTGCCGTCACCTAGTCACCCCATCCCCCCGCCCACCTCCCCTTCCATTACCCCCTTGTTCGTTTCCCAAAGTTAGGAGTCTCTCATGTTTTGTCACCCTCTCTGATTTTTCCCACTCATTTTCTCTCCTTTCCCTATAATCCCTTTCACTATTTTTTATATTCCCTGTATGAGTGAAACCATATAATGTTTGTCCTTCTCTGATTGACTTACTTCACTCAGCATAACACCCTCCAGTTCTATCCACATTGAAGCAAATGGTGGGTATTCATTATTTCTGATGGCTGAGTAATATTCCATTGTATATATAAACCACATCTTCTTTATCCATTCATCTTTTGATGGACACCAAGGCTCCTTCCACACTTTGACTACTGTGGACATTGCTGCTATAAACATTGGGGTGTAGGTGTCCTGCCGTTTCACTGCATCTGTATCTTTGGGGTACATCACCAGGAGTGCAATCGCTGGGTCATAGGGTAGCTTTATTTTTTCAAGTTAGTTAACATATAGTGTAGTATTGGGTTCAGGAGTGGAATTTAGTAACTCATCACTTACATATAACACCCATTGCTCATTATGACAAATGCTGTCCTTAATGTCCATCCCCCATTTGGTACATCCCCCTACTCTCTCCCCTCCATGAACCCTATTTGTTCTCTGTTTAAGAATCTCTTAGGGTTTTCCTCCCTCTCTTTTTTTCCCTTTATTTTATTTTTCCTTTCCTTCCCCTATGTTCATCTGTTTTGTTTCTTAAACTCTGCATAAGAATGAGATCATATATATGTCTTTGACTGACTGACTTCACTTAGCATAATACCCTCTATTTCCATTCCTGTTGTTGCAAATGGCAATGGTATATATATATATATATATATATCACTACTTCTTTATCCATTCATTTGTTGATGGGTATTTGGGCTCTTTCCATAATCTGGCTATTGTGCTGCAATAAACATTAGGGTGCATATTCCTCTCTGAATTAGCATTTTTGCATCCTTTGGATAAATACCTAGTAGTGAAATTGCTAGCTAGATAGAACTATCTAGTAGTTCTATTTTTAACTTTTTGAGGAGCCTCCATACTGTTTTCCTGAGTGATTGTACCAGTTTGCCTTCCCAACAATTGGGCAAAAGTGTTCCCCTTTCTCTGCATTCTTGACAACATTCATTGTTTCCTGTGTTGTTAATTTTTGCCACTCTGATAAGTGTGAGGTGGTATCTCATTGTGGTTTTGATTCTTATTTCCCTGATGATGAGTGATGTTGAGCACTTTTTCCTGTCTGGTGGCCATGTGTATGTTTTCTTCGGAGAAATGTCTGTTCATGTCTTCTGCCCATTTCTTAACTGGATTATTTATTTTTCAGGTGTTGATTGTGATGAATTCTTTATAGAGTCTGGATACTAGTCCTTTATCTGATAAGATATTTGCAAATATCTTCTCCCGTTCTGTCAGCTGCCTTTTCGTTTTGTTGATTGTTTCCTGCTGTACAGAAGCTTTTTATTTTGATGAAGTCCCAATAGTTCACTTTTGCTTTTGTTTCCGGTGTCTCCAGAGATGTGTCTAGTAAGAAGTTGCTGTGGCTGAGGTCAAATAAATTGCTGCCTGTGTTCTCCTTTATGATTTTGATGGTTTCCTGGGTTACATTTAGGTCTTTTATCCATTTCAAATTTATTTTTGTGTAGTGTAAGGAAGTGATCCAGTTTCATTCTTCTGCATGTGGTTGTCCAGTTTTCACAACACCATTTGTTAAAGAGACTGTCTTTTTTACATTAGATATTCTTTCCTGCTTTGTTGAAGATTAGATGACATATAGTTATGGGTCCATTTCTAGGTTCCTTATTCTGTTCCATTGATCTATGTGTCTGTTTCTGTGCCAGTACCAAAACTTTTGTTTTGTGTTTTGTGTTTTTGTCATATGTTTTGTGTTTTGATGATTATAACTTTGTAACAGTGCTTGAAATCTGGGATTGTGATGTCTTCCAATTTGCTTTTCTGTTTTCAACACTATGTAGGCTATTTGGGGTCTTTTCTGGTTCCATACAAATTGTAGGACTGTTTGTTCTAGGTCTGTAAAAAAAAAAAATGCTAGTGTTATTTTGATCAGAATTGCATTGAATGTGTAGATTGCTTTAGGTAGTATAGATATTTTAACAGTATTTGTTCTTCCATCCATGAACATGGAATGTTTTTCCGTTTCTTTGTGTCTTCTTCAATTTTTTTCCTAAGTGTTCTATAGCTTTCAGTATACAGATCTCTCACTTCTTTGGTTAGGCTGATTCTTAGGTATCCTATGTTTTTTGGTGCAATTGAGATTAAATCCTTGATTTCTCTTTCTGCTGCTTCATTATTGTTGTCTAGAAATGCAACAGATTTCTGTACGTTGATTTTCTATCCTGTACCTTTGCTGAGTTCCTGTATGAGTTCTAGCAAATTTTTTGTGGAGTCTTTTGGGTTTTCTTACATAGAGTATCATGTCATCTGTGAAGAGTGAAAGTTTGACTCTTTCCTTGTCAATTCAGATGCTGTTGTGGTTGCCTGATTGCTGTACTGTGTTGAACAACAGTGGTGGGCATGTATATCTCTGTCATGTTTCTGCTTTTAGGAGAAAAGCTCTCAGTTCTTCCCCATTGAGGATGAAATTAGCTGTGGGTCCTTCATACATGGTCATTATGATGTTTAAATATATTCCTTCTAGCTCTACTTTCTTGAGGGTTTTTATCAAGGAAGGATGTTGTATTTTGTCAAATGCTTTTTCTGAAAGTATTGAGAGGATCATATGGCTCTTGTTCTTTCTTTTATTACTGTGGTGTATCACATTGACTGATTTGTGGATTTGGAACCACCCCTGCAAGCTCAGTCACTTACTACTGAGGAGTTCTTGGCCAGGTCACTTCTTTATACTAAGCTTCACTATCCTAATACTATAAATTAAGGAGGAGGGCTAGTTATTACTCCAAATGATGTTCATGGAGGTGCTGGCTAAAACCACAGATTTTTTAGGACTTAGCCTGTCTGTTAAATCAAAAATCCCCGATGGTGGGGCTCATTTTAAGTGAGTTCTCCAGGTGAACATGTGAGCATTGAGGTGTGAAAGCTACTGGACTAGAGGACTTAAAAATTTCCAAGACACAATTTCCAAATTGTGTCCAAGATAAAATTCAGTTTCTTTTTTTCCCCAACTTAAAGGAAAGAAAGAAAAATAACTAATCATTTAATTCTATCACAAATATAACTGACAATGATTAATAAAGATATTCTGGTATTAATAAAAATATTTGTAAAGGTACTTGATCTTTTTAATACTAGTTTCATCAGGCTTGGAGTACCACCTTCAGAAGAGTTTTTTTCAATCATTCTCTTTCTCCAAACATGCAAGAGACTCCAAAAATGAACATCAGCAGATGCCCAGAAAGTAACAATTGCACATAAATAGTAAATTCTGCTATTATAAGCTTGAGGGAATATTGCTTGGAAATCATTCCATGTAAGAAAGTTATTTATACTTAACTATAACTCATCCACCACAATTAAACAGTGAACTAAAAACACTAGAGCACCATAAGGTTTCCAGGTGGCACCTTAATCAATTACAAGGAAAAAAATTCTAAGTTCTCTGCTTGTCTCATAAAATTCCTTCACTATTTTTAACTTAACAAAATAGAAGAAGTCAGAATAAAGTGGAGTTCCATTTATCAAGCTGAAATAAATTTCCTAATTGAAATATCTCAATATAATTAACACTCAATTTATAAATAGTGCTCAATCAATTTTGTTTGAAAGAATGAATTCATTACAGTTGACCCTTGAACAACATAGATTTGAACTACATGGATCCACTTAGTTTTTTTTCCCCCCAGTAAATATAGTTTAGGACTATAAATGTATTTTCTCCTCTTTATGATTTTTTAACATTGCCCTTTCTCTAGCTTACTGTATTCTAAGAATACAGTATATAAGACTTCTAACAGAGAAAAGAAGCGTTAATTGACTGTGTACTCATCAACAACAGGCTACTAGTAATTAACTTTTCGGGAGAGTCAAGTTACATGTGGATTCTTGACTATAAGGGTGTCAGCACCCTTGTGCTTTGTCAAGAGTCAACTGTAATTTACTGAAAATGTTTAAAGTCCTATAGCTCAACAACAAAGAAGCAAACAATTCAATTTTTAAAATGGGCAAAGGACTTGGAGAGACACTTATACAAAAAGATATATAAATGGTCAATAAGCATGAAAAATGTTCAACATTACTAATCATTAGACAAATGCAAATCAGAACCATAATGAGATATCATCTTACACTCATTAGATGCCTACTATAAAAATATACAATATGAATGTTGGCAAAATGTGGAGATGCAGAAACTTGTGTACTGTTGGTAGAAATGCAAAATGGAGCAGCTGTTAATGAAAAACAGTATAGTGGTCCCTCCAGAATTAATAGAGAATTACCACATGATCAAGCAATTTCACTTCTGGGCATATAGTCAAAAGAACTGCAAGTAGGATCTCAAAAAGATACCTATATTTGCAACATTCATAGGATCCATAGCATTATTTGTGACAGCCAAATGTAGAAGCAACGGAAGTATTCATCAACAGATTGAATGGATTATCAAAAAATGGTATAAACATACCATAGAATATTATTTAGCTTTAAAAAGGAAGGAAATTCTGATACATGCTACAACAGGGATGAAGCTTAAGGACATTATGCCAAGTGAAATAAGTCAGTCATAACTGGAAAAATACTATATAAGCTCACTTACGTGAGATCCCTAGGAGTAGTAGCCAAATTCATAGAGACAAAAAGTAGGATGATGGTTGCCAGGGACTGGGGGAGGGGCAATGGGGGAGTTATTAATAGGTACAGACTTTCAGTTTTGTGAAACAAATTCTGTGGATGTGTGTTGGTGATGGTAGGACAATAATGTGAATGTTCCTAATACCATAAAACTGTACACTTAAAAATGGTTAAAATACATTTTACATTATGTGAGTTTTTTTTTTTTAAGTTTATATATAGATTCTTCTTTGCTGCCAGAAGAGTCAGATGGCCTCATAAATCCAGACCATTTCTCCTGAGACAGAAGTACATCACTGCACCAGGCTCTTATGCTGTCCAGCCGGTATCACGTCTAGGTTGATCATCTCAAATTGACCATTGTCTGTTTTTCCCACTGCTTTCACAAAATATGTGTCTGGAAAGTCAATTTTCTTGAGAACAGACTTTTAATTGCTAAGGTGAAATTTAATTTTTCTAGTAAACTAGCACATGCAAACTCATGCACTTATGGTTTCACTACCCTTATTCTCTGATATTAAGGGACAGTGTTTATTGACGTGTGGGAATCACAAACACCCAAAATAAGTGTCTTTCAAATGTCACCGTTTTTTTAAAAGATTTTATTAATTTATTTGAGACACTGAGAGCACAAGCAGAGGGAGGTGAAGAGGGAGGTGAAGAGGGAGAAGCAGAGTTCCCACTGAGCGGGGAGCTGGATAAAGGAATCGAATTCCAGGACCCAGAGATCCGGACCTGAACCAAAAGCAGATGCTTAACCAAATGAGCCACGAAGGCACCCAAAAGCTCAAATGTCAGCTTTTCTGAGAATAGAGTCCACAGTTTGAAGTTTTTGAACAACAACAACAAAAAGCATATGCATGTGTCCATACACATGTATGCACAAACACACACACGTAGTGTTTCCTGGGGCAAAGTTCAGAAGTGTTTTCACAAATATGATAGGCTGATGGGAAAACGTTTATTGAAAGTAAACTTTCACATATGCTCAATCACATATACATAGGCCCTTTTTATGATGAGCATTATAATAAATTACCTCTAAGAAACAATTGTTTGTAGTCCTGGAAACCAGACTTAACTACCACCAAAACTTTGAATTAATTCTATCATCAGATTTTAATTCAAATTAAAAAAATGATAATAAGAAAAGCTATAACATTTTATGTCTGATAGCTGTTCATCCTGTGAGACCCATTAGAGTACCTAGAAGAAACTCAAGTCAATGTACTTGTTCATACAAGGGCCTAACACGAATGAGAAGGTAAAGATCCACAATCTCCAAATTACTGCATTATAATACATCTGGGGTGTACAAGTAACCCAGCATAGGGACAACTAGAAGTGGATTTTCTGGGGAGACAAATTTGAAAATCAGACCTATGATTAATGTTGATAAATGCAACTCTGAATCCTGAAATTAACTTTTAGAACAAAATGCCCTACTTTTTATGTATTTTTTTTTTACTCTTTTAACTGTTATGAACTCTTTGACATAAGACTTATGTGCTACTGCCTTACATCCCCCGCAGCTAAAACTGGACCCAGAATGTAATTTCTTAAATAATGGTGATTTAACCAAACTACAAAATAAACTTCTCTGGTGAAAGTTGGTTTTCTTTTTCTTTTAGATGAGAAGAGGGTGGGAGTGGGTGCGATTTAAGTTACATGAGCTACAGGAGTGGATTTTTAACATACAATTATTTTTCAAAGATTTACTTATTTTATCTTAGAGAGAGAGGATGAGTGGGAGGGGCAAAGGGAGAGAAAATCTCAAACAAACTCCGAACGGAGCATGGAGCCCAATGCAGGGCTTGATCTCACCTGTTTCAGGCTGTTGGGTGGCTCAGATGGTTAAGTGACCTACTCTTGATTTTAATTCAGGTCTTACTCTCAGGGATCTGAGGTAGAGCCCCATATCAGGCTCCTTGCTAAGTGGGAGAATACTTGAGAGGCTCTATCTCCCTCTCCTTCTTTCTCTCCCCCAAACTCTCTCAGATAAATAAATCTTTAAAAAATACATTTTTAATAAAAGATGAAAGAAATGGAGTTTATGGGTCAAAATGCAAAGAAAGTTGAAGTCTATATAAAGGAATCCATACACAGAAAAAATTGTTCTTGCCAGGTAAGAGAATAAGAAGGCCTAGAAATGTAAGGTAAAATGGTTGGACTTATGTCCCATGGAGTTTTTTTAAATTAGAATTAAAAAATGATGACAAGCTTGACAGCGATTTCTCTGATGATTTAAAAAATAACGTGAAAATCCATTTTAATCTGATTAGGATGACTTAGAAATGTTTGTGCATAAAATTCACAGTGAAGAAAGCAGGGCTTTTTTGAAGATCATCAAGTTTTTCAAAATATTTTTACCACACCAAAGAGCAATCTCATCTAAGCTATTAAAAATATTTGATGTGAGCAATGTTGCGTAGTCTATAAAAATACCAAGATACAAAATAATGCTTTATTAATGAGTATAAAATCCTAGAATTGTAATTATGAGTTATATATAAGTAATTAAATCTAGGGCAGCCCACGTGGCTCAGCAGTTATGCCCCGCGTTCAGCCCAGGGTCTCCAGGAATGGGAGACCCAGGATCGAGTCCCACATTGGGATCCCTGCATGGAGCCTGCTTCTCCCTCTGCCTGTGTCTCTGCCTCTCTCTCTCTCTCTCTCTGTGTGTCTCTCATGAATAAATAAATAAAATCTAAAAAAAAAATCTATATTTTATTGCAAAAGAATTGAATTACAATAAAGCAAGAAACCCATTAAAACCACAAAGCTTCTGTTTGGTTATTGTTTTACTTTGTAATGCTGTTAGAGTCTCCATTTTAGCGAACAGAGAGCCATCTCATATTTAAGTATAGGCAGCTTGTTTATAAATAACAGGGTATTAGGATGAAAAAACTAAAATCTTTTTTATATTATTATTATTATTATTATTATTATTATTATTATTATTTTAAATAGGCTTCATGCCCAACGTGGGGTTTGAACTCACAACTCTGATATCAAGACCTGAGCAGAGAGTCAGACATGTAACCTACTGAGCCACCCAGGTATCCCTGGTTTTATATTTTAAAAAACAGCTTTTCATGGATTCAATAATTGCCAGCAAAAACTTAAAACACACAGGGATTTATAAACACATGGAGATCATAAGAGGTTGCTGTATGTCCTCTTTCTGCTCCCCAGAACATTCTGTCTTCTGTTGGAGGGATCTTCCTACAAAGACCACTGGAGCAATTTTCCTAAATGCTTCGTGAAGCTGAGAGCTGGAATTCCATCACCTAGCAGGCAGATTTACTTCTGAACCAAACAGGGAAGTTTCTTAGAACCTTCAGACATTAACCTCCAGCCTGTGTATCTCAAGCTTCACCATTAGGGGGCAACTGCCTAGGATTGGCCTCTGGCTGGCTCTTCAGGACACCAGGAGCTGGGGAAAGGGAGAACTTTTTCCCTCCCTCTCTACTTGGGAAAGATAGTTACTCTCTTTTTCCCTATTGTGTGTGTGTGTTTTTTTTCCAATAGTACTTACTATTTCCCATAATTATATTAGAGGTAACAAGATACTGACTGGATTTTTCCTATTGTTAGGTGTTTTTTACTAAAGCACAGGGATGAGGACAATGCTTGACAAGCAACAAGTCACCCTCTAGAGAGGAACGAGAAACATCCTTTATAGGACTGTGTAAGTGACAGCAAAACTCGACCAGTCACCACCACTCCATCCAAGTTACTTAAAAGAGGACTAGAAATTTGAGTTGGAATTCTTTGAAGGGAAAGAATAAAAGAGTGGTTATGTTTTATCTGAAAGAGATAAAACACAGGGGGAGCATTCCCATCCCAAGAGAAATAGTCACAGACTTGGGCTCTAAAAGGAGAGATTAGCATTTTCTTCCCAGGCTGAAAGCTGTAGAACTCAGACTCATTCCCAAGGAGAAAGCATAGGAGTGAAGACCAGTGAGAGTTCTTGAAAAACATGACTCATGTCGCCAAGATTCTACAACTAGATGGGCACTCAGGGACCAATGCTTGCTTCTCACTTGGAGAAGGCATTGTATTGGCTGGAACAGCACATTTATCTGTTTCTATGATCAGTGTCAGGGTTAAATGTTAGTCATTTGAGGAAAATAAAGCCCATGATGTACAGACCATAAATAAACCAGATATATATATATATATAATCTATATAGATTATTTATTTTTTTATTATTTTTAATCGATTTCAAAACCCTGGGATCACAACCAGAGCCAAAGGCAGATGCTCAAACACTGAGCCACCCAGGTGTCCCAGTTCAAGGTATATTTTTTAAGTGAATGACTAAATCCTCACTAAATGTTCACAGAAGAGGGCAAGAAATTTGTCTGAATTCATTACCCCGTACCTTAAGCATCGAAAACCCAATCTTGTATAAGGTTAACTTTCACAGATACTTAAATAAATAAAGGATTAAATGAGCATTAAAGAAGGATCAAAATAAAGTTCCAGACCAGTAAGAAAGTTACATATTGAGCTAATTTCTTTTATTCCTGCTCATCTCTAAGGCTAATTATTTTAATAAGAAATTGATTAAAAGGTGAACATTTCAGTCAACCCTGAGTTTTGTCTAAATCATCAAAGAAGTTCAATTCCTCATCCCGCACATATTTACAAATATATTAAGCCACCTGTCTTTTTCCTTTCTCTTCTTTTTTTGACTGTTTAATGGAATAACTAGATATTTTGATTTTACATCATCACAGACCAAGTGTGCAGTAATTAAAAAGATGATTTCAAATGGTATTTACATTTAACAGCATGCACCAACTTCACCATATGTTTTCTACCCTTGTCAACTTGTTTATGTGGCATTTTATCTGCAGGCAACAGCTTTGTTCCTCATGGCTGGAGTCACATACTGTGAAAACACACGGAAAGAAAAGTAGAGGGAAACCACTCACAGAATTCACCTGTGCATAAGGCAGCATCTTACATTGAGATTCCAGTGAGTCAATTCTAAGAAAACTTACAACATAACCAAAGAGACACACTAGGCACAGCACTCTTGAAAGCCTCTTTCCTGCCCTCTGGATAGATCATATCCAAACTCCAGTGGCAGCTGACTGGGGTAAGTTTTTACTGTGTGTGGGATCACATGGGAGCACAGGTCACCTATGTACATGGTTTTATTCCCCAGAAAGTTCCCTCCTAAAATACCAACACTAGTTACTTTGAGTGAGAGGGACTTTTGACATGGAGGACAATATTTCACTCTCTGTTTCATAATTATCCATACCATTGGCATAGTTTTTTCCTTTCAAGTACTTTTTAAGTACTGGGAATATTTTAAGAATATTAAAATGAAATCAATACAGCAATGTCTCTTGGATTAGACTTATTATGATCATTTCTAGCTCTAGATTCCCAACAAGACTTTCCTAAATGAGTAGGGGGTTTGTTTCTATGGAGAAAAAGATTCAAAATAAATGCAAAAAATTACAAGCACTATGTATTCCCATGTCCTGCCTTCCGGTGGTGAACAGAGGGACAATCACCAATTAAAACAAGAGGTTAACTTTTCAGCACCTTAGTCAGAATTTGGGTGAGGAGGATGAGGACCTCTTTAAGGGTCCTTGTCCTGGTCCCAGTCAATGGAGGAATGTCCCCTTCTGTACCTGGCCACAGAGAATACACTATAACAGCTTTAAATGAGTGTACATCTTGCTGCAATAGTCTAAGAAAGAAATGGCCACTAGACACTTCCATTGAAAGGCCTTTGGGCTTGGAGCACTGTCAATAAAATTGAACAAGAAAGCATTGAGTGTATCATTCACTTAGGATTTGGTCTCTCCAAGGACAAGTCACCTATCCATCCTTCTACAATGTTCAGATAAGCCAAGAAGACTCTCACATTTCAAATATAACATTCAAATATTTTTAATTTCAGTGGGTATATGAAAACACATTACACCAGGAATCTATATTGCCAAGCCATAGAAGCTTAGTGCCTGGCCAACAAGGAAAGAAAGTTCTATTATCAAATGGCAATTGCTTGGAGAGCCTTTCAGTATAGGAAGGAATAGGAAGGATATTGTCCTAGGACTCCATAGTCTTAAGATCTTTCTTAATGTGCTTTGGGTTGGTTTCCTGGGGAACATATTCTAACAAGGGCATTAGCATCCAGAAGCTTGCTGAGGAGTGGTTTAGGGCATAACTTTAAGCAAGTGAGGAAAGCAGGACCTGGGCAGAGAGAAAAGCTGAACTTGATTCATTTTCCAACACAGGCCTTGGTCAACTGTCCAGGGACCTGTGGAACCTGTATGGCCTTTGAGAACTGTCCCAAACCTAGGCAAGACATCAAGTCTTTGGTCCTCCATAGTATCCTCTGCACAGGATGTCTGATCTACTGTAAAACATACCCAGGGCTGGTAAATCTCTCTCTTTGGATGCTTTCACTTCTCAAGTTAGTGTTGAATATATTTTTAAATAATAGTTTAAAGATCATGAATTTTGTCTTTTGGCAATACTTGGTCCCAAAAGTTGAAGACCTTGTTTCTGAACGATGGGCAAACCCAGTTTCCCAAAAATACTAAGTGGAAAAAGCATATGGATAAGGAATAACAAAGCATCTCTACACTGTCTCAGCGAATTAATATTAGAAATTTCAGATTAATTGAATAACGTTGACAGTAATAGCATTATTTAGCAGTAGTGAGCATTACAATGTGCTGTGCTAAAAAAGAAAAAAAAAACAATGTGCTGTGCTATTTAGATCAGGGGACTTGGATAAACCCTTGGTTAATCACAAAACTCTGCTCTCTTGGGAAGTCATCTATTCTCAATAATAATGGATAGCATTGGGAATCAGAATTCTAGAACTGTCCTCAAATCCTCTGTGTCCACGTGCAATGTAAATATGTAAAATGATGATGTTTTGAATATGACCTATCCATCATAAGGAATATTAAGGAGCTCCTGCAGGGTATCATGTAATATGCAGGCATGTAAATTACGATCTTTTTTTAGATTTTATTTATTATTTGGGGGAAAGAGTGAGCAAGAGAGAAAGAGAACACTGCAGAGAGGCAGAGAGAGAGGGAGAAGCTGAGCAAAGAGCCCAACATGGGGCTTGATCCTGGACTCCAGCATCCTGACCTGTGCTAAAGGCATATGTGGGACCAACTGAGCCACCCAGCATCCCATAAAGTAGGATCCTAACCTAGAGTTTATTAGTAAGCTCAAAACTGTATACCTATACATACACATAGTTCTTGTGTGTATATACACACACACACACACACACACACACACACAGTTACACACATACAAATTTCATTAGATTCTAAGTATCTGTGATGTAAAAAGTTTAACATCAAGGGTTACAAGGAAAAGTATTATGATCTCGGCAACAATGGGTTCTCCACCTCAGTCAAGATTCGTTACTGAGATTCTGTTGGTGGATACCATCTCTGAGAATGGAACGTAACCATGTAAAAAGAGGAAGAATGCTCAGGAATTGGTCTGGAAATTCAAGATAAAAATTCTAGCTTTACCACTCATTATGTGAACATGGACAACTCCTGAATCTTACTAAGTTTCAGACTCTTCAGGGAAATAAGAATGTGAATCTGCCTCATAGGACCATGAGTAACTTTATCCATTCTTCAGTATGTGCTTCATCTAGTAATGTGCCTGGCAACAAGCAGGCATGCACAAGACGTTGGCTCATGTTAATAATTACTACCATTCTTATTGTTCCCACTCTATTTTTTAAAGATTTTATTTATTTATTCATGAGAGACAGAGGAGGGGGGTGCAGAGACACAGGCAGAGGGAGAAGCAGGCTCATGTAGGAAGCTGGATGTGGAACTCGATCCCAGGACTCCAGGATCACACCTTGGGTCACAGGCAGGCGCTAAACCGCTGGCCACCCAGGGATCCCCTTTCCCATTCTACTTCTATCAACACTGATTTTAATGTTCGATAAGTTCTCAGGATTAAGAGCAGTTCACTGGTAAGGACTGAAAAAAAATGTCTAGCTAGGTTTCATGGAGAAAGAACATCAAGATACAAATTTGCACACATACTGAATATTATTTGTCATCCACCAGAGATAATGTCATAATACCTTCTCTTGCAGATACAAATCAGAGCATGGACAAAAAACAATGCCATATAATGACATAAAGTCTACTATATATTATAACTAGAGCACTGGTTGTCAAGGAATATCAATTGATGATAATTGGGAGAAGTTAAGAGGATAGTAAGATATTAATGCCAAACCAATACTAAAATCAACCTTCAGTCAGTTAGTGGACAAAACTGACAATATAATGAATTGACCCTAACATTGTTTTTTTCTTGATTTCAGCCCTCAAATTGGAAAGTCTACCCTTTAAATAGGGAACAGTCCTAAGGTCTTCCTGCTCTCTTGTGATATGTAGAAAGATATATTAAATGGACTCTTTTACTAAGCGAAACCTAATACCTCTAAATATTAAACTACTTAAAATTCAACAATGTTTATTTTCGAAACTAAGGGCATAGAATAACCCATTTGGAATAGTCAAATCTAAATTTTTCAGCATCTTGCATTCAAGGAACCCATGTTCCTTTCCTGCCCTGGGGGATTAGTGCAGGAAAGGAATAGAGAATGATGGTTTATTGGGAGGATAAATGAAGGTGAATACAATTCCTAATGTATCATGTCCTTGGAGGAGCTGATTTCAATCATGCATCGTAGTTTGTCTAAGGCTGAGTTTGTTAGGACTTCTGACTGCAAGTAGCAGAAACTAAATCTGACTATTTTAAACAGAAAAAGAATTTAAGCTATACATAAAGTATGCAAATATTTTGGGGGTAATTCACAGACCTAAAAAATGAAGGCTAGTAAACATTAATATAGACTGTTGAGAACCATATCCAAAGCCACATGATAGGGTCTATGTGGTAGGGAGACTACGCAGCTATTCCTAGACACTGGACACAGCCCCATAGTGGCAGTGTCCTTGCGTGAGATGCTGCCTGTTGCTTGTGCCTCCATAGCAACACCTTGGAAACTGGAGTTGGTTTCTACATTTCAATGTACCAGAACAAACTCTCTCCTATCATTGCCTTTTTGTATAATAAGCTCCAGGTTCAGCTTCCAATTGTTGGAACCTATTTTATTAGCTTAAATTATTGAAGATCTCTTTTTTCTAGTTTATAGAGTGGGAGTGGGCTCTGCTCCCTAAAACGACTTCTAGGGTAGGGAGTTTATCAAATAAGAAAGTAACTGAATGCTTGAAAGCTCAAGAAGTGGACAGATTTCTACTATAAAACACAAGAAAAACTACCACTTTCCAAAAGCCTTTCACTTGCAATCAACATACTCCTCACTTCAAAGTTTCCTTCTTCTACCTCCTTAGCTTGTATATCCCAAAGTCTCATATAGATTACTTTGCTAATTAGTATGCTTATGAAACTATCTACAGTTTATAGATAGTTTTGGTTTTATTAAATTTAAACTACCATTTCAAACATCATAACCAAAATGCTAAAAAGGAACCAGATCTAGGCACAGATATCAGGTTCTCTGAACTTAATACTAAAGACACTGTGTCCTCTTTGTGTTTTCTAAGGATAACTATTCATTATTCATTCAAATTGAATTGCTCTTTTGAACAACATGAAAATTATCATACTTTAGCTACACACAGCAAACTGAAAAGCCAAATAGGACTTCTATTGAATATTATAATGGGACAGTTTCCAACAAAGCCCTTATCACTTGTTAATGTTCACTGGCAACTCAATTCAAAAATTACCTAACAAAGTTCAACTGTGAGGCAAGGATTTCAAATAAATTACCTGAGCATGACCGAAAAGATTTGTGCCAAAAATTGATTCATTACTTTTCAGTGCCTCCCTAAGTAATTTTCTTTGCCTATCACTATTATATATATAATACATAATAATATATATTATATATATAATATGCATATAAATACCTATATATGGATAGGCATATACAAATATATACATATGTACACACACATATAGGCTATATATATATACATATATAAATGTATGTATATCTGTGTGTGTGTGTGTGTGTGTGTGTGTGTGTATAAAACCTCATATGAAAGCCTCAAAGAGTAGACAAGAGACAAGGAACTAACATCTGGTAGATTTGTAGGATCATATCCACAAGATGTAAAAGGGTCAAAAGAAGCCAGGCTAGAGAAACTATTTCTTGCTTTCCTAGGATGTGGTCTGTTCTGGAATTGTCTTACTGTTGTTTGCCCTTACCTTAGAGGATATTTTGCTTAAAAACTAAGAGCTGCCCCTCCCTAGAAGTGTCTAGCTGATAGGAGATTTATTCCCAAATTTCGGGGGCAGGAGGTAGAACTCTTTTTCAAATTTATAGGAGTAGCTTTTATTTCCCCATTTATAAGGACATACATGTATATGGACTGCAGTGGAAGATGGCTGCATTCTAGAGGCAGAGAGTCCTTCATTGGGTTCTGACAGCTCAGAAGTAGACAGCAATGGGGTAAAGACCACAAGATCCCTGAGACAAATGGGTGCCGTTTTGCCTGCCTATGCGTATACATATGGGCATATGTATATGTACATGTGTGTCTGTGTATGTATCTATCTCCCTTAAGAATGAAGGGTGTGTAGCCAGGTGGAAGTAGTAGTGCTAAGACAGCAATAGAATTTAAGGCATTGAGATTCAGAATCCAGCTGACCACTAAATCTAGTTTCCCACATCACAGAAACTATGATGGTGGAGCAAAAGACAGGAAGGCCACTCTACTGTGACTCACCATTTAATGTGAACAAGTGAAAATTTAACAAGCTCCTTGGGAAGCAGGCTGACCTGGCCAGATCATTTAAATGCTTATAGCCAGCTCTAAAAAGTCCGGTTTCCGTTCTAAAAAAAAAATTACTCCCTACCAATTAAAGCACTCCCCACCCCACAATGCAGTTGTGAGCCCCTGTTTCCAGAGGTATTCCAGCAGAGAATGGATGGCAGTAGGTCCCACATCCTACAAAACTGACTCAGTTAATGAATTAATAATAGATAGCAGTCACTGTTCTGTAAAATGCCTTCTAACCCTAAGGGTCGGTAATTATAAAATGCAGAAATAGAACTGTGGTCATGCCAAATAGCTGCCAGATAAAAACAGATAATAAAGACAAACCTCTTTGACAGGGCGGAGCCTCAAGAACTAAACTCTCAAAATCAATACCTCAGTTGCTGAGTGACGTGTGGTCAAGATACTTGTCAGGGAGTTGCCAACCTCTCCCAGGCAGGTCAACCTCTCTGACTCTTATGTATAACAATTTGGCAGCCACCCTAATTTAACTGTTGCCTGACTTCCTTTGTAAACCATCCACCTAACTTGAACAATAACAACAACAACCAAAAAGAAAATGCATTGTATTGGCATCAATTTAACTGTTGTTAAGGAAGTTTTGCAAAGGAGCGTTATGTTCCAAATTATCCTTATAAATGCTGGTACTAGTTAATGAACCCAGTGGAACAGTGCAAGTTTTAAGGGATGGCTTGAGAGTGAAAATGTTAGAAAACAGTAATAATTTCAACATCCAAATTCTCAGAATCAGTGTATTTAAGTAGTGAGGCTCTTTTTAAGTAGAAGTGTAAAATTCCATTTACCCCTCTCTTTCTGGCTCCACAAGTTGTGTGTGTGTGTGTGTGTGTGTGTGTATGTGTGTGTTTATTTGTGTATATATTATGGTTTTGGTTTTTGTTTCATTTTGTTTAATATTACCATTGGATTTAGTAGGAAAGAAGGACTAATAGGTACTAGGGGTTCAGAGTGAATTTTATCCCAAATGGCAGCCAGTACTAAAATCTTTTTTTTTTTTTTCCCTAGCAGCCATTTCTTTCCAAAATAGATGTCAGGAATCAGACACCAACGAAAGGGCAGTGATCCATTCTGCCCTCAACTCTTCCAGAATAGCATTGATTGCACTTCCAAAACCATAGGCTTCCTGGGAGTAGGAGTTCCTTTTTATTTCCTTTGATGCAACATTTAAAATCATTCCAAATTTCATCTTTGAACCTGAATTTTTCATCTCTTGTTGATGCTTCAAATATTTTTTCCTATTCATCAGGCAATATTTTCAAACTGTGTTTCCTCATAATTTGTACCTCATTTAACATTATTATTTGAAATTACTCTAGGATGTGGTTAGTTCAAAAGATTTCCCACAAAATGATGCTGCACTGCCCAGTTCAGTGAAGGATGCAAGTGATCTTAACAAAGGGAAGAGGAATTATAAGCAACATGAGCTATGGAAACATAAATACATAAGAATAAATATGTTCATAGCATGTAAAAATGCTTTTAGCATCAGACTCTTTCCATTGCTGATAATAACAAAAATTATGAAAATCTTTTTTCATAAGCAGATTGAAAAAGACAAATGGTTCTCTCTTGCTTCTCTGAAGGGGTACTTAAGTTGCATTTAGGTATTGGAAACCCATTGGCCATGAACTCCTTACAGGCTGTTCATATAGAGTACCTGGAACTGGATCATCCTTTGCCATGTCTATTCACCTCTCTAGGGGCTAAAGAAAGAGTCTAAAAGAACTAAGAGGGCCTGCATCATGTCAAGTTAATTTAATATAATTGGAGGCTAGGCATTGGTCCTGGTATCAGGAAAACCTTGTAGTTGGAAATAATTCTGAAATTTAGAATATGTGAGAAAGAAGAACTTAGACATAATACAATTGGATCCTTTTAGCCTGAGATTTTGGCATTTATGATAATTGGTAGAGAAAGAGGTTAGGAGTAGAGGAGGGTAGAATGGAAAAGAGATACTTTCTTTGTAGTCACAAAAATGCGCAGTAAGAATCAGCTCTCCTGGATCTCTAGACTGTAAGCCCTGTTTAAATGGGCCATCACTTTGCGGCTTCCCTGGGGAACCTGCTCATACAAGAGGCATCTGTATGATGGTGTTCTCATGCACCCTTCTCTTCTGTACAATCTCCTCTGTCAGTGGTGCCTGACTTCTCATTGGCTGCCATTTCTCTTCTCAACTTTTTTGTTGTTGTTCCAACTTCAAATCATTGCCTCGTCAGTACTTCTTCCTCTTTCTTTGCCTCAGGTCCACATATATTTGGCGCAAGATTAAATGAAAAAGCTCATGTAAGCTACCAGTCTCAGCACCAGGGTAAAGGATAAGAAAATGCTCCTCCTCTTCCCTCTCTTGCTCTCTCCTCCTCCTCCTTCTCCTCCTCTTCTTCATCATCATCATCATCATCATCATCATCATCATCATCAATGGAAGTCTTTGTATTTCTCCACCCTTCACAATATTCTTTATATTATATTATTGAAAACATTAGTATCAGTTCCATCCACTGAGTTACATAAATACTGATGTCCAATTAGGTTTATCTACCAATAAATTATATGGGACAGCTGAGTCTCATGGGGGAAGTGGAAAAAAAGTAGAAATAGCAAGCAGCATACCCTAGACAAAGTACATCAAAATACTCTCCACAGAATTAACTAGAAAATAAAAATGAGATCCTTTTTATAGAAAACAGTGTCATATTGTGATAGCAAGGCGTCTCCTTGCAGAAATAGCCTCCTTTTCACTATTTTATGTTCCTTTGATTTACCTCTCATATTCTCTCAAAGGCTGAAGTAATCATTGGCATCAGCAATTCTTGCATGCCTACCCTTCAGCAGGAGCTAATAGGCTAGTTTTTAAGAAAGCAAAAGAAAGGAATGGAATTCCAGATAAATGCACACAGGAATTAGGGGTAAATTTCTTCCACCATCACCAAGTGCCTATCAGACTTGAGATTTTAAACATGGTCTTTCCTATCCACTATCCTTCAAGTTTGTTTTCAGCGAGGCTCTTGTCACTAAAGTGCTAGTCCTAAGCAACTCCAGACAAGGCTGCAAATCTCCTGAAGTTTATTTTTGGCACAAAGGTCTTCCAGTTTAATTGCCTCCTCTCTTCCATAGGCACCTCATCCTCCTAGGTCGAGCAATTTAGTTCAATGGTCATCTCTGGCAGCATACATCCATTTCTCTTAAAAGTAGAACTTGAAACCAGTAAATTATATTCCTGAGTATTTCAAATACAAACTCCTTCAAAAAGAGAGATTTTGATGGGCTGTGACAATAGCTCTTTTATGCTGTGGCTAGTGTACAGACATCTAACACAAGGCCTGCATACAAGTTACTGGTCATCTCAGGGGACAACAAAATAGGTGTCCACCTTGGTTCATATGCTGTCTGTAACCTGATCTGCTATGGCATGGTAGCGCACAGATCTGAAAAAGTCTAGGGATTATTACTATTACAAAGATGAAGGAAGGTATTTTTGTTGTCGATACATTCATAATTGTCAAGACTTATAAGTCATCAAGATGTCCTTCAATGGACAAATGGATAAAGAAAACAAAACAAAAACTATGTTATATCCATACCTAGTAATAAGTAAAAATTCAAGGATAAAAAGAAATAAGCTATGAAGCCATTTAAAAGACATGGAGAAAACTTGAGAATACACGAATATTGCTAAGTGAAATAAACCAATCTGAAAAGGCTATATACTGAATAATTCCATGTATATATGATCTGGAAGAGCAAATTACGATGACAGTAAAAAGATCAATGGTTGCCAAGGACTTGGGAGGATGAAGAGAAGGACATGTAGTGGACAGAGCACAGAATATTTTCAACCAATTAAACTGCTCTGTAGGATACTTTAAGGGTGCTGGATATATGTCATTATACATTTATCCAAACCCACAGAATATGCAACACCCAGAGTGAACCCTAATGCAAACTATAGACTTTGGTCAATAATAATATATCAACATTGGCTCATCAGTTGCAACAAATGAACCACACTACTGCAAGATGTTAATATTAAAAGAACATTAGGAAGTGGGGGAGTGAAGGGGTATGTGAGGACTCTGTACTTTCCGACCAATTATAAAACTGCTCTAAAAATAGTCTATTAATTTTAAAAATGAAGGAAGGAGACAGGAACAAATCTACTGTGAACAAGAGAGAAATACAAAAAACAAAATAAAGTTTAGGAAAATGTCACTAAAAATTTTTTTCTAAGGGTTCAAGTTTCTTAACAAAAAGAACTGAATATACAATTGTGAGTTTTTAAAAGATTTTATTTATTTATTTATTTATTTATTTGAGACATATATACAGAGAGAGAGAGAGAGAGAGAACGAGCTCAGGGGAGGAGCAGAAGGGGAGGGAGAATAAGGGGAAAGAATCTCAGGCAGACTCCCTACTGAGCACAGAAATGGACTTGGGGGTCAATCCCATGGCCCTGAGATCATGACCTGAGCAGAAACCAAGAATAAGCCACTTAACCAACAGAGCCACCCAGGCGCCCCGTTAAAAACAATCCTGGTAAAGACAATTCCCTGCTAACAGATAAAATTATGAAATTGTATCTTAAGGTTACTGGCAGCTTTGAGGGAAATCTAGCAAGAACCTAATTGTTCAAACATCAAATATATATCTGTTTTTCAGTTAAAAAGAAACAGATTTTTCTCTTATCTGAAAATATAACAGAATTAATAATCAAAGATAATTTTCCAAAATGAAAAATACCCAAGCAGCATATATTAATCAAGTCCCAAAGAAGATTTAAAAAAAATCTTTCATATGTCAAGATTCAAATAGGGCACTGCTTATTAACAGAGGAATAAACAAAGTAAATCTTTAATTAAAAAAAATAAATAAAGCCACCACTATAGAGTTAGGCAGGCTCAGATTAAAATGCAGTCTCCCATCTCAAATTTAGAGTTCTTTCCACCACACACAATCAATGGAAAATGGGGATGGGCAGGTGGTACAAGCCTGTGAAAAGGAAGTAAGAGTCTTCCACAGAAAAAAGCTGTTTGAGAGGGTTTTTATAAAGCAAGGGAGGTCAGGATATATTATAGTAGAGAACAAAAGTCAATATGGCTAAGCACACACTTGATATTTTCATTAAAATATTAGGCTTGAAATAAAAGGAGGAGGCTGCATAGAAAAAAAAGATCTTGAAATAGATAACCATATTTTTCACCCATGAAGAGATCTGGGAGCTCATGACATTCAGGAATAACAATTTGTCTGCAATGAAAAAAAAAAAAAATACTCCAGAGCTTATGCAGGCAGTGCCTTTCAAAATGATGTTGAGTCAAGAGAAGTAATAACTTGTAGGAAATGAGAAGTACTCAAAAGACATATTAAGGAAAATCTTTTATAAGAGAACATAAAAAGAAACTTCCTTAGCTAACAGATAAGAGAAATAATATTTAGAGAGAAAAAAAAAGAATTATATAATTTCCCACGATTTTATTACATAAAGAATGTAATATCGTGCAATGCTAGTCTAGCCAAATAAAATTTGCAGCTCCAGAGAATGTGTACCTAGCAGGGTCTCTGGATTGACAATTATGTTGTTGGGGGGTGTGGAGTGGGTATGAATATGCTTTCAGTAAAGGAAGAAAAATGAATTGCCCTTGTTAAGTAACTACTCTCCATTATTTTGTGCCAGGCACTAAAAACTCAACTGGTTTATTTACAGACAGAAAAATTAAGGATAAGACTAAAACAGAGTTCTGGCTTCCACTTAGTACAGACAAAAGTAGAAAAGTACTGCCCATTCTATCAAGAAGAAATATGAAAATCTACATATCAACTCTTCTTGAACCAACCCATCAGATCTCAGGTCACAAAAAAACAAGTAGATCAAAATCTACAAAGAGATAGGCATCTTCAAGAGAAGAGCACTCAACATGGGTTTACCTGGGGTGAAGATCTGGAGAAAGACAGCATTGCCATGGAAGCAAGGGGGAAGACTTCAGCTTGAAATGTGAATTTCTAAAGACCACATATGAGTCAATAGGAAAGCAGAGAACCATTGACACTAGGGAAGTTCATAGCCACTTGTAAGCTCTTATCACTAGACTTCAAAGGATGCTCAAAAACCCCGGGGGGGTGGGGGCGGGGGACAGAACAGAAGCCTCCCTGATGGTACCACCTGAGAGAGAACAACAACACTGCTGTGGAAAGGTATGAAACCTGGTCTGGAAATTTCTTCCTTTAGGAGCAAAAACCTAGAGCATCTGAGGGTAGGACAGCAAAAACTTTCACCCAGAAGACACATGAAGACTCCAGTATGGCTGGGGAGGGATTTAAAAAAAAGTCCTCTCTGGTTTTGAGTGAGAGATAGACAACTATCCTGGATTCAGACCTGCTAGCAGGAGCAGGGTCACTGAGAAAGCTCTACCCCCAGGAGCAGGGGACACAGACTGACCAAGAATGAGGAGGGCATCAGAGAACAATATCCTGACCTCTCAGCCACAGGCCTACAGGCATGGAGTAAGGACTAGCAGAAGGCTTCCACCAGCTGAGGAACAGAAATTTTGAGAGATCCTATCTGAAGAGTAGGCTCAGAGGGGAAGCTTAAAGCTATGAGTAACCAGAGCAAAAACAAAATCCCAATAGGGCTAATATTTAGCAAGGTTGCAAGATATACACTTAATATACAAAATATACATAAAAGACATATACTTTTATGTCTCTATAGTAGCAGTGAACAACTGGAAACTTAAATTTTAATTTTCAGTACCATCAAAACACATTAAATACCTAGGTATAAATTAAAATATCTTCCAGAGCTGTATGCTGCAACCTAGAGAACACTGACAAGAGGAATTAAGGAAGATGTGAATAAATGCAGAACTATGTTATGATCAGGGTTTGGAAGACTCAATATTGTTTAAGATGCTTCTGTCCAATCTCAACTACAGATTCAGCACAAAATCAGTTAAAATCTAAATGAGATTTTTTTCCCATATAAATTGGAAAACACATTCTAAAATTTATTAGGAAAAGAAAATAATTTAGAATAACCAAACTAAATTTGAAAGTGAAGAGCAACAACCGTGGACAATGCAAACTATATAATCCAGACTTACTATGAAGCTATGGTAATCAAGGAATTGTAGCACTAGTGAAAGCAGACACAGAGAGCCAAGTGAATACAGGAGTCAGGAAGAGAAGAAAGGAGAAATTTTGTCCTGACCTTTGGTTAGGACAAAAATTTCTTCTGGACACTAAAAGCATGAACTACATAAGAAAAAAATGGTTGATTTGATTTCATCAAAACTGAAAACTTCTCTGGCTAAGAAAACAAAAAATAAAGCACAAAATGGGGGAAAATGTTTATAATACTCATATCTGAAAAAGGACTTTTTTCCCCAGACTAACTCTCAAAACTCACTAATAAGAGGACAAACAACCCATTAAAAGGGGCCAAAAGATATAAGATTAGCAAAAATGCATATGGAAAATACGCTCAACAATGCTAATTATTAGGCAAATATAAATTTAAATCACTGTGAGGTACACCTTTTCACATATTAGAATGGCTATAATAAAAAATGGTACTAATAATATCATGTACTTAGGAGGATGAGGAGCACTTAAAACAATCCTACTTTGCTGGTGAGATGGAACAAAATTATCTTCACTTTGGAAAATAAGTCACTAGTTTCTTTTAAAGTTAAACTTATATCTGTCATATGTCCCCCAGCAATTGCTTAGATATTTACCCACATGAAATAACTTCTATTCACTCTTAATCTAGACATGAATGACATAGCAATTTTATCTATAATTATCAAAAACTAGCAAGAATGGATACACCCTTCAATGGGTAAACAGATAAACAAATTATGGTCTATCTGCACAATGAATTCAACACAACTGAGTGAATTTTTGATCCTCACAACAAGATAAATGAATCTCAAATGCACTGGATTAGGTGAAAGAAGCTAGACTCAGAGAATATCTATTGTACAATTCTATTTAAATGATATCCCAGGAAAACCAAATCTCTAAGAACTGACTACAGACTCACGGCTGCCAAAGACAGGATGGATGAGAGGTGGTCTACAAAGGATCACCAGGAAATTTTCCACATAACGGAACTGTTCTATATATTGAGTACAGTGGTGATTTTGCAGTTGTGTGTTTTTGTCAAAAGCTCACAAAACCATACAAACTGTGGAGAGTACAAGAATGAGCCATGGAAAGGTGAGGTTCTGTGTGAAAGAATGTCCATGCCTATCTGGGGGTTCTACTCTAGCCCATTACAAGATTATCTCCAACTGTTCTGCACCTTGAGTGTAGACTCAGAGAAAGTGAACAGTAAAATTCATAAGGGTTGGAGATCTCTCCAGGACAAGCAGTCAAGATAGTTTAGGCTACTTCCTAGAACATGACTGAAGTGGTAGAGAATCAAATTTAGCTCCCTGGAGAGGCAGGAAAGGCAGAATGAGGTAAGTAAAGGTAAAACAGAAGTAGAAGAATAAAACCCAACGAAAGTGAAGAAGAGCCTAGGAGCAATTATTGTGCAAGCCTTTGGCAAGGGGAGTTGTGGGCGGGGGAGTGGCGGTGCTCAAGAGAATGGGAAGTCTGCAATTAAGATTTCAGAGGGAAGAACCTGGCTTGTCTGAGGAATCTGAAAGCTGGGAGCCAAGCATAGGAATAGGGCCAGGATTTCAGAAACTAGCTATGCAGAAGGTGCAAGACAAAATGGGGAAGAGTTCTGGGTGTCAATTGCTGTTATCAATGCTGTTTTATTTGTTTCTGAGTAGATTTTTTAGTGTTCCACAAGTTGGTTTGAGGGTTCAAGCAAAATCTTCTGAAATTTAATGTTTTATATATTCATGAAAACATAATCAGACATATATATATATATATATTTCCACCCATTTCTCTCACCTCTCAGCCCCCACTTCTTGCAACCACCAATGTGTTGTTTTATCTATGACCTTTTTTAAATTCCATATATGAGAGATCATCAGTATTTGTCCTTCTGTCTGACTTACTTCACCTACTATAATGCCTTCAGATTCCAACCATATTGTCACAAATAACAGTTTTGTTCTTTTTTATATGGCTAAGTAATATTCCAGTGTATACTGTAATTTCTTTATCCATTCACCCAACAGTGGATGCATAGGTTGCCTCCATATCTTGGCTAGCATAAATAATGCTGCAATCATCATGACTCTATGTACATCTTTTCGAGTTACTATTTTTGTTTTTTTTTCAGATAAATACTCAGAAGCAGAATTGCTGAATCATACGGTAGTTCTATTTTTAACTTTTTGAGGAACCTCCCAATTGTTTTCC
The DNA here is from genome assembly GCF_011100685.1 of Canis lupus familiaris. Taxonomy (NCBI): domain Eukaryota; kingdom Metazoa; phylum Chordata; class Mammalia; order Carnivora; family Canidae; genus Canis; species Canis lupus. The sequence continues at coordinate 7,825,614 of NC_049232.1, forward strand.
ACAGTGGTTGCATCAATATGCATTCCTACCAACAGTGCAAGAGGGTTCCCTCTTCCCTACATTCCTGCCAATATTTGCCATTTCTTGTCTTCTGTATGCTATTTATCCTGACAAGTATAAGGTGCTAGCTCTTTGTGGTTTTACGTTTCCCTAATAATAATGATGTTGAGTGTCTTTTCGTTCATCTAAGAAAACTCTTTTTTCCCAGACGATCTTCTGTTGGTCAAAGTGGATATAGAATCCTTCTTTGGAACTTTTCTGATTGTATACAGCACATTCTTTTGAATTATCCACAGTATGGACTCATAATTAATGTTGAAAGGGAATTAGTTTTATAATTTTTAGAAACAACCAAGTCTTCTGAAATTAAAAGTTTGGTGAGTAATGAGCACATTATCTATTCCATTGTTTAACAGGACAAAAGCAAGTAGAGTAAAATAACAAAATGGATTTTCTTACATAATCATAAATTGAAGCCAACACTAAAAGCTGAGCTCCCCAAAAATGAGCAAGGACAACTAAGTTGAAAAAGTGTGCACTGTGACAAGTTGACTATTTTGAAAGTCAGTATTTATTTGAATGCACATGTTGTGCCACTGTCATTACTGTCCTCCATTATAATTACCGATTAAGAGTTACGAAGGAGGGTTTTGTTGGGTTTGTTGTTAAGCAAAGACACCACCTCTGACTAATTCAACTAGCGATCAGCCATAACTTGGAAACTCCTTACACAGGACCCTCCCATGGCCAGTGATTCTCCAGTCTACATTTGGATACGGTCTTTGCCCAATTACCCACACCCATACCAATTACTCCACCCAATGAAGGAGAGCAGTGGTGCAAATAATCTATTTGACACAAACACATTTCATTTTTATGTTTTTTTTTTTGAGGGGGGGGATAAGGGTGTGTTTAATTTTGCAGAGGACATACCTTCACATTTACAGCTGGCTTTGGCTAGGGTCAAAATCAGTATGTGTATTCTTATAGGCACTGCCTGAGCAGCCAAAAGTCATCCAAGAGAAGGCGGGGCAGTGAAGAGAGGCTTGCTTAGTGGGTAATAGCTGGTCTGTAGCAAAAGTACATGGAAATTATTTAAAACTGAGACTTGCTTATATGTTTTATTAAATTTTGTTTTTGCTTGCCTGCCAACAATATAGGGTCACTACTTTACATTTTTATTATTATATGTACATTATTATATGTACATCACATCCTCCAGCCAAACTGGAGAATGCTTTCTATCCATGCATTGATCCATTCGTGAATTCATTCATCCATTTGTTTAATAGAAATCTATTAAAAAAAAAAAAGAAATCTATTGAGCACTAGCCACCAATTGTTTTTCTAGGCACCAAACACAGAATAATAAACAAAATATACCTCAGTCTTACCCTCATACATCCCTTCTCTAAGTAATTCAGCTTCTGATTCCTGAAATTGCATCATCTTCTGCTCTGGACTCTTTGGGACATCTCTTCCCTTTTGCAAACTTGACTAATTTCCAGGGGCACTCAAGTGGCTCCTGAGACATGGCTCCTCCCTGAGGTCTGGGAGTCAAGCTTATGACCCAGGCCAGGCCACTCAGCGAGAATCCCAGGACTGTGGCTCCTGCAATGAATGAATGACCCTGCAGTCAGGAAAGAAGCCTGCTGACCTGGAGCCAAAATTGATCCAAAAGGAGCAGAACTACAAGAGTCTAGTTTGAGACTCTGATGACACCTTTCCTTTAGGACTTGTTAATTACATGAACACATTCTTTGCTTTTAGTGTTTAAATCACTTCGAGGTAGGCTTTCTGTCACTTAGAAACAGAAACAATAACTGATAAATTCTCCTTGACTTGTAAACTGTTATTGATACCTCAGGGGCCATCTTAAAAATGTTTCCAATCCCTCAGACAGTCCCTTGCAGGTGACAGGCCCTCCTGTGCATACAGACTGAAAGTAGAATGTAGGCTCTTCCAATAGCATGATGCTGTCACCTTGACCTCAAGCAAGGTGAGATCTGCCCATCTGCCACTGAACTTTCCTGACACTCCGCACGAAACACTCACATTAAGCATTGCATTCTACTCCATTTTAAGATTATGTCTATGTTTATATTCATCCTTCTACACTGTATTCCCCTAATTGAATTGTCCCTGCTGAATTTCATTTGTTTTCTTTTCCAGCTTGCCTTGGTAATTTTAAATTTTAATGCCAATGTCTCTGCCACCAGACTCTCCATCCAACATAATGTCATTAGAGAACCGAAATAGCTCATTGTCTGTGTCATAATCCAAGATCAATACTTAAGTAGAGGTTATAGTAAAACTCTCAGTAAATTACACATCAGAGTTAGCTGTTTAAATATTTCATTTTCACTTTGAGTCTCCTGCAAGTGAATCAAAATGGAGAATGATCAAGACTATTCATATTCATTTTCAAACCAGTAAATATGGGTTCAAGGGTCAGAGCCATTACTTACATGCTCTGTGGGGTTTTTTTTAGCAAGACACTTAATCTTTCTGAGCCTCATGTTACCCATGGAAGGAATGGGATTGTACTTGACTCAGTTTCTTTTGTAAGCTACAAAACATCTTATAACTTTAATGCTCTCTTCTTTTTACTTCACAATATTAATTGAACATCTAAGTGCCGGTCAATGTGAAAGCCATCAGGGACACAGAAATAGATGCTGTCAACAAATCCATTAAGGGAAAAACAGCAAGGAAAGGAAAATTAAAATTCAGAGAGATACAATATGGAAAATGTCTTCATTCGGTATGACACAGACTGCTAGCTACCCATATGTTAAAAAAAAATCTAGGGGTACCTGAGTGGCTCAGTGGTTGAGCATCTGCTTTTGGCTCAGGTCATGGTCCCAGGGTTCTGGGATCAAGTCCCACAGTCAGGTTCCGTGGGAGTCTGCTTCTCCCTCTGCCTATGTCTCTGCCTCTCTCTGTGTCTCTCATGGAAAAATAAATAAAATCTTTAATATATATATATATATATATATATATATATATATATATATTTCTTCTTATGGTACACAGAGCTATGCCACATTTCCAAGCCTCACTTGCTAATAGGTGTGATGTCATGACTGTGTCAGAGGATACAGAAACATAAGTGGAAGCAACATGTACCATGTGCAAATCAAATAAATTAAGAAGTGGATATTCTCACTCCAACAATTGTTCTTTTACGTGATAAATGCAAATAATCAAGAAGCCAATAGAGAAGAGTAGAACTAGGCATAAGTTAGAGAAAACATGAATATATGTCTCACCATATGAAAGGCAGATACCCCTTATTCCAGAGTATCTGGTTCAAATTGTTACGTGAGGGAAAAAACAAATGTCTGTTGTGTTTAAATCATTAAATACTTGTGTTAATTTATGACTTAAGCTATGATTTATTGATTTTCTTTCCCTTTGACAGGTAGTTCCTTCTCAGTCTCTTTTCTGGTCCTATCAAATCCTTAATCCTTAAATGTCACAATGTCCCTGAGTTGACTTTGAACATTTCCTATTTTCTACTGATAACCTCCTCCTCGGTTATTATAAGATTTTGGCTTTCACTCTGAGAAAGAAATTCATCCAACTTCATGCATTCAAGTACTATCTCTGGGTCTGGGATGATGATTCTTAAACGTTTGCCTCCAGCAAACACTCAAATGCCCCTCAATTATCCTGTTGCACACTTGACATCCCTCTTTGGAATCATCTTTGAATGACTCATGGTCATCTCATACTCAACATGTCCCACACTGAACTCCTTACACCCCTTCCCCAACCTCCCTTCTCTCCATCTTTCCATCTCAATTTCTTTTGCCAAATTTTCTTACTCTACATGTCAACTGTGCTATATCCTCAAAGTATATGAGAATTTAACTGCAACTCATCACTTCCATTCACTACCATCTGGGACAAGCCACTATTATCTCTCACTGGATTAGTACAGAAGCCTGCTGAGTCATCTCCTAACTTCTTGCCTTTGCCCTCTTGCTATTTACTTTGAACCTAATTGCCTGAGCCATTCTCCACTATTCCTTTAAAGTCCTTCAATGGCTTCCAAAGGAATATATATATATATATATATATATATATATATATATATATATGCCAATTACAAAATGCTCTCCACATCACTGCCATACAATGGAGCCTCTCCTATGTTTTTAACTTTATTTTCTACAATTTTCCTTCATTCACTGTTCTAGCCTCCCATCTTCTTGTAATTTCTCAAGCATTCCAGGTATACTTATACCTCAGGGCCTTTGAACTTCATTTTCCTTGTGCCTGATTTGCTTTTTCCCAAGATATGTGCATGGCATATACCCTTACCCTCTTCAAATCTTTATTCAAAGGTCATCTCTTCAAGTGAGACCTGCCCAGGCCACGAATGGCTGTTACTGCTCTTTCCTGATAGTTTTTCCTTTGTCATTTCTCACTAGCTAACACTTTATATATTTTACTTATTTACTATATTGTCTGTCTCTTCCACTAGAATGGAAGTTCCAGGAGGCAGATTTTTGCTTGCTTGTTAACTTCTGCACCATCAGAACATAGTATCATGTCTGGTAAGAGTAACTGAATAAATATTTCTTGTGAATAAATAAATATTTTTATCGGTTTTTCATCTTGAACTGAGCTTAGATATTGAACAAAAGCTTGCCTGGTAAAGAATAGAGATGGACAGCAATATAATACAAAATATATGAATGAAAAAGGCAGAATGGCATTTTTGGAAAACCGGACAATAGGTAATCATGGTCTGATTATAGCATATGTTTGAACAGTGATAAGAGAAGAGGCTGAAGATTTAAGCAGAGGCTAGACCATGAGGATCATTTGCCTCTGTCCATGCCAAGGACATGGAACTTACTCTGGAGTCAGTGGAAGCCATCAAAGGACTTTTAGGTAGTGGAGTAAAATTCCAAGTCACACTTAAGAAAAATTCCTCTGACAGGATGATGGAAGATTCAGGGGAGGGAAGCAAGGTCAAGTTAGGTGAATAATTAAGAAATTGTTTCAGATGTCATTGATAAAAATGCTAAGAGCATAAAATAAGGGGATATGTTTAAGACATATTTATGAAGTGGGACACCTGGCTGGCTCAGTGGTTGAGCATCTGCCTTTGTCTCAGGGCATGATTCTGGAGTTGTGGGATCAAGTTCCACATTGGGCCCCTTGTGTGGAGCCTGCTTCTCTCCCTCTACCTGTGTGTCTCTCTGTGTCATGAATAAATAAAATCTTTTTTTTAAAGACATATTTGTGAAGTAAAAATGATACTAGTTGGTAACTAATCCAGTGTAGAGATTGAGATATAACAATAAATTTAGAATAATGAATTTGGATGACAGTGATCTTGTGAATTTGCTCTGATTTCCTCAGTTACCTACTAACCAGCAGGCAGCTTGAGTTCCTCATTGGCCATAAAGAGCTCGAATGACACAACCTGAGAATTAATTCCTCATGGTGTGAATACTGAGCAGTGGGAAATGTGGCTCTATTGAGAGAATCAGGCAGATAAATTCCTCTCCTATTCTTTCTTCTCTAGATCACTTCAAGGCATGATTTTATTCCACAACATGGTCAGAGTCCTCCATGGCCAGAGAACATTTCCTATGAAAGACCTGCCCCTTAATAGTTTGTTGTAAAGCTGGAACCAAAATAGTAATGTATCAGAGCGCATAGCTTACATATTTCTTGCCTTGTATTTTTTATATGTACACCCTTACATTCTGGGCTTGCATTTCTCAAATAAATTGTTAACACTCAGTCCTTATCTTAGGATCTTCTCTCCACAATCTCCATGCTAAAGCACATAAATTCTAATGCTTTAAATTGGAGATTGGTGAATAGGGGTTTCATTTGGGTTTAGGGAGTAGGTTAATAATTCCATACTGACAATGGTAAGCAATGCCAGAGAAATACACAGATAAATATTATGTTGCCTACTCTGGAGTTCAAAGGAAAATGTCTGAATAAGAGGTACAGATCTGGAAATCATGAGCATAAAGAGTATGGTAGAGTCTCATGTGTAAGGTTTGTTATGGTCTGAATTTAAGTATCCCTCCAAAATGTGTATGTTGAAACCCTAATGTCCAATGTAATAGTGTAAGGGGGTACGGCCTTTGAGAAATGCTTAATCATGAGGCTCTGCCCTTATAAATGGGACTAATGCCTTTATAAAAGAGACCCCAGAGAGCTCGCTAGCCCTCTCTGCCAAGGGAGAATACAATGGATAGTCTGTGACCTGGAAGAGAAAACCTGACCTGCTGGTGCCTTGTCTCAGATCTCTGGTCTCCAAAATGAGGAGAAACAAATTTCTGTTGTTTATAAGCCAGTCTGTAGAATTTTGTTATAGCAGCTCAGACAGACTAAGACAGGGTAAGAAGAGAAAATGTTTATGGACTATAAATCTCTAATAGCAAGGCAGAGATTGACAAGGAATTACCCAAAATATAGAAGAAAAATGAAAGAATGGCTCAATGGCAGTCAAGGGGGGAGATTTTCAAGAGGGACAAAGTGTAAAACGGCGTCAGATATGGTTTAGATGACAAATACTGAAAGGACTAGAAAGTGACAGATTTTGCAATGAATCTGTTAAGGCTGATATTGTTGGGAGCTCTTTCTGTGGAATGGAAGCGTCAGAAAGCAACCTGCAGTAGGTTAAGCAGTGTCAGGGAGGTTGTAAAGTAGAAAAGATTATAAATTCCTCTTATAAAGGACATTACTTGGAAGGGAAAGAGGTCACTGGCATTTTCACCCTGAAGAGAAATCTCACTGTCAGCATGCCTTTCTGACATAAAGCAGTAGTGGCATTTAAAAATTATGCAAAGCTTATTAGAGACATCATCCTTCTATAGCAATTGCTAGTATTAAAACCAGAGATTCTGTTAGCTGGAAGACATTGCAAATCTCATATAAGCATTACATTGTAGTTATTGGATGTGATGATACCATTCCAACAAAATAATATGGACTTAATGATTCTTTTTGTAGCAAAAATAATAATAATAATAATAATAATAATAATCTCAGAAGACATTCTCTGTATGCTGTAATATAAAAAATTCTGTAGAACTCCTTCTATTGTCACTGAGTAAAAAGCGGCTGTCTCTGGCTGAGCTACAACAAATATTTATAGATAATGATAGTAAAGAGGGAATCTCATTAAATTCCAAAACCATACACATCTGTACAATAACAAATTTAGGTCTACCAGTGGCCGTAACCATAAATACACAGTTTATAAAGACTTCCTATTTAAAGTCTGATCTATGAATAATTTATGTAGAGATATTAAGGAGCTTCTACTGTTGCTAAAAAACACTATAAAACAAGAAGGTGCTAATTCTGACCGATTACTGAGAGAAGTACAGTAACACAAGATAAAGAAAATTAGCTGATGACCTAAAAAAAAAAAAGATAAACAAAGAATGGGATCCGGATATATCTAGGACAGACTTTTCCCTTAGCCATATGCAGCTATGCTCTCACCAATAGACTAACTAGAGATAAACACTAGAATCATATTTGAACCACAGTACTTATAATTTGATGGCTAGGTTAATACAGATATATAACCTATAGGTTTTTAGACATTCTCCTTTAAAATCCTAATAAAAGTAGTCTAAGCACCCATCAGACTTCATCATAAGAAATCCAACTTTATTGGATTTCCCCATCCACCCAGCTCTGGGAATCCTCATGAAAATTACTGAACATTCCATGAAAACAAGGGGACTATCCCTTGTCTGCTCAGCCTCCTCTCACTGTAGATACCAATTGAGAGATTCTCTGTCAATTATATTTTCCAACCACACACCAGTCATCCTGAGCTGCCATCATCCCCCTGTATCACTTTATTCAAATTTAGACAAAGGCATCTCTTTAAATATGTCTGGATTTCAAATAAAACTAAATTGCAAAGTTTAACTAAACTTCCCTGAAGTTTCAAGATAAAAGGGCAAAACCAAAACTGAGAAAATAAGGTTATGACCAGAATTCACAAGCCAAGTCACTTCATGGATATCTTACCTGGGAACCCCTGGTTTGTTTCACTTTATAGGCTTCACTTGCATCCAGACTTGGGGATAGGACTCAACATTCTCCACCAACCCAAGTCCAAACTCTTAACCACGCTGAAGATTTCAGAGAGGAAAGACATTTGTTCTCTAAACTTAGATTATTTAGAGATGCAACACAAATACTTTTTTATAACTACATTTTATTGAAGTTGTCAATTCCTCTGCTCTAATTTACATAATTAAAATGTCCATAAAGTTTGTTTTCCTATAATAAAGGTGAACTCTAACATATCTCTAGCCTCATTTAAAAGAAAATGAGGACAAGGAGGTTCAATTTCATCTGGAACAGACATTGTACCATGCAGGAAGTTTGTTTAAATATATTAAACAAAAAAATTCAATATATTGGACATAAGTCAATGAGGGATGGTGATGCCTGATTGATGGAAAATAAATGAGATACAAAATAGAATGATTCTAACATTGGAGAAATTCAAGGCTGCAACACGAACAGAGGGAACACAGGCAGAGTCCTGTGGTCTTCCTGATTTAGAAAACATAAGAGCCTAGTGAATCCAAGGTGGCTAAAGTTTGCAAGGTAGAGCACCAATAGTAATTAAATCTCCTTAGTGTAGCACATAAGGTTCTGTATGATCTGATCCAATTGCCTACCTCCAGTTTATTGCTTTGGGAATGTTCCCTCAAAATTATCTTTTAGGCAAGTCAAACTACTTGGATTTCTCTGAGCATAGCTTTGTCTTTGCCTTCCACTATGAAAATTGGGCACACTGCTCTTCTCTGGATACTTTGGTGTTCCCCTACTGAATGCTTATTCAAAGACCAAATCTTGACTCAAGCACCATAACCTCAAAGGAACCATTTTTTGATCTCCTATCTCCACTTCTGATGAGAACCCCAAATTTCCTTCCATTGGACTCCATCATAGCTGTGGTAGACTAAATAATGTCTCCGCCAAAATGTCCATGTCCAAATCCTCCGAACATGTAACTCCATTATCTTATACAGTAAAAGGGAAGATGTAATTGAGAATCTCAAAATGAGGGGATGAGTTCTAATGATCTAGGTGACCCCATGTAATCATAAGCATCCTTAGAAGAGGGAAACAAGGGAGTCAGTCAGAAAAGTCAATGTGACCATGGAAACAGAGGTAGGATTGTAAAATGCTACACTGCTGGCTTTGAAGATACAAAGTGGGCCATGAGGGAAGGAATGCAGGCAACTTCTAGAAACTAGGAAAGGCAAGAAGATGGATTGTTTCCTAGACCTCCAGAAAGAATACAACCTGCCAACACTTTGATTTTAGACTTCCAGTATCCAGAATTGTAAGAGAATAAATTTGTGTTGCATTAAGTCACTAAGTTTGTGGTTGTCTGTTATAGCAGTGGAAGAAAATGGATAAAATAGCCTGGGGTCATTTCTCTCAAAATTAACCTCTAAGTCCTTATTACTTAGCACAGCATTTGGCGGACTAGACACCTCGTTAAATATTTGTTGAGGGAATAGGTAAGTGAAGAAATAAATGAATGTTTATCTGTATTCCTGATATTTAACCTATTTCCTTCAATACCTTAGCTCCACTATGATCCCAGTGATTGAATGCCTTGATGAACCAATGAATTCTCATGTTATTGTACCTTGGCAATTAAGTTTAACCTTCACATACTTGCCTCCAATGTGTTTTTGGACTATCACTCTAGGATAGTTCTAAAGGAAGAGCTGTCAAGGACAGAATCATAAAAAGAAGCACTGTGAAAATTTTAAAAATCTGTGCAAAAGCTAAATAACACTGGTTTTGTTATAGGAATCAGGAGATAGGAAAGAAGCTGTAAATCTATGCTGATCCCAGCCTGAGTACACAGCCAATGCCTAAGAACAGAAATCCCCGGTTTGGGCTTGGAGCTGGACTGGGCAGCCTCCCAGCACTGTCTATTCTTAGACAGATACTTCTTTTACTCATGTCTGCCACCAAACCAGCCACCAGTCCCCCGTGTGCATGCCACAGACTCTGCCCCAAACCTCAGGAGCTACCAGTGACCTGTTAGTCACTGCTCCCATATCCAGGGCCATAGCATAAGTGATGCTTTCTGGTCAACCCAATTTGGATCTGTGAGTGCATTTTTATAGGAAAATACTCTATTTTTACAGTCAGGTTTAAGATATGATAAAAAGATTCTATCCATAATGTCTGTGATGGGTTAAATATATCTTTATAGGCTGATCTATGAATTTCATCATCATTTAAAACATTTTGATGGGATGTGACTTTGGGTTCCAAACAGACTACTTAAATATCATACTCCATACAGCTCAAATAGAGTCTTAATTTCTAAGTAAATAAACACATCTCTCATGCCAAGCAAACAACTTTAGGAAAAGCGTCTGTTTTTAATTCATCAGAGGCTCAAAATTTAGGCAGAATAAAATGTAAGTCTGATTTTTATTTACAACTTAATTTTTTCTAGTGATTTTAAAGCTAGAAAAACATATGTATCTCATGCCCCCCCTTCCCTGGCAATGACATCAAAAAGTCACTATTATCCAATGTGCCCCCAGAAAGGGGAATAAAGTCTCATTTGCTATAGCAATAGCCAAATGATTTCAATGGTATCTCTCCTCTAGCATCTCCTATACAGCATGAGCCTTTTTTCTCCCCTAAAAATGACAGACAAATTAAATGATGAGGGCTACTGCCTGTTATTGAACATCCAAAGGGATTAAATTTCAAATATTCAGCAATAGATTGATACTGCTGGGAGGAAAACTGGAAGCCAATAAACTGCTAGACTGAGTTTATAGCTCCATATGTAAAGTCATCTAAAAGAGTATGTGACAGTTTGCAAAACAAGCAGGCTCTAGGCAGCGTAAGCACTTGGCTCAGGCCTTTCAAACAAGAATCACAAAACTGGGTTCTTGCATTCACAGTGTCTCCAACCCCGTAATGATTTTGTCACTATTTGGGTTTTTTCTCCCATTGCAACCTAGCCAACAAACTTGCAGTAAAGTGACCCAGTTTAGAAGTCAGCTCATCCAGCAGCTCAAGAAAACCAAAAATGAAAGTGCATGACATTTGGAGTAAACATTATAGATTTGCTTAAACAAAATAAATCAGTGTGATATTTTGAGACTCTCACAACTTCTAATTCAATGAGGAAAAGAAAACAGAAGAAGCCAGTAGTCTCTGTCTTTCATCAGATTATATACAGGTAGTTGGCTGGCATGAGTCAAACCATTCCTTTGCTTAAGAAGCTGTGAATCATCAAAAGGAAAGAGAGAAATTCTACAATATAAAGTTCTCTTCCACGACAACTACCATTTTATTTCTAATGCTCAAAACAAGTTTTCTTCCCTCCATCTTGGCAATTGCCATTTGCTCCCTAACTCTACGAAAGATATTCACAGTGAAAAACAAAGCTTATGAAGCTTATGTTCTCGAGGGTTTTTTTTTTTTTTTTGGTTTTTGCTTTTTTTTCCCCCAAAAAATTGCCACTTACACTATAGATAATGATCTGCCCTAGTTCTAGATGTCTTTTACAATGAGGAAAGCAAATAAATATATTATTCACCCTGACTTCCATGGGGACTTGGGATGAAATGTCCTAGACGTTCAGTCACAGAGAATTTGCTATAGAGTTTATATAAACAGATTTTTTTTTTTTTTTTTTTTTTGGCCAGTGATCATGTATTCAATTAGTAATTTCCAAACATTTTAGGATATAAGATACTCTGGCAGGGCCAAACCACTTCTTTTCCCCTAGGATAGACTCCAACCACAAACAATAGTGTTCTGCTCCAGGTAGCTGGTTCCTGGTTGTCTCACAAGCTATGTGCATGTAGTGCCCTGGGCCAGTGCAGCAGCGTAGAAGGCAGAATCAGAGTCTGAAACTCATTATCCTCCTTATTGTGGCTGTGTCTCTTTCCTTTTCTGCCTCCTTCCCTCAGTATGTTAACTGCAAGTGGGTAGGAATCCAGAGAAAATGCACTAGGACAAGACTGTGGTTGGTGGTAGCGACGTTATTAATTCCACACAGCATCCTAAAGCCACATAGTCATTCAGGGCAAAAAGGCCTTTTCAGCTGTCTTCTCCTTTTTCACTCCATCAGACACGCTATCTTCTCTCCTCCCAATATATTAATTCTTCTTCTTAAATTATAAATAATGCATGCTTATTTTGGTGTATTTTAGGAAGTGCAAGGAATTAAGAAAACCTTGATTTTCCTTCTACCTCTCCCCCTTCTTCCCTGCCTTCTTTCCTACTTTTCACTAAACAAACCCTACAGGCATATTTATTCTTATTTCCTATTTCTAAAATTTAAATTCTCTTCTTTTGGGATGAGATCAAATTAGAAGCAGCTCATAAATATTTTGAGCACAGGAGGGCTAATTATATACAAATGTCATAGGAAATCATCCTCTAAAACAGGAAAGCATCCTATCTTTTAAGGCGCTTTAGTTATAAAACTGTTGTAGACATTTTTCTGATACTGTCAATTTATAAACTGTATCATAACACCAAAACAGAGGCTGAATTAAATTAATTCTTACAGAAAGTACTCTAATTCTGTTTTGATTTTTTTCTGCCCCTAAATCATGATTAATGGATGTAACACTTGGGTGTTGAGGAAACAATGAGTAAGCTACAACCTAGCCATAGCCTCTGGATTTTCTACAAAGCAATGCAAAGTATCAGGAGAATTCAGTTCTAGTGCTGGGTCTGCCCCTACCCAGCAAGGTTGACTTTAAGAAACATCTTAAAGTACATCTCCCGGCCTGAGTCTCCTGAAATATTGAATAGGAGGATTTTAAAAGCTGGATTCTATATCCAGATATAGCAATTTCAATTCTTACAAATTGTAAGCCTTCTCTTTGCTTCTTTGAGTGCCTTGGCTTAGTTTTTTTTTTTTTTTAAAGATTGTATTTATTTATTCATAGACACACAGAGAGAGGCAGAGACACAGGCAGAGGGAGAAGCAGGCTCCATGCAGGGAGCCCGATGTGGGACTCGATCCCGGGTCTCCAGGATCACACCCCAGGCTGCAAGCTGCGCCAAACTGCTGCGCCACCAGGGCTGCCTTTGGCTTAGTTTTTAAATCAACTTTATTAAAGTAATCGTATAGATTAAAAAAGTAGCAATTTCAAATATGCCTTTCATGGATTTGAACAGATATACATGCCCACATAAATAACATTCCAAGCAAAATAAAAGGTATTTCCAACTTCCCTGAAAGTGCCCCTGAGATCTCCCCCACTCCCCACTTACACCTACGTGCAGGCAATCATGCGCTCATTTGCTTTTTGCCCATTCTCTATTAGCATGCATATGCGGTCATATGATAGTCCTCCTGTCTGACATCTTATACTCAGTATAATGGTTATAAGATATATATACATACAATTCTTACAGGTACCAGCATTTTATTTCCTTTTATTGAAAAGTTGTATTCATCTTCACGTATTTACCATATTTTGTTTATCCGGTCACCTGTTGGTGGACATTTGTGTTATCTGAAGTCAAGCTGCCATGAATACTTATGGCCATATGTACATTTCTTTTGTGGACTTATGTTTTTATTTCTCTTTAAATAACTAGGAGTAGAATTTCTGAGTCATCGGATAAGTATACATTTAACACTACAGTAAATTGCCAGTGTTGCAAAAGGAGCGTGCAACTTCTCACTGCAATGTATTAGAGCTCTGGTGACTCCCCATCTTTACTAACATTGGTATTGGCAATCTTTTTAATTTTAGCCATTCTAGAGGATGTGTAGTAGCTATCTGTGGTTTTAATGTGCATTTCCCTAATTACTATTGATAATGAACATCTTTTCTCGGACTTACTGACCATTAGTCAACATAATGGTATATCATGTGAAGAGTGTGCTAAAATCTATTGCTCATTTTTCAAAACTTGGATTGATTTATTCAGATTATTGAGTTTTAAAAGCTTTTGTATATATTCTGGATATGTCTTTTGTCCAGTACATATTATGAATATTTTTCCCCAGTCTGTGCTTTACCTTTTTGTTTTCTTATCCATGGTTTTTCAAGAGCATGAGTTTTAAGTTTACCATTTTTCCTTTATAGTTAGTGCTTTTTGTATCCTAAGACATTTTTGCCTTTCACAATGTTGTTATGATTTTTTTTTGCTTCCTCTAGGAGTTTTATATTTTTGGATTTCATGTTTCAGTGTACAATCCATTGTGTGTGTGTGTGTGGGGGGGGTTGGCATACTGTGAGGCACAGGTCAAATTTCATGGTTTTCCATGCATTTATTCATCTGGTTGAGGCAACATCATTCCTTTCTCATTAATTTATCTCAGCACTGTTTTTGAAAATCAATTGACCAATATATATAGGCCTATCTCTGGATCCCATATTCCATTCTGATAATCTATGTCAATCCTGAGGCTAGTGTCACACTGTCTTGATTATCATAGCTTTATAGTAATTCCTTTAATCGGTATTGTTAAGTGCTCTGTCCTACTCTTCTTCAAAGGTATTTTGGATATTAAATATTTTTTATTTCATACAAACTTTAGAATTGGTTTGTCAATTCCTACCAGAGCAAAGTGCAATGCTATTATGTTTGACATTAAGCCAAATCTATAAGTTGATTTGGAAAGAACTGGCATTTCAGTAAGATTGAGACTTCCAATCAAGAAACATGGCATATTCTTCCTCGTTTTTTTTTTCTTTAGATCTTCTGAAATTTCTTTTGGCACTATTTTGTAGTTTTCTGAGGATAGGTTTTGCATTTATTTGATTAAATACATCTCTAAGTATATGATGTTTTTGATGTGATTGCAAGTGTTATTTCTTTCCTATTTACCTGTAGATAGGAAAAACGTTGTCTACTTCCATTATTTATTTATTCTGGACATTTCATGTCAATGAAAACATGCAATCCATAGTCTTGTGACAGTCTTCTTTTACTTAGCCTTAGGTTTTCAATGGGTAAACCTTGACTGTGACATGTATGAGTACTTTATTGCTTTTTATTACTGAATAATATTTCCTAGTATGGATATGGCATATTGTGTTCCTCCATTCATCAACTGTATAACTGGAGTATTTCTATTTTTTGGATATGAATAATGCACTCTGAACATCCATACACAGTTTTTTAGTAAATATAGGGGTTTTCCTTTTTGGTCATACCCAGGAGTAAATTGCTGGGTCATATAATAACTCTATGTTCCAGCTTTTGATTAACTGACAGACTGCTTTTCAGTCATTATACCATTTGACATTCCCACTAGCAGCTTAGAAGGATTCTGATTCATCCATATTCTGGCCAAAATATGTCACTGTCTTTTTTTTTTTTTTAAGTAGTTACCCTAGTGATTGTGAAGTAGAATCTCACTGTGGTTTTGATTTGCAATTCCCTCATAGCTAATGGTGCAGAGAATACACTTACATACTTATTGCCATTTATACTGCTTCTTTGAAAAAGATATATTTTTTAAGATTTTATTTATTCATGAGAGACACAGAGAGACAGGCAGAGACATAGGCAGAAGGAAAAGCAGGCTCCATGTGGGGATCCTGATGTGGGACTTGATCCCAGGATCATGACCTGAGCTAAAGGCAGATGCTCAACCACTGAGCCACCCAGGTGCCCAAAAAAGATCTATGTAAATCCTTTGTTAATTTTTTTCTTTTTTTTCCTTTGTTCATTTTTTAATTGGGTTATTTCTCTTTAGTATTGAGTTATAGGAGTTGTTTATATGTTCTGGACACTAGACACTTATAGATAATTTGTAGAAATCTTGTCCTATTCTGTGAAGTGCAATTTTATTTTCTTGATGGTATACTTTGAATCCTCAGAGCTTTTCACTTTGGTGATGTCCAACTTATTTTTCTTTCCTTTGGTTGCACAGGCTCCTGTTGTCATATCTAAGAAACCATTACCTCATACAAGGTCATAAATATCTATGCCTATATTTTCTTCTTAGACTTTTAGGGTTTTAACTCTTATATTTAGGTCTTAAATCCATTTGGAATTAATTCTGACCTATGGTGTGAGCTAGGGGCTCAACTCCAGTCTTTTACATTTGGATATGCAATGTCTCAGCACTATCTGTTGAAAAGACTATTTTCTCTATTGAATTTTCTTGGTACCATTGTTAAAAATCAATTGACCATAAATGTGAAGGTTTACTTCTGGACTCTCAATTCTGTTCTGTTGGTCTATATGACTAGCTTTATGCCAGCATTATTACTGTAGCATTATTACTACAAAATTGCTTATTGTAGCTTTGTAGTAAGTTATTACCCTTATGTCTTACAGATTTGCTAAATTCGCTTACTAGTTTTAGTGGTTTGGGGTAGACTTTTTGGCATTTTCTTCATGTACTACAACCTCATCTACAAATATAGCTCTGCCTCATATTTTCCAAACTGGATACATTTTATTTATTTTCTTACCTGGCTGTAATTTTAAGTAGAAACAACAAGAGTACATATCCTTGTCCTGTTCTCAGACGTAGGGAGAGAATCATTCTTTCATGACTGATTCATGATTCTCTTTCAGAGAATTGTTCTTAAGTATGATTTTAGCTGTTAAGTATTTTGTAGATATCCTTTTACATTTTGTTCTTTATTAGTTCAGAGCATCTTCTTTTTGAAGGCTTTCTTTCTTTTTTTCTTTCTTTCTTTCTCTTTCTTTCTTTCTTTCTTTCTTTCTTTCTTTCTTTCTTTCGAGAGCACAGGCATACACAGGGGAAGGGAAAGAGGAGAAGGGAGAGGGGCAAGCAGACTCTGTGCTGAGCAAGGAGCCCAACATGGGGCTTGATCTTACTATAATGAGATCATGACCCCAGCTGAAACAAGAGTTGCCCCAACTGAGAGCTTTTTATAACAAACTGGTATTAAATGTTATCAAAATAAGTCTATGAACTGGTCTAAGATGCTTCAAAAATAGTATATTATTTAGTCCTAACAATCCTATCAACTTGAGCTACTATTGGCTAATGAACTACAACTGATCCCATGCACAGATAAAGAAATAGGCATACAGAGCTTAATAACCTTGCCCTAAAGCACATGGCTAAAAAAGTAGGATTTGAACCAAGAGAATCTAGCTCCATAACTGATGGTAACCATTGTGCCATTTCCAGATATTCTTTGAAAATGGTGCAGCCTAAATAAACACAACAATACAGACTGTCTCTTCTCTGGCAACTGGAGTAAGCAACTGGGTAAAATTCATACAGTTTGACAACCACTCCATAGATTAGACAATACGGTACATGGGTAAATCTAAGAGAAACCACTGATGATGACACTGATCAATTCCAAGAAGCTGACAATCCACTTATGTGCATGCTTACTCAGTGTAATTCCAAATAATCACTGAGCAATGCACTTCTCCCTCACTGCTATAACATATGGGCTTTTCACCAAAATTTCAAAAAATATTTTCCCACAGAAACAATGTCATGAGTAAATGATTATCTACCCAGAAAAACACAAAGAGAAGCCTCTGTAACTCATTGTGATGGTATAGTAACTATTCAAGACTGACCCTGGGAATTAACATGTTTGGCAATACAGTCTGTTTCTCTCTCTTACTAATGGCATTGACTTGGATGGGTTACTTAAGTTGTTCTATCAGTTTCCTCATCTATATAATTGGAATAATAGTATTACCTACCTTACAGCATTACTGCAAATGTTTAATGATAAATTCCATATAAACTACTTAACAGACTGCCTGCTATATTCAATTAATGCCAGTCATAATTATACTTTCATTCATGTACCCTTAAAGGAATGTATTAATTGTGCTAACTCTGGGAAACCTACCCGTAACATTTTACAGTTTCTATGGGAAAATAAATTCTGAATTCCAGACTCAGACATCAGGGTCACATTTAACCTAAACAGTGGAAACTTTATTGGCAGAAGTATAGGGTCAAGGTAGAAGCTTGAGTTACCAGAACTTCACTGATTTTATCATTCTTTATATCCATGAGATGATACTTCATGAATCTGATTGTTTCTACTGCTCCAGCTTTGGTACAGGTACATCCTAAGTCAACTGCAAACCATTTATTATTGAAATTCTTACAACAGAAATGTTAAAAACATTCACAAGAGGTTCCCACAAGGATAATACACAGTGAATTCCCTACAGGTCATATCCTATCACCTATACCTTCTCACAGTTAAGCTCTATCAGTTTGATATGATCTGTGAATGGTATTCCAGGTTTGTGCCATAAAACCAAGAGGAAAAGCATGTCTTCACTTCAAAAAGAATCCTTAAAGAGCTGGCTTAGTTGTGCAGTATTTTTCTCTCTCACATTTTTTTTATTTATATTTCAGTTTCCAGCAGCTACAAAACTGTATTCAAAATACCCAAAGTGTTAAATCTTCTACAAAGACCAGCTGTCTGCCCAAATGCAATTTTTAAAATTCAGCTCCTTGGATTGGAGGGTAGCAAAGAAGAAAAAACAAATTGGGTGGAGGAGGTTGGATGATTATATAGGAAGGTGAAAGTATTTGTTTCTATTATAAGGAAACTGCTAAACAGTTCAAAATACTGCAGTATACAAATCTAAAAATGCTTCCACATGTTATTTGTCTAATAAGGGTGATGGACAAAATAAGAATTTCAATAACTTTGTATATTAGTCCAGCTAGACTTTTCAAATAAACCCTGAATTATGTGCTAACAAATGTCTTTTCTGCCAAAATAATAAATAACCTTTTGTAAAAGTGGCATGAAGAGTAAAATTTTATTATGGAAAAATGTGAAGCAACCCTGATGGACCTGGGATATGATGGAGTTTCATGCCCTATAACTGGGATAAATATTATCTTAGCCATAAGTTTCCTAATAGAAATCTCATTTCAACCTTAATTATATCTCCTCTCTTGGTACCATGATTATAAAAATTCAAGGAAAAAATATTTAAGAATAAGTTGTCATTCATGAAAACCATTTTAGTCCCTTTGGAATGTATCATGGTTCAGTGTGACTAGCACAATGATTTTGGGCCAACACAACAATCACTTTGCTGAATCAAATATCCAGGACTTCTCCTCCTCTTGTCTCCACTTTTTTAAAGAAAATTATGAAGCCCGTGTTGTTGTTGTTGTTGTTGTTGTTGTTGTTGTTGTTGTTTTCTCTGCCTGCCTACTCTTACTAGGGTAACTAATAATGCTAACAGACTAAAGGATAATCTCTAAATTTCTTTTAGACACTGCCTTTAGAAAACAGCAATATTTTAGGAAAAGCATGTTAATGAGGTTGATTTTTGCTTAAAATTATAGAAATATAATTGGGTTCAAAATATCTGTGTGATATACACATGTGTATACATGTATGTGCATCTGTATAGGTATGTAGACGGGCGTCTATATATGTGTGTGTATGAGAAAGAGAGGAGAGATAATTGAGTTCATACGCAAACATTATTGTCATACAATTAAATGCTCAAATGCTCCAAGATCATTTCCTAATAATCACCGCATGTCGTCAAGTCAGTAAGTCCTGTCGAAGCTGCTCATTCAGGGAGGAGAAGCATTAAGTCTCATTTAACTTGGATGTTTGGGACACTTTGGTGGCTCAAGGAGTGATCTCAGGTCTGTAGATCGAGTCCCACATAGGGCTCCTTTGAGAAGCCTGCTTCTCCCTCTGCCTATGTCTGTCTTTCTCTGTGTGTCACTCATGAATAAATAAAATCTTAACAACAACAACAACAACAACAACCTTGGTCAGCTCTAAAGAGTGGAACATCCAAAAGACAAGTAATAGTATCACTTGTGTAAAAGATTCTCTTTTGCATCTTCTTCTCCCACAGAACTAGTAATTGATAAATGAGGAATGAATGGGAGGGAATCATCGACTACCAAATGGGTGAAGATGGGGAGGAAGAGAGGTAACGGAAGGTATTCGGAGGACAAGAACTTGCATTCTGTCATGCCAACAATCAGAACCTAACTTGGTCACTGTGGCTCATGGGAAAGAGAGCCACCAGAAGTTGTTCAGAACAATGTGGTCAGAAAGACTTCTTTCTCATATTTTTCATCTCTATGAAGTAGGGGGATACGTTCCAAGCTGTCTGCCATAATTTTGTTTTTAGTTTGGCATTTGTAAATCAATACTCCTTGTGGTCCAAATGGCCAGAATCCCCATGGTAATCTCCAAAATAAATAGGACACAGATGGTTCAATACCATCAATTACATACCCTTTATAAGAATGGGAACTAATTTTAAGAGACTGTGCTTTAATAGAACACTATATTTTTAAACCTGTATGATGTACACATAATTTGATGACATTTCATTATTAACGGCCAATTAATCTTGAGTAATTCCCACTTCTTATTGCCTACTTTATAATGTACTCACTATATCTCTGCACATCAACCAACATTTGTTGTATTCTGGGATCAATATTTTCTTTTTTAAACAATTATATTGTCTAGTATTTGTCCTATTGACTTTGTTAATTAGACCTAACTATCATATGACCAACCTGGGTTTTAAAGGAATGACACGTCACTCACAACTCTGCAAGGCTTCCAGACAACTTCCCAGTGAAAGTCACCAAAAGCAGCTTGCATCAATAAATTTCCCTTGAGTTCATCAGTCAGCACTGGTTCTCTCTCACTTGGAATATTTCATAAGGACCCATTTGCCTTTCTAATTTTCACATTTTTCCCAAGTGTCTTGTTTCACCCAAACAACTAATTTCTAAACAAAATAGATTAATAGATTAATGCTATTTCTCTACTGCAAGACCTCTTAAATCATAGAAAATTAATTTCAATGCCTTCTGTCTCAACGAAGCTTAAAAGCTTTCTAAAGAAAGCATTTGCTGCTTACTAGGTTAACCATACATCTCAAACAGTAGGCCTTTTGTTTTTAACTTCCAAAAAGATGTCTGATGCAAAGATATATTTGCTGGGTTTTAAAAGAATGGGATTAATGACAGATTTCACCATAGGACCGCACTGAAGGTTGAGATGGAAGAAAATGAATAAATTGCTAGAAAGAAAGATGCTTAGGCTATGCAAATAGGCTAAAGAATAATATAAAAGGATTAGCAATCAGTGAGTCAGTGTTTAATTAAAAATAAAAATTCATGAGGTCCTGTGCAAGCATTAAAGTACAGAAAGCTAATATTTGTTCATAAAACCATCTCAATGAAAGTTGAATGCAGAATATTGAACTATTAGACTACTTAAGACTTAGAGCAAAGGAGTTCATTTAATTCATTTAAAAGTGGAAATGGGAGAAAATGCTCTGAAAGGGACAAGCACGCAATAAATGCCTTACAGAAGATACATCTGGCAATGAGAGGCAAGAAGGATAAACAGACAGTGTAGAATGATTATTACAATAACATATTTGTAAAGATATTCCCCCAGGCATCAAGCACAGTTGGTCCTACTCATCCCCTTTAATATATAAGTCCTTTCCTTTTCATTTCAAAGGCACCGTATTGACACAAACGCTGTCACCTCCTACCTGAATTCTGATTGGGGCCTCCTAACTGATCTGTTTTTCATCTGTTTCTCCATCTGACTCTTTCCACCTAGCGCTTCCAGGGTCAAACCTCTCTGGTAATGTAACTTCATTTTCCTAAAACTCCTCAAAATTTTTCTGAATCCCATTAAGTATGTTGTGAAAATTTTGCTTGGTGCAAAAGGCTCTCTGAATTCATCACAGCCAACCCTGTCTTCACATTCCTTCCTCTCTGCACTGTAACAGAGTCTAGCTGCCCTGGAGCACCTGCACACACCTTGTGGTCCCGCCTTCCTGCATCATTCTCTCACTTGGGATGGATGCCCTTTTAATCTTCTTTATCCCTATCTGAATTCTACTCATATTTTACAGACTCCTCTAATCAAATGTCATCTCTCCCAGAGACTTTTTTTAGTTCCTCTGTCTGCAGTTGAAAATTATTTCAGTCTTTTTAAGCCACAAGCTTCATTTTGGTATATCTTGAAATGACAAGTTGTAATTGACCAAGTGCCTGGGATTTGCCTGGCTCTGGCACTTCTTATACTATATTTTATCTACAGCTTGTAGATGTCCAAAGGATAAAGCCCAGGGCTGTCACACAGCAGTAACACATTGAATCACTGTTGAATGGAAGAGTCACACACAAAACCTCGGTGGTAACTTAATAATGATCCATGCTTTGCACCTGATAACCATAGGTATTGATCTTATAATCACCAAAAAATATTATCAGTACCCTCCATATGTTACTTGAGAAATTTCACAAATTTATGCATATGAATTACTTACTGTAGAGGCCACTTTTAGGCAAACAGGCTTGAACAATGGATTACAGATGGGACCATCAGGTGAACCACCCCAAAATATCCATAGGCCCTAACTGATCAATGAGCTACTTACAAACAGGCACAGTTACCACAAAAGGGAAAATTCGATATGTCACCGTACCCTCTTTACTCCCCCACCTCTTTTTTAATTTTTATGTGTTTATTCATGAGAGACACAGAGAGAGAGGCAGAGACATAGGCCGAAGAAGAAGCAGGCTCCCTGTGGGGAGCTCAATGTGGGACTCAACCCCAGGACCCCAGGATCATGACCCAAGCCAAAGGCAGACTCTCAACCACTGAGCCACCCAGGTGCCTTCACTTCCCCCTTTTTAAAACAGCCCGCACCCACAGCTTCATTGCAGACAGCCTATCCTCTGTGGTCCTGCTCTCTGCTCCCTTGCAGTAAACTTCTATCTCCTTTCTTCCATCTCAGGTAAATCCTTTCACAGCCAATGCCAACCGGCTTCTGTGTGATCATTGCCCCATATTTGAAGGCTCTCATCTGATCAGGATGGACACCTCATTTAGACACAACACTTGCCATAATGCCTAGTACATAAATATTCAAAAATGTAAGTTGTTATTAGTATCAGTGGTAACTCTCTTAGTATTTGTAATAACGGTGTTGAATGTTAAAGCTTATGTCGCCCTTCACCTATTTTGTACATCCTCCCACTCAGTGAATTTAAAATGCAAGTACATAGGGATGCCTGGGGGTGCAGTTGGTTAAGCATCTGACTCCTGGTTTCAGATCAGGTCAGAATCTCAGGGTCCTGGGATCAAGACCCATGTTGGGCTCCATAGTCAGCATGGAGTCTGCTTGAGATTCTCTTCCTCTCCCTCTGTCTCTCCTTCTCATGCTCTCTTACTCTCTCTAAAATAAATCTTTTTCCAAAAATGCATGTGTATAAAAAATTTAAGAGAAAAATATTGAACAAGTTAGTATTATGGATTAATGTTAGAACTTTGAGAAGACACAGAAATTAGAAGCCCAATTTTCTAATTTAAAAGGGCATTCATTTTCACCATCTTTTTAATTGGAGTTCAATTTGCCAACATATATCATATTACCCAGTGCTCATCCTGTCAAGTGCCCCCCTCAGTGCCCGTCACCCAGTCACCCCAACCCCCCACCCACCTCCCTTTCCACCATCCCTTGTTTCATTTCCCAGAGTTAGGAGTCTCTCATGTTCTGTCATCCTCACTGATATTTTCACTCATTTTCTCTCCTTTCCCCTTTATTCACTATTTTTTATATTTCCCAAATGAATGAGACTATATAATGTTTGTCCTCCAATGGACTTATTTCACTCAGCATAATACTCTCCAGTTCCATCCTTCACCATCTTTCTTAAAGTGGGTTAGCATGTCTAGAAATCTCTAACTACCTAGACTTCAAGTGAAAATTCATCAATTTCCAGTGTTCTCTCCACTCTACTTCTCACCACTTGCCTGCCTCTAATTGTCTAGGGTTTGATTGGTAGCTTGCATTTTCTGATCTAGTACCACAAGGCAGAAACAAGAACTCCTCCCAGACCAGATGGAGATGAATTCTTTGAAAAGTCTTCCTTATCCAAATTTGTCCAGACCAAGAATTTTTCTTCACCTATATTATAGCCTCTCTCTCCCTCTGCTGGACAAAGAAGTTGTACCCTAAACTCAAAGATCCAATGATTGGGAATTCTATCACTTCCAAAAAAGGAAATCTGTTTCTCTTAAAGTTAACTGCTATCAAGTATAGAAACAACATCTGGGGAAGACCAAGATGTCAGCATGCCAGGAATGGGATGGGATGGGATCAGATGGAAAGATGGCACACAGTAAAACAGAATCAGAAGTAAGTAGATTGGCCAACAATGGTGAAGCAGCTTTATTTGTAATAGATCCTGACTAAAAGAAATAAAAACTAGAATAGTGTAACTCAGTGGCCAATGGATGGGAAGTACACCATTGGGGTGATTGGATGGCTCATTCAGTTAACCATCTGACATTTGATTTTGGTTCATGTCATGATCTCAGGGTCATGACATCAAGCTCCAAGGAGGTCTGCGCTGGGCATGAAACCTACTTAAGATTCTCTCTCTTTCCCTCTGCTCTTCCCCACCCTCTCCACTCTTTGTCTCTAAAAGAGGGAGAGGGCGAGGGCAAGGGCGAGAGAGAGAGAGAAGTACACATCTTTTCTCTTTGAACAGGCCCTCCATAGGCATTATACCCTTTACAGAACATAATGAAATGTTACATTGCTTCAATTAGTTCCTCTGTCTTCTAATCCTCTGATCAGATCACTTTCAAAAAAGGAAATAGATTATCCTATGAAAAATCTGGGTAAAGGGTGAAGCCACTTTAGAAGTACACAATTAACAATAATCCAGACTCTTCAGGCCTGGGTGCCTCTAACATAAGGAATTTGCATATAAAAATGTCTACCTGAAACAGCTGTTGATGGAGAGTAGGTAATATTTACCCAGCTCAATTCTCTTTGCTCTTAAACATTTATTTTCCAGTTCTGACTCATCTGATACCCCTGAAAGATAAGAGCTCTGAGCATTGTCTTTGTCAGGTGAGTGGGTAACTGGGAACACTTCATTCAAGGAATACAGATAACTAAGTAAAAACAACCTACATGCCAAAGATTTACTCATGAATACAGTTTAAATGAAAATGGCATATAAACATTTGGGGAAAATTTTTTTAAGCACCATTTGTGTAGCACACTGGAGAAATTAGAAAATGCATATTATCATTTAAAGATGCTAAAGTTACATAATTCTGGGTATAACACATTAGCCTCCTAGTGAACCATTTCCAAATATTGTTCAATTCAGGGTATCAGAGTAGAAAGGTGAATGTATCGTTGGGATGATTTATCTAACTTAATGTTTCAGAGTGTGACAATTCAAGGCCAAAAGAGATTCATAGTTCTGAAATATAGTTTCCCTTTCCTAATGAAAAGTGTCCTGTCTTCAGTAGGGTTGTTTCATATAATGGGATCAAGGTTAAAATTTCAATGATAACCTTTTTTTTTTTTTTTTAATTTTTTTGAGAGAGAAAGCAAAGCAAGAGGTGGAAAGGGAGAGAGACAGAGAATATCAAGCTGACTCTGTGCTGAATGCAGAGCCTGATGCAGGGCTTGATCCCAAGATCCTGGGATCACAGCCTGAGCTGAAATGAAGAGTTGGACTCTTAACTCCTATGCCACCCAGGCACCCCTCAATTATAGCTTTTTAGAAATATTCCTGTGAAGAATTTAATCTTGTTTAGAAATGTTAATAGTGAAATAATCTCCCAAAGATACAGAAAAGTTCATTTTGTTCTCTTCTGTTCTTTTTGATTTGACCTAGAAAAATATCTGTACATCTATATACATACCTACCAACAAAAGTATAGATTATTTTTGTTACTGAAAAGTAGTAGACCTTGATCAAATACAGTGATGATAAGGTACAAGGTAAAGAACAACTGGCCAGACATTTTTTACTTGTTCTAGATTCCATGTAAGGCAACTTTATTATACAGTATGAAACATTTCTTAAAAAAAAAAGAAAAAAAAATGTTTGGAAAACCAAGAATGAGTTTGCCTTAGTCAACTTGTCACATGATCTTAGAAATTCACATGAGCACTGGACATTATTTATAGCCAATAAAACACCAAACTAGGAAACAGATGACATCTAAAAAAATTCAAATAGTATTTTTAAGAGTCTATACAGAAAAGCTTGCACTGGGTGTTCATGAGATGTACCAAGGAACTTACAGCCCAGTGAGCAGAAAAAAACATGTGCAAAATCAATATTAAGATAGAGTATATAAAGGAAACATAAAACTTCATTTTTAAGATAAAAAACACTCATTTTTACTCATTGGAAAAAACTTAACTAAGTTGAGTTGAAAAGGATGGAATAATAAAAGATATTTGTACAATGATACTTAAATAAAAACTAGTTCCTTATATCCTCTCTAAAGGGAAAGTTAATAATATCCATTAAAATGAAAACCAAAAGACATTCTTTAGGATTCAGAAATTTCCCTTTTGTTCTATCTTCTAAAGCAACACTTGCTCATGGGTTCAAGGTGACGTGAACACAAATACTTACTGCGGCATTCTCTTAAATCAAAAGAAACAACCAAAAAAAACAAAACAAAAGAAACAACCAATTTTATGACGGACACCATTTATCCCACCAGGAGTAATATTCAATGTCAATTTTGCTGACAACACCCTTATTTTATTTCAGGAAATCTCCTCTTGTACAAATCCTAATGGTTGGGATCATGTCAAGTTAAGCACCTTTTTCAAACTCTCTCTTTTTAGCTTTACTTTTGAGCAGAGTAGCAAAAACTGAAATAAATAAATAAATTGGGGACCACTGACTCCAAAATATCCTTTCTGAAAAGACTGCCAATTGTTTCAACTGCCTCAACCCTCAGAGATGCACTCTACTCTTGTTGAGTCTGGTTTGGAAAGTTTCCAATAAATTATTCAAATAAGCCATCTTTCCTTAAATGTTGTTCAAATATGAATGCAATCTTAGATGACATATTTCTGATACAAGATTGATGTGTTAAGAAATAATAGCCTTCCTTTATATGAGTAAGATATAATTTATATGGATACCTTTCTTAAAGAAATAAAATTGATTTAAAAAAAACTAGGATTAAAGCTAACAAGTATATGAAAAAAACAGAGGAGTAAAATTATAAAATTTTACCTAAGGACATAAAGTATGACTTAATTATCTAAAGTGACATACTGTATTTCTATATGGAAAGATGAAATATGTTAAAATACCCATTTTCTATAAAGTAATGCATAATATTGATGTAATCTCAGTTAAAATTTCAATAAATTTTAATTAAATAGGTTAAGCTTATTTTAAAGATATAAGGGGGAAAATGTGTGATACTAGAGCAAAATTATTTTAAAAGGACAATTACAAGGTATTTTAAAGGCAATATAGTAATATACATAAAGTCTGAGAAATTTTAAGAGTGATTTTTATTGTAAAATGTATAAATACATTAATGGAAAACAATGGAAAGTCAATGAGCAGACCTGTATATTAATGAAATTAATTTCATGATGCTGTTCCACTGAAAGGTAATGGATAATGGAGTTTCAATAAGACTTCTGGAAAAATTGTGGGAAAACAAAGTTACACAGCTATCAAAAACCATGGTCCCAAAGAAATTCCAGGTACCAAATATTTTCAAAACCATAATATAAATTTAAAAGTAGAATAAAAAATACTTTTAAATGGGCAGCATTTTTCTTGTCTTGATTTGAAAGCACCTATCTACATAAAACCAAAAAAGCAAACAAATAAACCATGAAAACTAAAGCAACACACACACACAGACACACACAACCCATAAAGGCAAAGATTGATAGTTTTTCTCTAGGTAAAAACTTCAAATTATTTCAAAATAAAATATACATCATAGGCAAAATAAAAGAAGACAAATCTTGAAATATAGGTGAGAAACAGATTGCGGAAGGGATTGATTGCCGGGCTAAGCACAGTGAATTTTCATCTGTGAGCAACAGGGAACCATAAAAGGTTTTTGACAAGGAGAGTAGAATGATCAAAGATGCCTTTTAACAAAGGAATTTGTTCAGCCATATAAAGGATGAATTAGAACTGCAGTGGCTGGCCAGGTAGGGAGGAGAGTGCTGTGCACACAGCTGTTCAGTTTGGAGTCAGAAAGATCAATTATAAAGCAGTTGCAATAATCCAGGCAAGAGATAGCAAGGACCACTGTGGTAACTATGGAAGGATGAGAATCGTATCTGAGAATTTCAAAACTGCAGGAGAGGTGAGAGAATAATACTTACTGAATGTGTATATTTATCAGAGATCTAATGTATCCATGGGCACACAAAATGTATAAAGCTCAAATGGATCTCCCTAATGCCAACCCCATGGTTTTCTATCCCTCTCTATATACTCCAAGTTGCCTCATAAATCATCTATCCTCAGGCTAGGTGTGGCCACTTTGGGTCCAAACAAAAATTTTCAAGGTCAGAGCATGAGGCAGAAGGGTCTATAAGTGGAATGTGTGCAGGAAAGGGTTAATTCAGCAGGTCCACTTGTCCAAATTCAGCACCTTCCACAGTAAGGTTTGTATTTATGCCTGGTCCATTACCAGCCACTGGAGATGACCTTGGAACATTCTGCCAGATAAAAGTGTTTTTGCATGCCTAAGGCCTTGGGCCATGCAGTATCAGTGTGACGCGATGATTTATGATGAACACCATTTTTGTTTTTTTTAACTCTGGGGGTTGGGGGCTGGAGACTGGGTAGCTGAGGTCAGAAATATGGTGGCTGCTGCACACTTATATCACTGACCCTCAGTAAAATCCTGAGGCAACAAGACTTAAGTGAAATTCTCCAGTTTGTAACACTTTGCATGTGTTATCACACATTACTGTTGAGGGAGTGAAGCAAGTTGCCCTGAAACTCCACTGGGAGGGAACACTTGGAAGATGGTCCCTGGTTTCCCCTGGATTGTCTCTCCTTTTGCCTTTGCCCTTTGCTGATTTAACACTGTAATCTTTCTCTGTAATAAACTGTTATGGTGCATCTAACAGCTTTGCTGAGTCCTGTCTTTCCAGCAAACTGTTAAGTCTGACGGTGGCCTTGGGGACCCTGATACAGGGCAGTTGCCTCATGAAGGACTACAGTCTGATAAATATTGTTTTTTTGTTTTTTTGTTTTTTTTTTTTTTTTTTTTTTTTTTTTGTAGCACAGCTAGTGAAGAAAACTGAGAAGTAATCTGAGAGAGTTGGAAGAACAGAAGACTACACTGAAGGGATGAATGGAAGATGGAAAGATGGAAGGATGGATGAATAGGCAGATGGGTGGGTGGATGGATGGTTGTATGGATGAATAGATGGATGGACAGAAAGAAAAGGATAAAAGATGATATTCAGAGTGGATAAAGAATGAAATTAGGGGTGCCTGAATAGCTTAGTCATGGAGTCTATGACTCTTGATTTCAGGGTGTGGATTCAAGCCCCACCCTGGATGTAGAGATTACTTAAAAATAACAATTTAAACTCTCTTGATTCACCCCCGCACAGCCTTGGTGCAGCGTCGTAGCTGGACGCAGCCCCTGCCCACCGTGGTCTGTAGTGCTTGCAGCTCTTCTCCTTTAAGATGCCTGAGGAAGTGCACCATGGAGAGGAGAAGGTGGAGACTTTTGCCTTCCAGGCAGAAACTGCCCAGCTCATGTCCCTCATCTTCAATACCTTCTCTTCTAACAAGGAAATTTTTCTTCGAGAGTTGATCAGTAATGCTTCTGATGCCTTGGACAAGATTCGCTATGAAAGCCTGACAGACTTTTCCAAGTTGGACAGCGGTAAAGAGCTGAAAATTGACATCATCCCTAACCCCCAGGAACGCACCCTGACTGGTGGACATAGGCATTGGTATGACCAAAGCTGATCTCATAAATAACTTGGGAACCAGTACCAACTCTGGCACTGAAGCATTCATGGAGGCTCTTCAGGGTGGTGCAGACATCTCCATGATTGGACAGTTTGGTGTTGGCTTCTATTCTGCTTATCTGGTGGCAGAGAAAGTGGTTGTTATCACAAAGCACAATGATGATGAACAGTATGCGTGGGAGTCTCCTGCTGGGGGCTCTTTCACTGTACGTGCAGACCATGGTGAGCCCATTGGCCAGGGTACCAAAATGATCCTTCATCTTAAAGAAGACCAAACAGAATATTTAGAGGAGACACATGTCAAAGAAGTGGTGAAGAAGCACTCCAAGTTCATAGGTTATCCCATCACCCTTTATTTGGAGAAGGAATGAGAGAAAGAAATTAGTGATGATGAGGCAGAGGAGGAGAAAGGGGAGAAAGAGGAAGAAGATAAAGATGATGAGGAGAACCCAAGACTGAAGATGTGGGTTCAGATGAGGAGGATGATAGTGAGAAGGACAAGAAAAAAAAAAAGACAAAGAAGATTAAGGAAAAATACATTGATCAAGAAGAACTGAACAAGACCAAGCCCGTTTGGACCAGAAACCCTGATGACATCACCCAGGAGGAATATGGAGAGTTTTACAAGAGCCTTACTAATGACTGGGAAGATCACCTGGCAGTCAAACACTTCTCTGTAGAAGGTCAGCTGGAATTCAGGGTATTGCTGATCGTCCCTCATTGGGCTCCTTTTGACCTCTTTGAGAACAAGAAGAAAAAGAACATCAAACTCTATGTCCGCCATGTGTTCATCATGGACGGCTGTGATGAATTGATACCAGAGTATCTCAACTTCATCCGTGGTGTGGTTGACTCTGAGGACCTGCCCCTGAACATCTCCCGAGAAATGCTCCAGCAAAGCAAAATCTTGAAGGTCATTTGCAAAAATATAGTGAAGAAGTGCCTTGAGCTCTTCTCTGAATTGGCAGAAGACAAGGAGAACTATAAGAAATTCTGTGAGGCATTCTCTAAAAACCTAAAGCTTAGAATCCATGAAGATTCCACTAACCAGCGCTGCCTTTCTGAGCTGCTGTGTTACCACACTTCCCAGTCTGGAGATGAGATGACTTCTCTTTCAGAGTATGTGTCCCATATGAAGGAGACTCAGAAGTCCATCTATTACATCACCGGTAAGTGCAAAGAGCAGGTTGCCAACTCTGCTTTTGTGGAGCAAGTGCGGAAATGGGGCTTCGAGGTAGTATGACAGAGCCTATCGATGAGTACTGCGTGCAGCAGCTCAAGGAGTTTGATGGGAAGAGTCTGGTCTCAGTTACCAAGGAGGGCCTGGAGTTGCCTGAGGATGAAGAGGAGAAGAAGAAAATGGAGGAGAGCAAGGCCAAGTTCGAGAATCTCTGCAAACTCATGAAGGAAATCTTGGATAAGAAGGTTGAAAAGGTGACCATCTCCAACAGGCTGGTTTCTTCACCCTGCTGCATTGTGACAAGCACCTATGGCTGGACTGCCAACATGGAGTGGATCATGAAAGCCCAGGCACTCTGGGACAACTCTACAGTGGGCTATATGATGGCCAAAAATCACCTGGAGATCAACCCTGGCCACCCCATTGTGGAGACGCTGCGGCAGAAGGCAGAGGCAGACAAGAACGACAAGGCTGTCAAGGACCTGGTGGTGCTGCTGCTTGAAACAGCTCTGCTCTCCTCTGGCTTCTCACTGGAGAATCCCCAGACTCACTCCAACCGCATTTACAGCACGATCAAGCTAGGCCTGGGCATTGATGAAGATCAAGTGACAGCAGAGGAACCCAGTGCTGCTGTTCCTGATGAGATCCTTCCACTTGAGGGTGATGAGAATGCCCCCTCATGGAAGAAGTCAATTAATTTCTCCTTGCAGACCTTGTGCCCTGTGTATAGTGTCCCCATGGCTCCCCAGAAGCCCTGAGTGGCTCCAGTTCACCTGGTTCCCTCTGCTGATGTCTAGTGGATTTTTTTCCCCTCCTGTCTTTGTTCGAGGCAGGAAAGAAGGGCCTTAAGCCCTAGCCCTCATGACATTTGACAAGGGGTTTGGATGTGTATTGTGGTGTTTATTTTGTTCTGAGATTAAAGTATGCAAAATAAAGAAGATACAGTTTTATACAAAAAAAATCTTAAAAAATGAAATTAGCTTGCATGAGGGTATTTGAAAACCAGTGATCACCATGAAGAGAAGAGTTTCAATAAATGAATAAAAGCAATTGTAAAAGGGTTCAAGAGTCAAGTAGGACAGAGGAAACAGGCCTTCAAGTATAGACCTTTCGCACAAGTTAGGAAGACAAGGGGGAAAGGCCAGAGTTAAACACAGTCATAGGGATATGTTTCACTTATGTGTTTTAAATAGGACGTTAATAAGACATGTGAGTTCAATCACAAGACTTAAATTCGATTTCTGACCTTCCACGTATCGCCTATGTAATTAACACTTGTCACATAATTTCTCTGGGCCCTGGTTAGCTCATCTTTAATGAAAGGAACTAATCCTATTTATATTTGCTTTCCTATGGGGTTATTATGAGGATCATATAAGTTTTTTTTAATGAAAATATTTTGGAAAAGTCCAAAAGACTGAATACTTATAATGCATTATTTTTAATCTCCATTTTACATGTAAACAGAAAATATAATTAAACAAAATGATTTTTAAGAGCAACCTACAATACCCTTATTCTCTCTTGTTTTTGCTAATGGGTATTTGATGAGTATATGTAGTAATTTATAAAAGGAAAGTATCATTGTTGGGTATAGCTCTCTCCACCATTGTTTGTAAATTCCCAGACTTCTGAAAAAATATCACATTGTTGAGCTTTTTCATCTTGTACTATTATATTACTAAACAATGAATAATTACAATTTAGGTTGGAAATGAATGTCAAATATCCCCCTCTTGTGCATGGGAAGCTACTATCTACCTATCTAATAAGAACACTATACACTAGATAAGAAGATTAATTTGAAATGGTCACTATCAAGAAACTAGAAAGACTGTACTTCGATTTTCTTTCTTGTTAGCACATAATCCGAACCATGATATTAAAGATAATTATACTGTGTATGAAATTTTCAAACATAAGTCAACAAGTTTCAATACCATTTTGTTTTTTCTGAAGAGAAATAGTTGACCTAGGTCACAGAGGAGTCTTAATTTTTATGACAAAGTCTCTTCTCATAGCCCTGTGCTAGATACCGTCTCTGAAATGTCCTGGTCCCATAAACATGAACTGTCACCTCTTGATCTAGAAAGGAGAATACTGGAACGAAGACAACAGAGATTACTGAAATTGGGATCTACCATCTGGATTCAAGGAGACCACAGCCTGAACACTCACAATTTGGTTACTCAGAAGCAGCTTTATGCAACAAATTGGTCAATTTCAAACTGGCCTTATTTATGGAGAGTTGCTCTTTGGTTTTTAATGTAACAATGAAAATGTTACACTCCTGAAGTATCTTCAGTCTGCCTTGTTGTTCCTAATAAGGAAGATGTGGAGTGAATCCACTAATAGGTATACAGAAAAAAGCCAACAAACAGGGTTATGGGTAAACTGTCCCACAGTGAGGAAGGATGTTGTATAAAACTATGTAACTATGTTGCTCTGTGCATCCTCCTCCTGATATTCTAATACAGTCTTAAAGTTAAGTAGCTCTTAAAGACAAGGGTTTAAAAGACATGTTCAGAATAAGGCAAAGCCGAGCTAGCTACATCTCTGGTTTTGAGAACCAATTATACCTCAAGAATAAATGCAAGGTCAAATCATGTTTCTTTTGACTGGCTTTTGTGGGCTGGGGGAAATGTTTTCTCACTGAGAGAACAATTACTGAGCACTTTTCAAAATCTCTTCCTTAGATCCTAAACAGTGTAGTGTACAAATACATGAACAGGACATTTGTGTTTTTAAAATATATGAACAGTTGCTTATTTAACATTAACAAATGAGTGTTCACAAGCTGATACATAGATTAAATTTTGTTAGAGCTGAAGTATCAGGTTCATAGGTTTGGCCTTTAGCATTCATTCATTTAAGAAACTATTTCCAAACAAGAAAACAAAAGTTAGTTTGTCAGAGATAATTTTGATTTTTTTTTTTTTTAATTTTCAAGTGTGTCTTCGGTATCTACCAATGATCCTAAAGGAGAGAGGAGTCTCAAAAAACCAGGTTTTTAAATCCTGTTGGAGTTTTGGCATAAACCAACTACAGATTGTAAATTGAATACACAGCATCTGCCTATAGTTTACTTCTTTTAGGGAACTGCTAGCTTGTTGATGAACAATTATTACACTGGTGACAACTAACAAGTGTTTTCTTGCTTTTTTAAAACTCATGTGTCTAGTTCAAAGCTATTTTTTCCATCTTCCCTGTTAGTCTCCCTCCCTCTCTCCCTTCTATCCATCTATCCAAATATGAAAGTGGAATGTACCAACTGAGAACATTTTTATTATTATTGGTACCAACAATAAAATTGCTGATACCTGCTAATCTACTGGTATGGTTAAATAACTAGAGAAACTGTGGGGTTCAGGGTGGGGGGGGGGGGCGGTGGGCTGTGGCTTTTTTTTTTTTTTTTTTTTTTTTTTGGTTTAATAGCAGTCCAGATTGGAAAGACTGGTCAATAAAATACATAATCGGATTATCTTTTAAAGGCATGAGTTTATTTAACCTTTATTTGTAAACAGTCTTCATGATTCCAGTCAACTAATGAAGATTAGTACATTGCCTTACCATGCTTTCAAAAATGTGGGGCACTTATTTTTTATTTCTAATAAGATATTCCTACTAAATCTTGAAACACTGCCTCTCAGTTTATGAATATCTCTATGTTCCTGTCAAAACAAAACCTAAATTACTGTGTGCATAAGGAGGGGAACAGCAACAAGAGTACACAGAGATGATTGGATTTTGAAACCTGTGATTATTTTCTTACTATCCCCTTCAACCTCCCTCCCCCACCAGAATCAATATGTTGAAAAGTGTATTGTAGGCTTCTCATTTGCCAATTAAGACAGACTAGCTTTCTCCTCCTCAAAAGCACAACTTTCTAGAAGATGGGAAACTGGATACTCAGTCATCTTATCCAAACACTGGGGAAAATATTACTAAGGAGGTCCAATATTAAAGGCCAACCCATCCAAGGACATAATAGGCAAAGCTACGCCTAAACATCACTGATTCCAGGAAGTCCTTGCTGTTTTTCCATCTGAACAGCATTGCGATTATTGCTTGAAAGGATGGAATAATGGAAGTTATTTGATCACAACTGATACAATGAACTGTCTCAGCAAATGTGTAGAGTATTGCTAGACATTCTTCAAAATGTGCTCTGATCTTACTCAGTAATAGAGTTGTTGCCTCAGAGACACTAACCAGACAAGGACTACATTTCCCAGCTGACTTTGCAGTTAGGTATAGTCATGTAACTAGTTTTCATGACTGGAAGAGTTGCAGAAGTAGCTGGTAACACTTATGGGCAGAAACCTTTGAAAAGGGGTTGAAATACCTCCATCTACTTTTCCCCCTTTTGTTCCCTGGAATGTTGATGAGTAACCTCAGAAGATCTGAAGATGATAGAGCCAATTTCAGTCTGGTTCCTGAATAAGTGTGGCCTATAGTTCCACTATCATACCACAGTGGATGATTACACAAGAGAGAAATAAATTAAGTCAGTGAACATTTCAGGTCTTTTTGTTATAGCAACTACATATTAAAATTCCAAGAAGCTGGATTGTTTAAAAGAATCCATAGACACATACATAATGCTGATGAGGACATGGAGTAACAGGGACTCTCATTTGTTGCTGGTGGGAATGTAAAGTGATACAGTGACTTTAGAGGGCAGTTCGGCAGTTTCTTAAAAAACTAAACACTATAGGATTACCCTATAATCCTTTCTACCTACCCAAATGAATTGAAAACTTATATCCACAGAAAAACCTACGCACTGATGTTTATAGCAGCCTTGTTCACTAATGTCAAAATTTACATACTGTAGTTATTAAGGTAACCAGCATTGCTCATCAGTTATAATAAATGTATGTTATTAATAGGAGACATAAGTGATAGGGAACATGGTGGGAATAGGGAAGGATTTGGGAGTATCCTATATATTCTTACTTTCTGCTCATTTTTCTTATAAACATAAAAAAACCTATTAACTAGGAATCTATCCTTCCTTTTCATAATGAATGCATCTGTAATCATATATACACACTCATACCCAACAGAGGACTTGCTCATGAGATGAAGAGCATAACTGTGGAACTTATACTGATAGACAAAAATGTGGAAATGGAATAAGGCAAACGTGAAAAGAGAGAGTGGAAGTGTCACTGAGAAGGCAGAGGGAGTACACAACACATTTATGCTGATGCAGAAGAGTTGCAGCAAGATGTTCGTGGTTGTCATCTTGTCCTAGCTATTATCACCTGCTCAGTTGTCAGAATGCGAAACTCCATTGCAGTATTAGACATTCAAGATCACCAGATGTCTCATGATCTTGTCAACTACAGTCACTTGAGTCCTACACCTCAGCCCTAAACCACATGCAAAAACAATTTGCCAAAGCAGTACTTAACTCATATTTTCCAAACTTCATTGTTATTTGTGTCCAAGTACTTTCACTCACTTCAATAATTTAATAATCCATACTTTGAAGATAAAGAAAAGCAACTCAGAGAGTAAATAATTCACACAAAGTTATCCCCTGAGTTCAGAACTTGCAGTTGGGCTCTAGTAATTTGACCATTGAACCCATAATCTCATCCAATACCAAAGTTTACCTGCTGGACTCTGGGTATCTGTGTGTTGCCAACCATAATGACTGAGCTTCTGGCAAACTCCTGCATAGTAATCCAATTTTTACTTTATATAGCATCTCTCTGGAAACCCTGAGTTTGACTTCACTAACCCCTCTATCATTTGTGTGTTGTTCCTCTTGGTCAAGGCTAATCACTTCAGTCTTCTCTCCAAAGACCATTTGCCTAGATCCACAGCACTAATGCCTTACATTTGAATGACAGGACCAGTAACTAAGCAGAACCTCTCAGTTATCAATCTCTGCTTAAACCAAGCTTTGCCTTAATTTAGAGCTTACTGACAACTCCCTTTGGAAATAATTTCACCAGATGGTCCTTGCTACCTCTCCCACCCTACTAGACCTTCCTCAGATGTTTCAGCACTTCTTACAGCCATCACAATGCTTATTATTGAGCCTGACCTTGGATACTTTGGAACCCATTATAAGGTATCCCAGCCAAGGATTGGAAAGGAAAGGAAATTATCACTTTGACAAACAATGGCTTTCTGGGGGCCAAATTACAGAGCAAAAGTTGTCTGAAAAACACATAAAAGCTCTTAATGAGGCCTTGAATAACAAAGAAATGCTTAAGGAAAACAAGTAAGAGGAGTTTACTTTGGGGAATTCAACACCCTAATAATAAAGTAAACGTTATAGCTCTTTACCCAGATTTTTAGATGTATATACCATTTATTGTTTCCATGGTTCAGCCTTGCTCAAAACCCCAGGATTGGTTCTAGATGACGTGTGTGGTCTATTTTTTGTTTTTAGATTTGTATCTTTCTGTTCAGCTAGTTTTTAATCTTCATAGATGAATTTGTATAGTCTTGTTTGTATTAATTCCTCTCATTGTTAAGAGATTAGAGTGCCCGGAGTAGACACTTTGTTTTCCCTGATATGGGTCAGCAAAGTTCTTGAGAAGGCATCAAGATGTAAAAATATATTTTTTTTTAGCAAATAACATAGAGGAAATAAATAGGAATTCTCAAAATCAAACTTAAAAATTACAGTGCTGGAATTTCAGTGTGTCAAAATAACCTCAGACAATAGGGGGAAAAAGGCTATGTAAAATTTCCTACCACAAGAGGATCTCAATAAATGGTACCTGCTTTTAGGTCAGGACTCTAAGACTCAGAGTTTTACTTTATTTTTTTTAAGTGTAGTTGTGAGTTTGGGTTATTTTCAATGATTCCCATAATAAGACAGTTTCATAACATTGGAGATTTGTAGGAATAAGTAGGATTGTTCCCAAACTGCACGAATGATATTCACTGATAGTAACCCAGCCACTATGAATGTACACTGATTCACCTCAACTGCAAACAACCTGTGAGTTCCTGACCAGAGGTATCCAAAAAGAATAGTTCAAAGACAATATGGGCATAAAATGGTGACCAATAAGCTAGTGCTTGCATGAACCAGAAATATAGTCCTAGTTTAATGGAATAAACACAATAAGCAGCATCTGAAATTTCAGTAAATCACCTCACTTAGCATAAAATGTTCTCTAGAACAAATGTGAAAAAGGGACATCCACTTTGGTGCCTACCTTCGCATATTCTGATAGTTTCCAATGTGATGGCAGGGGTAGGGATGTGTTCCTCCATATTGACAAACAATTCTTGGACACCACCAATTCTGACACTATCCACCTGAAGACAGCATCAGTTTCCACAGATTAAGGGTCAGTCCTACAAGACTACATGCCCCCTCCCTCCCCGTCCCCTTCAGTTGCCAGGGACAAGACCAGGTTGTCATCAATACTTCTGAATAACCAGTTATAGACTGGAGGTTGCAGTGAATCATTCATTCCTAATCACCACGCCAAGCCCAAGCCCAAGTTGTAGTCTTTACCTCTGACCAACTCCCTAGAAATCACAGGTTCCCGTGATCTCCTTCTCGGATTTGATTAATTTGCTAGAGCAGCTCACAGAATGCAGAGAAACCTTTTACTTACTGGACTAGCAGTTTATTATAAAGAATAAAATTCAGGAACATCCAGATGGCTGAGATGCATAAAGCAAGGTATGGCTAAAGGACTCCAAGCTCACATGCCCTCTCTAGGAGGCCCTGTCTCTGATCTCCCAGTGTTCACCAACTCAGAAGCTCTGCGAACCCAATTCCTTTTGGGGTTTTATGGATGCTTCATTATATAGGCCTGATTGATTAAATTATTGGCTATTAATGATTGTTTCAACCTCCAGCCTCTCTTCCCTCCTTGGAGAAGGTAGAGTGGTGGGTAGGACCAAAACTTCTGCAGCAACCTGCCCCCATTCTTTGCTGCTTTCCAAAAGTCATCTCATGGATATAACAGAAGACAACTTTATCACTCCCTGTGCTGAGGAAATGCCCAGGGTTTGGGGATCTCTGAGCCAGGAAATGTGGACAAAATATAAATAAGAAATGTATTTTAATTTAGCTTTGAATGATGAAATATGTACTTTTTTGAAGATTTTATCCATTTATTCATGAGACACACAGAGAGAGGCAAAGACATAGGCAGAGGGAGAAGCAGGCTCCCTGTGGGGAGCCTGATGTGGGACTGGATCCCAGGACCCCAGGATCATACCCTGAACTGGAGGCACTCAACCACTGAGCCACCCAGATGCCCCAGTATATATTTCTTATACATCACAGTATTGCGCTGTGATTCTACAGAGGCTCAGGAAAAGGGAACGTGAGCTAACCTTAAAAAGCCATTATGTTGCTGATGGCATATTAGTTTACTCTGTGTATCATCTTACCACACCCATTACACAACTGAGTTAATCCTTAGCTTTACCCCTGTAGATTAATTACTCCCTGATTCCTTAGCACTGTGAGTGTCCTCACTCGACTTCATCAATGAGCCAATTAGCAAATATTTACCAAGAAAAGGGTTATTAGAGATTTTCTCATTCAGAAGATAAAGAGTAATACATTCTATATAGTTAAAGTGAGCTACAGAGAAATGTCACAGCCATGGGTCAGGCTCACCTTGTTGTTGTTTTGGTAAGATTTTATTTATTTGATTGAAAGAGAGAGATTGTGAGAGAGAGCATGAACAGAGGGAAAAGGGAGAAGCAGGCTCCCTCCTCAGCCTAATCGACTTGGGGCTTGATTCCAGGACCCTGAGATCATGACCCAAGTCAAAGGCAGATGCTTAACCGACTAAGCCACCAAGGGGTTCCTAGGCTCACCTTCATATATACTAAGTGACTTCAAAATTCAACACCTTCAGAATTTAAAAGACACCCAGGATTAAAGTGCATGAATGAGGGTTTAGAAAAGTACGTAAGACCCCTAAAAATGTCTGAAAGAGCCATTTGAAATACATTTTCTCACTACATAAACTTAATCTTCTCTGAGAAGTACAAACCTCTTTCTGTTTTGAAAAAGAAAACTTATTACTGATTTACCTAGATTTACAAACTCTCCCTTGATTTCCAGAGTAATGAATGGTAGGTACCTTGTGGTTTTTTTCCAGAAGTTTCAAAGGCAGAATAAATTTTGTACCTGTATTTGTGCACACAAGCATTCAGTGTAATAGATAACCAATGACTCTTTAGAGTTTGCTGGTTTTCTGGGTTTGCTTATTAATAATAATGGTTTCTGCTCATAATTTGAAATTGCAACACCTTGAAGAATCATAATAAAGGCATAATTTCTAGTCCAGTGCACAGATGTTCTAAGAAAGCACACTAAACATAATTTCCACATACACTGTATGAAATGTGTATCTGTGGCACTGCAGAAATGGCCAACACTCAGGTTACTGATTCCTTGCTTCACTGCCCTTAATGCAAGTCGTCTACTAAAGTAATGAGGTCGGCAACAGAAAACTTAATATTAACTTGGTTTGGCCCATTGAAATCTTCTCTCTCTCTCTCTCTCTCTCTCTCTCACACACACACACACACACACACACACAAAATGGTTTTGTAGTTTTACTTAAACTAACACCATCTCCTCAGAGATACTGCTCTTTGGGTTCATGTATGTTAAACTAGACTACTGTGGTAGGAAAACTAATCTTGCACCATCCAACATCAAGCTTAGCCTAGAGCAAAATAATAAAAGCCTCTACTTGGTAAAGCCAACCTCTGTTTATGAAATGCAGCAGTTAAATTCTTCAGAAACAATTGATTTTTATTACACTTCATAGCCAAGAAGTCTGAGTAAATTTAAAGATTATCTGCAATAGGCATGCTTAGAAGAAAACTGATTGGCTGATAAAGGTGGTTTGGAACTATTTCTGTAAATGGATCTCACAGTTTAAAATCATCAGTAATAAGAAATCACTGCTCATGTTCAAGGCTGGTCATAGCAAAAAAAAAAAAAAAACTGATAATGAAAGTGATTTTCATAGCAACATAACTATATGAACTGTTAAAGAAAAATTTACCGAATTTACTGAAATATTAGAAAATAGGACAAAAACAGGATTTTTTTTCTCTGATAATCATACTTGTGTCCTTGACTTTTCCACTGTTTGCCTAGTGCTGCTTGTTCACATGACACTTAATTTCCCCCTTTTTCCAGTAAAGAACTTTCCTGTGTATGAGCAGAAGGAATAG
Organism: Canis lupus familiaris; assembly: GCF_011100685.1. Classification (NCBI taxonomy): domain Eukaryota; kingdom Metazoa; phylum Chordata; class Mammalia; order Carnivora; family Canidae; genus Canis; species Canis lupus. The sequence goes on from NC_049232.1 coordinate 7,866,784, forward strand.
CTTCAATGCTCAAAGAAAAATCCCATTTCCAACTCTAATATACCAATTTTACATCCTGTCTGTACAGCTTGACTGGGCAGGACCTTTAATGAATTGTTTCTTTTCCAGAAGGCAGTATCTGCTATGCTGACACTTCAGAAAACAGTTTCCGGTACATTTAGTGGGTCTTTAACCCTGAACTCAAAAAGCAAACTTCTGATCTGAAAAGGACCTACTTGCCTGGAGGAACTTGGTCCTTGATGAGACACTATGTGGTTGTCCAAGCCAATGCTGGACCCAATACAATGCTTCTGCCCGCCTCTTAAATGTTACTCATGAATTGCTACATAAAATTGAGAAGAAAACTTGTTTTTTTAAAAATCCTATTAAATTAATAATGTAAACATGTTTCTATTTCCGCTCTCTAATACCATTCTACACAGTGCCATTTCCCAAGCTCCTGTAGTTCATTAGCTGAATAAAAGCAGCTCTACCAGTATACATTTTTTTAGAGAAGTTCACCTTTCTCAAGGAGCAAATGAAAAGGGCAAGGCATGACAATTTCTTATTTTATAATGGGAAATTTATTCAAGATTTTTCCCCCCATTTATCATGGAAGACACACTACAATTAAATGCCTTCATTTGCACATAAGTAGCCTATAAACAACTTTTTTTTTTAATTCCCCTGGTATTTGCAGTGCGTCTCTCTCTAGCTATTGAAACCACCTTGAAAGTATCAGTAATGACAAAAGATCTGAGGCAGAATGATTTTCATTATATCCTGACTAGGTAAGCAAAATCCAAGGGAAGAATCCACACTATCAAAAACAATTGCGTATTTCAATGTCCTGATTATCAATATGCTGAATAACTGAATAACCATTTTTATGACAATGCTGACATAAAAGAGGAAACTAAAAATTATGAGAAATCTATTTCTAAATGATCTATTAGGTCTTTAATTAAAAATGAAATATTCATTTTCCTTAGAACTGAAAAATCCTATCACCTAAATATTTGGAAGCTCAGGTACACACATTCCATTACATTATGTGCCTTGTCCTTTCATTTATGTAGATCTCATTGGGTTTGCTCCTGGAATCAAAAGGAAACTATCATGATATTTTTCATAATGCTAATAACCAGTATATTTGTAGTTGCCTCTTTGAGGCCTAGAGCAAAAATATAATTCTTTGATTTATTTCACTTTGTAGCAAAAAATTTTATCACTCAGTTTTCCAGCTTGAATTAGGTGTCCCAATCACCATGTAATATAAAAAAGTAGGCTGAGAACTCAGAAACGTGCAAGTCTCTTTGACCTTGAACAAGGCTAATAACTTCTTTGGATTCTCACATCCTGAAAAGCTCCATATGAGTATTGTTATTACTATATATTTATCTATGAAGCAAAAATGTTGAACTAAATGACCTTTGAGGTTATTCCTAAAAGTCTATGACCATTTATTGAAATATCAACAGTACTATTTTCCATTATTTCAATTTCAAACATAAGCAGACACAAGAACAATTACCTTAAACAAATCACCAAATAGACAATATATTCCATAGCACAGAAAATATTCTGAATATTAATATTCAACCTGAGAACAGAAACTGATTTGAATTTATTTTTGATTATAAGAAAATGAAGGTTATTTCCGTAGGTCATGTGAAAGGCAATTTTCCCTAGATTTTCAATAAGGGCATAAATTTTACTTTTGGTTTGAACTCCAGGTCAACTCTCTGAATGTAATAAGTAGAAAAACAGATTAAAAAAAATCTTTAAATTCTTAATTTTATAAAGTTAAGTTTTTCTAGCTGGGCTGTCCTTTATTTTTTAACTGAACCTGTACCATCTGATCAGTGGTTTGCTAACTGTGGAAAACTATAACAGACTTTTTAAGAAAATTACTCAAGTTATATTTAAGAAAAACAAAAACCAGTAATGGAATCTGTGTGGAAGACTACTACATGCCCCAGACAAATTTACAATCAAATGTCCCCAGAATCTTGTACAAAGTTCATGAATATATAAGGAGTCAGGGTTAGGGAAGAAGGAAGACTTCGGTAAAGAAAGATTTTTCATAGTGCCTTACCAGTAACTTCCCTCCCTCTGGAGGACATAAGGGAGATGCACCTCTTAGCCCTTCACATTAAGGTAAACTATGAAAGCTTCAGGGGAATTACTGAGAGATCTTGGCCTCATATATTCTGAAATTCTGAGGAGTACAGGAGAAGTCTGACTATCATATATGAAAATTAAAGTAGCTAAGAATTTGCATTGGATTCTCAAACAAGAAAATCTACACAGGAAGATAGGAGCTGACTACTTGTTCCGGTGATGGAGTCAGGAGTGTATGATCTATATTGCAATCAATTTGCTGCTGCATCGGTGTCAGTTTAGAGTTAGTCTGAGGAAGGCATGTGAGTTTCCCATCAGAAAGATGAAGGCCAGTGGATGAGGTAAACTGCAAAAGATTTCAATAGCAACAACCCAGATGTCTACCACCAAACACAAAGAACTGTACAATTAACCCAAAGATGATTACACAGGATGTTGAGTCAAATACAGTGCCAGCCATCTCCAGGTCCTAAAGGAACTGATAGAGAATCTATGAATATACCCCCCAAAAAAGTCAGGTTTAATTTTCATCAAGACCATCTAAGAACTTCAGCTTTAACATCTTGGAAACAAAATTGAATGGTTTCATCAATATCTTAAATGTTACATTCTAAAAATTAAGTCAAAACTGTGTTGGCAATTTGACATGGTATTACGACTAAACTATTTATCATTTAGGAGAGGGGAAAAGTCATCAGATCAGCCTGAGTTGCCATCTAGGGGCAAGGAAAGGGAATTATCCCACTGAAGTAAGCTTAAAGACAATGGAAGATAAAAATAAAATAAAATTTTAACTATTCTTCATGATCTGTGATTGTCCAGGGCCCTGACCATTATCTGAATTCCACACCTCTCGATATACTTCCAAAAAAAAAAAAAAAAAAAACCTCTGCCTCCCATCCCAGATGATTTCAAAGCCATTTTGTTTATCATAGTTATAAGAAAGAACATTCTCTATATCCAAAGGTGACCAAATTTACTCTTATATGAGCACTTAACAAAAAAAAAATATCACAACATAATTTTTAAATCAAAGTATAAATTCAATAGTTACAGTGAAATTCTTATATACAGACTTAAACAGAATTTCTAGATACTCTGAAAATTTGGAAACAGAAAACTTACCTATAACCTAGAAGTATGGTATTAAAGAACACTCCCAAAACAGTCCAATTAGCCCCAGAAAAATCAGATAAAAGGAAAAACTTCTTCCAAGGCATAGACCTTGACTCTTGGATGGATGAAAGTAAAAATACAGATTTGTGGTGAGAAAATACATGACAGATAAAACAAAGTATAGAGAATAAAGACTTTCCAACCAGAAACAAAACAAAATCAAGCCATGAAAAATTCATATATGATTTAAGATAGAGAATGGTATGTGGACTTGTGTTAATGAAACTGTCCTTAGTCACAACCATGATATATTTCATTCCATTTAAATAAGACAAGGCACCATCCAAACTAACAGCCAAGAATATTTTAATCAACAAAAAAGAATCTGCACAGATAGAAATACCATGAACTCAAGTTCTGATTTATCTTTGGTCTTCTTAAATATCTTTAAGCACACATTCAGGAAGTATTTGATGGCAATCAGTGAAATTAAGATTTGTTATATAATATTTAACTGCATATATATTTCTCAAAAATTTCCTCAGAAATCTTCAGCTACATAGATCATCCCTAACTGTATTCAGAGTTGGTGAAATTAAGCCAATAATGCAATAAATGGACTTTGCACCTCACTTCACATTCATAAAGAGGTAGATAATATATCTTAATTGATTTTAAACAATAAAGACTGAGGTATTTTGGTACAAAATAAAGTGTTCTGTATTAAACCAAATTAAGACTCATACCCCCCAAAAAAGACTCATTTCCTTTTCTTTTTAATGCAATCTTAATGTAATTTCTATATTTTTTCTCTAAAACACCCATAAATGGAACAAAGAAAAAAAAAGGAAAAAAAAATAAATAAAGAGAATAAAACAAAAAAGAAATCTCCAACACACGGTTTTGTGATTTGTTTGAAGACAAGTTCACTGAAAATATGATTAGCTATTTAGGGCTTTGATCAAACAAGATACAATTAAGAGATTAAGGTTAAAGAGTTTACATAGACAGAACTGGAGGACTCTTTGTATGTTACCTAGTTTGTAAGCTCAATGGAAATGAAGTCAAGACCAACATCTGGTAAAATGTTAACAATCACATAAATGTTAGTAAAAACACTTAACAAAATTGATTTAGCCTATTCACTAGATAAACTGCTGCACAGAATACACACGCACACGCGCACACACACACACACACACACACATGTGCATATGCATATACATGATCAAGCAAGAGGAAAATGTCCTGGAATGATCACTGTATTCACTTACAGAAGGGACTTCACCAGTATTTCGATAGTTTGGGTTCAACAGGAGCACTTCATTTCTTTGTTAAATCTTACCCTGTATTAATTTTAGTTCCTCATTTGTTGAAGGAAGCAATATTTACATAGTTCGAATTCACTTACATTTAACTCACAAAAATGTTGCTTTAAATATTCTTCTAGATATGTGAGAAACTGAGAATTTTCTCTGAGTTGTTGTTTTGCTTTTACCATTGAAAACTACATTTTGGTGTAAGAAAGCCAACCTGAATCTCAAGAAGTTTGCACTCAGGTCTAAACTGAGCAGTAAGGGCATTCAAAGGGAACATCTATTTTTCCAGGGCATTATCATTGTTAAAGAATTTGTTCTCCATGAGTTAACCAAGGATAATGCACACTTTAAAAATGCTGGAACAGATATTGAGACTATAGATTTAATGGTTTACCAGAGATGCTGAAATCTAGCTGGTAAATAACATGTACATTTTAAATTGGTAAAATATTTGGGTATTATGCACACTGGTGAGCTTGCAGCCCCTGTGGAGACACTGCAATCTGTTGTGTAAAACTGAGTTGGTATTTGCAAGGTAGTTTTTTTGTTTCTTCTTAAAAAATGTTAATTTTACAAACCCAAAGAGCCCTGAATCCAAACACTTAAGTACATGAAAATAATGATTCTGTTTACAAGTTTTAGCCATGAATTTCTAAATAAAATTCAAATGCATCTGTTTTCTAAAGGATATAAAGGTGTTTCCATTACTTTATGCTTATTAAGTTGCAATAGCAAGCATCAAATGCTACAGGGAAGCAGCCCAGCTGACTATGCTAAGCCATTAAGTAATTATTTCTGGTACAGAATATGTTTAAGACAATTTTTCCCGCCACAGGCTTAATCTTCCTTTCAGAATGTGTAAACTCTGAGGTGGACAGACCCAGTATGCCAAATTCAATCCCAGACATAATTTCTTTGGCCTCCACAATGATAAAATATTTTGTGGGTTGCCTACATTTAAAAATTGGGAGATTCTGAAAAAAAAATTTTTGAAGATTTTAAAAATTTGAAAATAAATAAAAAATGGGAGATTCTGCACCAAAAAAAATTACATTTCTAAACTTTTTGAAAGGTTGGGCGGTATGGCAATACGTGGATTTTCATTACTTTGGACAACAAGTAGCAGAAGCTAAGCAATAGCTTACTTGTACATTATCATTTACTCTCTAGTACACTACACTCACCACCATTGCCCTTCAATTATGAAGGTTAACTATCAGTTACTATCCATTGTGTTTTGGGTGTTACCTTTTGTACCTTAAAATCTCTTCACTCTATTCATTTATAGTACTGTCCATTCCCTAGGAAAGGTATTTAAGACTTCTGTTTAATCTCTCCCCATGAGATCCATGCAAACTTCTGTATGACTGCTTAATGTTTTCACTACTCAAAAAAATCCTTAACATGACTGACTTGCATCATCATATTTCTTACAATATATATTTTCTGTATCCCAATAAACTATAAATACTAGGAGAAGAGGAATTATGCCTTATCAGGTACCTATATCCCCAAATTCCTAAGAATATCCAGAATATATGTGATTCTTGAGAAGTATTCTGATTAGGGGTGCCTTGAAAGCTCAGTTGGTTGAGCATCAAACTCTTGGTTTTGGTTCAGGTCATGATCTTGGGATTGTGGGATTGAACCCTAAATCATCTCTATGCTCAGTGCGGAGCCTGCTTCAGTATTTCTCTCCCTCCTACTCACTCTTCTCTCTCTCTCTCTCTCTCAAATAAATAAATAAATAAATAAATAAATAAATAAATAAATAAATAATCTTTAAAAACAAAAGGAAAGAAAGAAATGTTCTGATGATACTATTAACTGGTGGTGCCATTAATGATGCAACCCTATTACTCCATCAGTCATCTCTACCCATTTTCCAAGAGTCTTGAGGTGATAGGAATATCAACACTACCTAGACATATGGGGACTTCAGAAAAGGGACAAGAAGAGAAAAGTAATGCTCACTTGAGAAAATAAAATATACTTAAACTATACAAAGCATTACAGTATTTAAAATATTGAGACTATTTCAAAAGCCTAATAAAGATATCAGGGTCAATATACCACTATAGGGGAGGTACATTCTGTCAGTTAAGTCAAGGCAAGTTAGTGAAACAAACAACTACAGAAAAATAAAAATAAAATCCATCCAGAGTTGCTGCAACATACTATTCACAGTGCCCAGATCTCAATCAAGAGGTAATAAATGTGACCCATATCTACACTCAGAAAACAAAGCAGTCCTTAGAAACTGATCTCTGCTTCCTCAGCTCAGTGAAACCACTTTAGGTGAGAATCTACTCTAAATATGTTCAAAGAACATGCTATCACAGAGTCAACAATAGGGGATATATTAGAAATTGAAACTACATAAAGAATCAAAGGAAAATTCAAGAGATTTACAAGTATAATCATTGAAGTGAAATTTTCACTAGATAAACCCAATGATAAATTTGAAATGTCAAGAGCAAAAAATCAGTGAACTCCAGTAAAAATTATTACAATTGTTCAATCCCCAAACACTGGAAGAATCCTGGAAGCAGTAAGAAGAAATCACCACACATCACATACTGAGGACAACAATATGATTAATAGTCAACATTTAATTAGAAACACTGTAGACAAAAAGGCACAAGTAACATATTCAATGTTTTGAAAGAAGAAAATTATCAACCAAGAGTTATATATCTAGTAAAATTATCCTTCAAAAATTGAAGTTAGTACACTCCTAAAAAGGGTATGTACAGATATATCTGTGCACATGTATTTTCTTCTCTTCTTTTAATAATCTGCTTTAATAAACATGACTATTTAAAGCCCAACTATAAATATGATATTATCAGGTTCATAACATACAGGTGAGGGGGGAAATTGAGTTACACTGTTGTGAAAAAGATTATCTTTCTGTAATTACACCAGTACCAATTTGCAGAAGGGAATAATAATTTAAACACACATTAAAATCCCTATAGTGACCACTAAAATTTTAGTTTTTTTAATATTAAAAATATTGCCAAAAGGAATTAAAATGATATTCTAGTATTATTTAATTCATTTTTAACAAAAATAGTTCTAAGTTTAAATCATCTTTCTTTTTTTTTTTTTTTCAAGATTTTTTTATTTACTTTTGAGAGAGAGTGTGTGAGCACGGGGAGGGGTAGAGGGAAAGGGAGAGAATGAATTTCAAGCAGACTCCTTGTTGAGTTTGAGCCCAATGCAGGGTTTAATCTCATGACTCTGAGATTATGACCTGAGCCAAAATCAAGACTTGGATGCATAACTTACCAATCTACCCAGATACCCCTCATCTTTAGTTTTTTTTAAAAAAGCTGTTCAATAAACTTTCTTTAAAACTAAGTAGAAGATAGAAAAAAAGAAATATGTCAGACCTAGTCTGAGCCATATTAATGATTACATTAAATGTGAATTGATTGAATATTCAAACTAAAAGTCAGAGACTGTCAGAATGGATTAAAAAAAAAAAAAAACAATATTCAACCATACACTTTCCACAAGAGATAGACTTTAAACTTAAATACAAATTTATTTCAAATGCAATTCTAATACAAATAGGTTGAAAATAAAAGTATAGAAGAAAACATATTAAACAGTGACCAATGGAGAGATGAAGTGGCTATCACATAAAATAGACATTAAAATAAGGACTAAGGGCAGCTCGGGTGTCTCAGTGGTTTAGCACCACCTTCAGCCCAGGGCCTGATCCTGGAGACCCAGGATCGAGTCCCAATCCAACTCCCTGCATGGAGCCTGCTTCTCCCTCTGCCTGTGTCTCTGTCTCAATCTCTCTCTCTCTCTCCCTCTCTGTCTCTCATGAATAAAATCTTTTAAAAAATTAAATTAAAATAAGGACTATTACTAGATACAAAGAAAGCCATTTTATAATGAGATATATGTCTGCATATTAATAAAATAACGTTCATAAATGTGTATGCATATAGCAACAAAATCCCAAAACACAATAAGCAAAACTTAAAGAAGAAAAAGAAGTACAAAGCAATAATTAAAATTAATTTAAAGATTTCTGTTCAGTAATAGAACAAGTACACAATCAAGATAGAGAATGAAATAACTCACTGACATATATACCACACATTACTCAACAGTGGTAGGACACAGTGTTTTCTAGTATAAATAAAAATGTAGGATATGTGAGGATAAATCATACATTAGAATATAAAAATAACCATGATACATTTAAGACAAATGCAATCATGTATTTCTCTGACCATACTAGAATTAAATTAGAAATTAAAAACAGAAAGAAATTCTGTTTAAAACTAAGAAATTCTAAAACATGGGAAATTAAGGAATATGTTTCCAAGTAATGCATGGTGCAAAGCAAAAGTGAGTTATAGCCATTATGGAAAACAATGTGAAGTTTCCTCAAAAAATTTGAAAAAGAACTACAATACAATCCAGCAATTTCACTAATGAGTATATATCCAAAGGAAATGAAATCAATACTTTGAAAAGTATCTGAATTCTCATGTTCACTGCAACATTATTTACAATAGCCAAGATATGCAAACAACCTAAATGTTTGGATCAAGAGACTGTGGTACATATATAAAATGGGATATTACTCAGCGATGAAAAAGAGGGAAATCTTGCCATTTGAGACAACATAGATAAACCTGAAGGACATTATGCCAAGTGAAAAAAGCCAGACAGATAAAAATTTGTACCATTTAAATGAGTCAAAAGATTGAATAGTATTAATACCACAATTTCATGTTTATTGATAGATTCGGTGTGACTTCAAACTAAATCTATGTAGGATTTTTTTGTTGAAATTGAAAACCAGACTCTAAAATGTGTATGGAAAGCCAACATATCAAAAATAGCCACAATAACTTTGAAAAAGAAAAGTTAGAGGACTTACACTCTTGATGTCAAAACCCTTATAATGCTATAGTAATCCAAACCATAAGTATTGGCTTGCAGATAGACCTATAAATAATGGAAGGGGACAATGAGTTCCTAGGAGGACCCACACATATGTGATCAGTAATTTTTAAAGAGGGTCCAAGGTAATTCAATGGGAAACAATAATATTTTCAATAAATGTTGCTGGAACAACTAGTATTCATGTGTAAAAACAAAACAAAAAAATAACTTCAATTTTATCCTTAAAATGGATCACAGACTTAGTTGTAAAGCCCAAAATTATAACACTTATAGAAGAAAATTTAGGAAAAAACTTGTATGACTCACTTAGGTGAAGACTTCTTAGATGCCACATGAAAGTATGAATTTTTAAAATAATTTATCATTTCTATTTCAAAACCTAAAGTTTTGTTCTTGAAAAGGTACTATTAACAAAACAAAGAGTTGGGACACACTGTCTGTAAATATTTTCCAAAAATATATTCAATTGAACAGTTTTATCCATATAGAGAACATATACAACTGAATACTAACAAGACCCATAGTATCAGTAAAAATTGGACAAATGATCTGAATAGATATTTCACTAAAGAAGATACACAGAAAAAAAAACATGAAAATATTCTCCACATTATTAGTCATTAAGGAGATGTGAATTAAAATCACAAAAATCACAATGAGAGGGGTGCCTGGGTGGCTCAAGCAATTAAGTGTCTGACTTCAGCTCAGGTCATGATCTCAGGGTTCTGGGATCAAGCCCCACATTGGGCTCCCTGCTCAGCTGGAAGTCTGCCGCTCCCTCTCCCTCTGTTCCCCCACTGCCAGCTCTTGGTCATTCTATCTCAAATAAATAAAATCTTCAAAAAAAAAAAAAATCACAATGAGAGGGGAACCTGGGTGGCTCAGTCAGTTAAGTGTCTGACTCTTGGTTTTGGCTCAGGTCATAATCTCAGACTCATGAGATGAAGCTCCGTGTCAGGCTGCAAGCTCAGTATGAAGTTGGCTTCAGATTCTCTCTCCCTATGCTTCTTTCCCTGCTCATACTCTCTAAAATAAGTAAACAAATAAAATCTTAAAAAAATAAGTAAAAGTACAATGAGTTATCACTATAACTTACTAGAATGGCCAAAATTAAAAAGATTCACATCAAGTATCAGAAAAGATGTTGAAAAACTGTTACACCTATATGATGATATCTGCAATGTAAATTATGGAGTCCCTCTGGAAGGTATTCTAGGATTTTTATTTAAACAAGCACCTAACATACAACCCAGCAATTTCTACTTCCTGGTACCTATCCAAGAGAAATGAAAACATATAAATCCACACAAAATTTTATGAGTATTCATGGCAGTAATACAGATAAAAGCCCCAAACTGGAAACAATCCAAATGTTCAGCAAGTGGTAAATGAACTATGGTACTTCCAAACAATGGAATACTATTCACCAATAGAAAATAATGAGACAGTAGGGTACATAATGGCATGTAAGAATTTCAAATCATGTGAGGCAAATGAAATCAGATGTTAAAAGTATATATGGTATGATTTCATTTATAGAAAATTTCTGGAAATGCCAAAATTAGAGTAACAGAAGACAAATCAGTTTGTTTGAGATCAGAAGTAGGAGACGAGGAGGACTGGGGTATGAGAGAAATTTTTTATGTTGATAGGAGTATCTCAAATCTGGATAGCTACATTACTGTATATGTTTACTAAAATTTACTGCACTCACAAAATGGATGATTTTAATGGTGTTTAAATTATGCTTCAGGGCATCTGGGTGGCTCAGTTGGTTAAGTATCTTAATCTTGATTTTGGCTCATGTCATGATCATGGTCATGGTCATAGGATGGAGCCCCATGTCAGGCTCTGCTCGTGTGGAGTAGGCTTGAGATTCTCTCTCCCCCTCTGCCCCTCCTCCTACTCAAGCACACCCTCTCTCCAAATAAATTTTTAAAAAATGTGCTTTAATACAACTTTAAAAATTCATATGGAAAATATGAAAAATTATGATTGTATCAATATTTAATAATAGTTTCAAAATATAAGCATATACTGACAGATCTTAATGGAGAAACATAAAAAAACACATATAATTGGAGATATCAACAACTTATCTTCATACTGATAGGCCTGGTAGATCAGTAAGGATATGTAAGATTTCATAGGAGTGTTGATTACATAGTCTTTATATATATCAAACTTGAGTCATGCACTCGGGATATGTTCATTTCACTATAAGACTTATCCTAACAATGGAAACCTGCACTGGTCAATAATGCCATGGAAAGAGAACCAAAATAACTGGACAAATATGATTAGTAAACAGGGTAAGTCAATGACAGAGTAACAGGTTACAACATAGAAAAATAAGAGCAAGTGCAACCCAAGTAAGTACTCTAAACTTTCTGAGATAATTTTGTCACAACCCTAAAATATCCATTTAATCTAAATTATTCAGGCATTAACAAAATTTCTACAACTGAGTGCTTATTTTGAAAAGGTTACTATAAAAGGTAACAGATTTAACTCAAAAGTAACCTAAAACTTTATTACAAAAATGACATTTTACCAATTGATGCCAAATGATAAACTGAAAAACATGTATTTCAGTATAACAAAGTATTAGTGTCTTTAATATGTAAAGAATTCTGTAAAAAAAAAATCAATAACAAAAATTAACCTCCTCCAAAAATGTAAATAAGATGATCATGATCCCCGATAGAAAAAACAAATGCCCAGCACATATATGAAAAGATATCCATCTCAAGAGTAGGCAAAAAATAAAATTACAGTATGATTTCATGCTTCTGAGATAGTGAATATGTCATATACACGTGTGTGTGTGTATGTATATACACATTTTTAAAGAAGTATGTTTAAATGGGCAGTATGTCTGCCAGAGTTCTGGCAAGAAAAAGCATACTGAAAAAAAAATAATAAAAAAATAAAAAAGAAAAAAGAAAAAGCATACTGGAAGTGGGTAATTGAAAGGAACTGAATAGAGACCATTTACAAAAGGCCTGAGCAGAGCTTATGAAGATCAACAGAGAAAAACACCCCTACAATAGGAATAGCAGGAACCATTGTCACATCGAGGCTGGCAGAAGCAAGGGAAGAGAGCAGTTGCTAAAATCCCCAGGGAGGAAGGAGGGCTATGCGACCTGGGCCAACTGACAGGACCCATGGCCTTTATTCCACAGCCATTAGCAACCCAACAGAAAGAAAGGGAAGAGAATAAGCACTTCACTTCATTTTCCTCCTTCTCACTGATCTCCATTGGGTGCTTACCATTGCTTGAACTCAGAGGCCAGAGGGGACAGGACATCCACGTAAGTCAGACTTCCAGGGCAAAAGTTGTGGGGGAAAAAGGAGACAGCAGACCTAACATGGGAAAACATCCCAGAATCTGCACATGCACACACATATGCACACAGCCACCTCCAAGAAGGGGAAGGAAACTGATGTCATTTTTAAAATCTTTCACAAGGTAATGTCATAATGCACATGAAGAGTCTCAATAATATTATTCTCGGGGCACCTGGGTGGCTAAGTGGTTCAGCATCTACCTTTGGCTCAGGGCATGATCCTGGGGTCCTGGGATCGAGTCCCACATCAGTCTCCCTGCTTCTTCCTCTGCCTATATCTCTGTCTCTCTCATGAATAAATAAATAAAATCTTTAAAAATATATATTATTCACTTTGGCCGTGTCTCTATTTTTAGGATTTTTTTTCCTAAGTGAAAAATATACACAATTTCTATACAATTACACTTATTGGGGATTTATTATAAAATATTTGAAATAATAGTTCAACATTAAGTAAAAACCACATCATTAAGTACTATGCATGTTGCATGTTCTACAGAAATTATCTAATAACATGGAAACTTTCCAAAATTGCTAAATTTAAAAGGCAGGAAAAATTGTCTATACAATAGGAGTATACTGTAGGTGGGAGTGTTGACTACTCACTTCTGTATTTTCAGCATCTAAAATAGTACCTAGCCTACAGTATATGTTACATGCAAATATAATTCCTTAGGGAAAAATGAAGGAACCTCTTTCAAAATGTTAACAGTGCCTCTTTCTGGGCAGCAGAGTTGAGGGTGATGTTTAATTGTTACATTACATTTTTCATGTTTTAATTCTCTTTTTAAGGTCAGAAAAAGGTCACTTGAAAGATTATAATATTTGAAGCATCATTATAGGGACCCTGTGAAAATCTCCAGAATCTTGTCAGCTCTGCTCTGTTTCATCCATTTGAGGCCATGGCATCATCAGTGGGAAATCCCTGAGGGAAGTCCACAGATGAAGATTAAAAGCTTAGAAAAAATAAATATAAATAAATAAATAATCTACTTCATCCTTCCACCAGCATTGGGAGCAGCAGCGGGATTTTTACTCTCCGTTAATACTAATTTCACATGTTTCCTGGGGCTGTACGGAGTCCATCCTCTGTGATGATAAGAGTCTTAGCCTGGAGTCCTTTCTCTGAAAAAAAGTATAAAATAGTTCACAAAGATGGAGTGAACTACCTTTTAGAGCAGTTAAAGATTATAATGGAACCATTAAAAACATTCTCAAGGATAAAGATTAAGAATTCTAAGGGCCATAAAAAAACAAGCACAAGTCCTTCCTACTACAGATTTGGAAAATGGAGCTCAGAGGTGTTCAGCAATTTGCCCTATTCTCATGGTGCAGATAGGATAAGAGGTTCAGTCTGCTGAATCCTGGTTTAGTATATAACTATTTCAGATACAGAAAAACAAGTTCCAAAAAAAATAGTTCAAATCCCCAGCTGTATCAATCCGACTGAAATAAAAGGATGATTTCACTATAGAAAAATTGAGTTGCACTGGCCACTTAAATTTGTGTTGTTGTTGTTCTAGGAATATGCCCTCATTCAAATTATCTGGTGTATGTTTTTTTAGACTGCCCATTTCAAACTGTTCTTGGGAGGTTTTGGTTTCTGTGAAGGACATGACAGGTCAATGGGGAGGTTTATCAACCTAGATCCAAGCAGGAGAGAGAAAATAGTGAGTTAAATAAGGAAGGTTTTACCTATTAAGCTAGGATTATAAAGTACATATAATATGCAAAAAGAATGCTGAAAGGTTCTGTATGAGAGAGAGTATCCAAGAAAAGGAAAACTGGAAAGGAGATTCTGTCTCCGAAGCTTATAATCAGACCTCACTGAAGAAGGCATGGTTGCAGCCAAGAGGATGGCAGAGTTCACGGGGATGCCCAGCTCACAGCTGGACCACAGTCACCAGATAAGCAGGAATCAAGCATGGCACACAGAGGAGCTCCAGCTGTGGAGGAAATAAATACCCTGCTGATCAATGATGTAGCTACTGAACCTGCAAGAGAAATTCCTTCTTCCTTGAATGACCCTCTAACGCTCTCTACTGAGATATCTTCACATTGTATTCACTTAAAGACCAGTTTAAAGGAATCCCATCCATTTTCATGGTGCCCCCACAAAATGTATTTGGAAACCAAAAAGCAGTGAAAGACATTACAGAGGAAAAGACACCCTAACAAAAGAAAATTATTTTAGTTTTTTTTTTTTAAATTAACAAAATGAAGTGTTAATGGCATCTGCAATCTCTTACTGTAGAACAGCCCAGACTACAGGAGGAAAGACGGCAGCTCCAAACAAAAAGTACAATAAACAAATGCTTTGTTTGAAAAAATAAAAGTATTATCATGTGACAAGTAAGTTAACTATTTTAATGGAGTTGATAATTCCATAGAAGTCAGCCAGTGGAAAAGAAGGGATTACATTCTAGCATACATATGAAGGAAAGTAATCATGTCCTGGTCCTCAGTTCAATACTGAAAGATATTTATATAGTCATAATAAACACTGTTTTTCAAATTGACTATGTTACAATTCCATCAAAGTATTGAGATGAGAGAGAAAGAGACAAATGTTAGGAGATAACCCCTATCAAATCAACCAAACCAAAGATTTACTATATAATACCAAAAATGGGGGGAAAAATCAAATCAATGATTGTGTAAGATTTTTTTTTTGCTTTAGAAATATGGAACCAAATACCAAATGCCCTAAGAAATTGATAAAGAATTTCAAATATTTCTGAGAAGTAGAATCAGAGATACAAAAGGAAGTGTTAGTTTTCATTGTAATTATTTTAGTTTAATTTTTAAATTATGCACAGGTTTTAATTTGAATGGAAACTAGCCAACTCTTGTATATAACATGATTTCTATAATGCAAGTTTCATAGGATAAACATGGGAAGAAAATAGTCTAAAATGTTGACAGTGACTACTCCTGGGTAGAACAATTCTACATGGCTGTCAACAGTGTCTTTATACTTTGTTCTTCCAAAAGTTTCTGAGATGAGTATCATCAAAAAAGCTGTATAATGGATATGGTAAGTACAGTGTTAAGTCATTAGATTTAGGAGAAAGGAAAGCAAGAAAGATAAAGATAAAATGAATGAAGAAGTATTGGGTCATCAGTCAACCAATTTTATTAAGTGACCATTGTAAACCTAGCAATGAAGATAAAACACAAATAAATAAAAGATAAAACAGTATCCATTTCCTCGAGGCCCTTAAAATTAAGTGGAAAAAATAAATGTAGGAAATAAAAGTTATATTTTATTTTAACAACAAATTTTTAAAAATAATTTAAAGTCTTAGTCAACAGGAAGTTTAAAGAGCTGATACTCAAAATCCCTTGAAAATGAGAGAATAATTGCTTTTCTTACTCCTGCTCCGACTATCAAAGATAATTAGTTGTAAATAGCTCTCATATAAAATTATGAAGATTACTGTAAACTTCATAAAGGTACTATGCAATTTACAATATGCAATATAGAACAGTACTTTTCCCCACAGATTCATCTTGTGGATTCTCAGGACATCTGCTTATCTTAATACCAGTGGTAATGATGATCTTTCAGTCTTTTATAGCATTTACCACTTGCTTGAATTGGTTTCAAATATCAAGTCAAATATCAAATCTCTGTCATGTCTTTAATTCAGATGTGAATTAACCAACATGCTAATTAAGTTTAAATGTCAGAGCCTCTTCCTTGTCTGTACCCCTCCTCACAACACACTCTACATGCTTTTGTAGAATTCGCAAAAGGACACTTGAAGCAAAGTTAGTTAAGACCCTGGGCTCTTCCCATTCCACGTTACCCTCCAACCCACTTCTCTATAGGCAAGATGACATGTGGAGTAGCTGTGAAGTTGCTGAGCTGAGAACAACAGAATTTGATTTAGTTAGGTCTATGCAATAGCAACTGCAGTCGTGTCTATGTATAGTTTAGTTATCCCCATCCATCCTAGGGTTTGGTATGGGTTCTGGGAAATTCTAACAGCCTAGTGTATTAACTCCCCTCATTATTAACTTGCAAAGATGCAGAACACAGGTTTTGTGGTGCAATTAACATGTCCTACTGAGGTTAGCACTAAACAAGTAAAGGTAATAGAAGAAAAAAAAAGGCTTGAAATATATAGCATGAGAAGCTAGCCAATTGAAAAAGTTCTCCAAATCTCACAACTCATTCAAAAAGAGAATCTTTGAAGTAACTATCCTTCCATATTTAATAGCAACAGTACATTTACTTGACATTATAATAAGTTGTGAAACTAAAAGGAAATTTTTAAACTATCAATAATGTAAAAAAAAAACCACAAATTTCAGTCAAAGGCTGAATTATCTCTATAGTTTCAGTAGAAAATCATATTAAATCATAGTCATATGAAATGGCAATCAAAGTTTGAAGCCAAAAATAAGTAAGAAAGAAATAGTATAGAGTTGTATCAGGCAATTAATTAATTAAAATGTAATGATTTTCTTCTGGGTTTTGCCAGTTTTTTGAAATTTTAATTTGTTACAACTTACTTTCTCATCCTAAGTAAATGTTCACTTTCATATCTAACTTTCTAAATTTATAATAAATTTTTATAAATAAAAATGTTTATAAATTTTCTTTTTACTCTAAATTTTCCTACTTTGTGTAAAATTGAAGCCTCATAAAACTGGAGATACCCTGTACATTTAAATTATTATTTCAAAACACCTATCATTCTATGTTGTGCCATTTTTATAAAACAAGCCTTATATAGTTGATCCTATCTCTAGATCACCTTCTTATAACATTAAAGACCTATTTTTCATTTTGCACCCCACATGTGCCATGAATTCAGGTTCTCAGACAATGCAAGAAAAAATATTCAAGAAATTCAACAAAAATTGAATAAGTCAAAGGAAATGACAGAATCAGTAAGAAAATATCCTGTACCCAGAGCCTAAATAAATAGAAGCTTCCCAATGTTCCAATTTATTCCCCTACTTCCAGACATTTTAACCTTCAGGAGGTAGCTGGTTCTATTCAAAGAGGGAATAAAAGTATCATGACTGCATACAAGAAGTACTAAACAAACACAAAGCAAAACAAAATGCTGGCAAAAAAGCAAAAGTACATAAAAAGTAGATGAATGATTTACAAAGTAAGAAAAGTATCTTAGAAAATAAAACAAATGCATTCAAGGACATAGATTTCTATCATCTCAACTGAAATTATAGGCATTTGATTTCTCTGGAAGAAAGAAATGAGACAATTTTTAAAAAAAGATTTCAATTCACAAAAGAAATTAAATTTAGAAAAGAGATGGAAAAGAAAAACAGAACTCATAGATATATCCTATATTATACAAATTAAACAATGGAATAAACATAACTGAAAATATAGCACTGATATGGAAACAAATATCCAGCAAATATACTTCTCGGTCCTAAAACCCAGAAGATAAAGACTTGAAGTGACACACCATGTACCAGGAAAAATACACAGAGAGCATGTAAAAAAACAAATCCTTGGGAAGGTGTTCAAACTGGGAGATGAATTAAAAAATAAAAAATCACATGCACAATGTCACAGAAACAAAGGTCCTAAACAAAAGGAGGAAAACAAGCTGACCTCAGCCTTCTTTGCAACCCCATCCAAAGCCAGAGGCAGGAGTAAACAGTTCATGGCTCAGTGATGTCATCTGAATGTACAATTTGGAACTGTCGTACCCCATTTGGGGCCAAGGGTGGTGCCAAGAGGATAAATCCACGTTCCACAGTGGGAAAAGCCAATGACACTTTCAGTCAAATCTGAATCCTTCCATCCCACCTGTATGATAATCTTTTCTTATTGTTTAAGCCACAATCATTCCAGTCTTTGGTTACATGTTGAAAGCTATCTACCTGATGTAAGGAGGTTGTAAATATACAATTCAACCATGTAAAAATACTAATGCAAGTAACACAAACCAGAGTATGAAGATAAAGATCAAAGAAGTTGGAGAAAGTTTAACTGTGGTAACTCCCTCATCTTTTATACCTAAAACTCATAAACACAATCTACTGTTGAAATAATATAATTCCACTCCCAAAGTTGTGTTATTTTTTCTTTTCCTAACATTATAGGAATCTTCCAAAAACTACTATTTTTTACAGTGAAGAAATCGAATATTTTATCAAAATGTTAGCAATTTTTTAAGTTTCACTTTAGACACTCTATTCTGTTAAATTCAGAAGAATTTGAGGAATTTCAGGAAGTTAAACATTCAGAAGAATTTAAGGCTAATAATATATAGCATGAGCTAATACTTTTTACATATTTATTTTTTCTATTCTTATATTTTTATACAGAAATATCTGATTTGGGGGACACTAAGTATTAATACTAATTATTCCTGGGTAGTGAAAAATCTGTTGTGTATTCTTTCTTTTCTTTTCATTTTCTACTTTATCTAAATAAAGGCAATACTCAAAATAACACAAAAGAAGCAACAAAATGTTATGAAATAGATACAATTTGTTTTTACAAAACAATAAAATGTTAATCATAAAAACTGAGCACCTTTTTTGAACACTTACTTCATACTATGATCACAGAAACATTATTGGCAATGAGATATTTTATTTCATGTTTCACAGTTGCACAAAATTATAACACTTATAAAAATATATATCTACCAAATTTTACACCAACTATTGAGAAAAGAATCTGAATGGGAGATACTGATATTAGAACTACTTAATCAACTATATAAAAATGTAGGATTATCAATAATTTTAACCACTTCATTTTGGAACTCACCTTTCAAAGCAAATGTATATTTCATATTTAGATTTTCTAGTCTAATATTTTCCTATTAGATTGCCTGAGAAACAGTATAGAGATCAAAACTATCTTTAATACTTTTTAAAAGAGAGCAAATCATATATGGACTAAAGGCGCAGGAGTATTCCTAAAGGGCTCAAGAAAGTTTCCTACCTGTGACAGCATTTTGTTTTTCCCTGTAAATGCTCACCTGGTTAATATTTATCCTTCAACTATCAGCTCAGGCACTGTCTTTAGAAAGGGTCACTGAAATCCCTCTGCTGAACCCAATGGCTATATTGCTGTGCCACCCTGTCTATATTCCTGTAAAAGAAATTATCTCATTATAGTTCCAATTTCCATTAGGCTAAGATTTCCCAAGTAAAATGCACAGTTCAACCATCAGCACCACTGAAGAACTTGTTAGAAAAGCACACTCTCAGGCTCCACCCCAGAGGTCTCAACTCCAGAACTCCATGAGCAGGCCCAGCAAGCTACTGGAACAGACCCTGGAGTGATTCTGATGTGTGCCAGCTTGAAAGCACAGATTTACTGCTTTACCTATAGAAAGTAATCTCTGTAGGGACATGGCTTTTTTCCTCATTCACTGCTGTATCCCTAAATCCTGGCATCATGACTGGAACACAGTGCACACTCCTTGAGGCTCAAAGAAAAATAGTCTATAAATAACAAAGATAATAGTGAACTTTTATCATGATGTTTCAATCACTGTATTCAACATCTCACATGTATTCCGATAGGGCAGATACCATTCATTGTCTTCATCAGTATAGAATGAGGCACAGAAAAATTAGGAAACTTGTAAGGAATGAAGCATTGGGAAACTTGCCTAAGATACATAATTACCAAAAAGTAGAGCCAAGACAGGATGTCCAGTCAATCCATATTCAGAGCTGGGCCCCTAATCATAAAATTACATAAACTATAATTTGCGGAAATACTCAGAATAATTACTTTCGGATAACTTTTACTTTTCAAGTATTTGAATTTGTCTATGCTCTTTTCTCATTTACTGGTAAATGTATGGCATTTTTGTACTACACAAAATATATTTCATATGCAAAATTCTGGTGATAAACCATGTACCTTTGATCTACTCCAGCAATTAAACTCAAAGTCACTTTACTCAAGGATTTGCTCACACTCATTTTAGATACCAAAGTCAACAATTTCCTAATGAAGATTTGGTTCCGTTTTCTGGCTTATAAAAACCCCTTTGGAGGGTCAGCCTCCCACCAAAATCCTATAGACACTGAAAATTTGTTGAAAGATTTTGAATTGGTTATCAACCACTGTGTGATGAATCAGAACTCATACTTAACAGTGTGCCAAAGCAACAGATCCTCATCAGATCCTTTAACAGTTACTCCTCACAGAAAACAAATATGAATGTGTGTTACATAAATGGTATTCATTGAAAAATTAAGCTGTTATGATTTTATAATAATATTTAAGAAAAAGTAAATATATCATCAGAGTTTATGGGATGCCTGGGTGGCTCAGTAGTTGGGCTCTGCTTTTGGCTCAGGTTGTGATCCTGGGGTCCTAGGATCAAGTCCCGCATCAGGCTTCCCGCAGGGAGCCTGCTTCTCCCTCTGCCTATGTCTCTGCCTCTTTCTGTGTCTTCATAACTAAATAAACAAAATCTTAAAAAAAAATTATCAAAGCTTAAGATGGCTACTTTGGTATGTCAGCTGATCTTAGGTACACAGGAGTATATGAGCTAATTATGCTGCAATGAAATTAAGACAGGACGTGCTCTGCGTGCTTAGGAGCTATAGTTTGATCATTTCTACTGCATTTTACTTGGGGCTGTGCCTAATGCGCAGGCTCTATACACACTGCCATTTCTATATGTAAAATCATGTCAATTTATTTTCATTTGAAAAAATTGCCATTACCCCCCATTTCTTAAAATGACAAAATCTCAACAGATTAAATTGTTCACAATCTATTGCTAGAACATCTTACAGCACAACAAAGATTTAGTTGAGTAATTCAAATTACTACGAGGCTAATTATCGTTTTTATCTTCATTATGTGAGCTGACTATAGCACTTCTTAATTCCATCATTCCTTTTGGTGCTCTGGCAAAACAACCAGCCTGCAGGTGCTATGACCACGGCTTCTGGAACTCTGCCTGATTTCCATCTTTGTGTGGTGACACTGCAGCCAGAACACACATCAGGTTACACTGAAGCCGAGCTATGGAAATACTACTCAGTCCAGTGATCTTATTCAACAGTGAAAAACGACCATGAGCAGCAGCCGTATAGCATTGTAACTGAGGGTCAGTTAGAAGTAAGTTTTACTTCATCACATGATGAGTTATTGCCCCTGCCAAGAAATCAGTCAAGTGAAGAAGGAGGTAGAAAAGGGATTAAAAATATGCAAATTGTCAACCATATATGGAAGAAGAAAGCAGTTGGCCAAAGGAAACATAAACATTGTTCTATTTCCCTTAGATGGGATATCCGTAACTGAATTCTTGGACGAGAATGCTCTCTATAGGCTGGTAGCCCTGTTTGCCTATTGTTAATTGTCAAAGGAAGGATTGTAGAAATATGAAAAAAAATCAATTTTCAATTGATTTCTATGGCAACATATGGCAATAGTCCATGCATGAAGAAAAGTCACTATATTCTGATTTCTTGACAGGTTTACTCTGTAGTTCATGGATCATCTGTCAGAGGGTATGAAGACAGAAACACAGGATGTGCACTGAATCACTCAAGGAATGAGTAGGAATGAGTCTATCAGTCAGTGTCTGCTAATTGTATGCTGTGTTTCCTACTGGGCTTCTCATTATTTTGAAGGGAAGCCAGCCCTTGGAGAAGACTCTCTGGATACTGTGTACAGCTCATAGACAGAAAACAGATACACCTCAATGAGGCACATCAGCTAAAATGGAAGATGGACTGATTCCATTTTAAGCTGGTTGCTTTGGGTGAAAAGAGTCAAGATGTCAAATGAACGGAAGTTGTCAAGTGTGAAACTACAAATAATGTATCCCTAACTTATCTAACTTGTATGATAGTTCTTCCTCTTTAAAAATATGTTTCTGATATTGCGGATGGCAGAATTCTAACATTCTCCATCCCCTGGTATATACATCCTGGCTAACACCATTGCTTTCAGTGTGGGCAGAACTTGTGAATATGATAGGTTATAATATCTGTAAGTTATTAACAAGTTAGTTTCAAGTTAATTGAAATGGAGACTATCCTGAGTAGACCCGACTAACAGGTGAGCCCTACAGCAAGAGAAATAGAAATACCGGTTTCTCCTGGGCTTCAAATTCAGCATCCTGAGTTCTACAACTGCAAGGAAATGAAGTCTGGCAACCACCAGATGAACTTCCAAGAGCGTCTTCAGCCCCACTCTAGACCCCAGCTCCAGCTGACACCTTGACCCCCGTCTGGTAAGCACTTGAGCAGAAGACCCATCTCACCCTGCCTAAACTCCCGACCTGTGAGGTAATATAGCTGCACTGTTTTAAGCCACTACATCTGTGGTAATTTGTTACACAGAGATAGAAAATTAACAGATCTGATGTTCAAAACTGAGCTCTTTAAAGAGAATTTCTTATATTTGGAACATAGTCCTGCATGTGTGATGTTTTCCCCTTAGTCAATAGCATTCTTTATTCAACTTACCTGACTGAATCCGAATTAAATCTTGGTTCTAATTCTCCACTCAGTTCTATCTGTCATGATCCGGATAGCACTACAAAAGCCTGACTTTTCAGATAAACTGTAAAACCACATTTCAACTACTCTGGTTCAATTTTCATTTTTTCCATCTTTACATGAAATTCCTCCTACATTCTAAAGAAAAACCAGAAAAGATCAAGGTTTTCTTTTTTGGTTGTTCAATTGATTTCAATTAGCCTTTTCTCTTCCTAAATATTAAAGGAAAAAAAATACGATTTTAAAAACAATAAATAGCAAGGGCAGCTGGTGGCTCAGTCAGTTAAGTGTTCAACTCTTGATTTCAGTCCAGGTCACGATCTCAGGGTCCTGGGATCGAGTCCTGTGTCAGTCTCCCTGCTCAGCTGGGAGTCTGCATATCTCTTTCTCCCTTTGCCCCTCCCCCTACTCACACTCTCTAAAATAAATAAACCCTAGGGGATCCCTGAGTGGCTCAGCGGTTTGGCACCTGCCTTCAGCCGGGGTGTAATCCTGGAGTCTGGGGATCAAGTCCCGCATCCGGCTCCCTGCGTGGAGCCTGCTTCTCCCTCTGCCTGTGTCTCTGCCTCTCTCTCTCTCTCTCTCTCTCTCATGAATAGATAAATAAAATCTTAAAAAGAAATAAAAATAAAAAGTAAAAAAATAATAAACCCTCAATAAAAACAATAAACAATTACATATGTGTTATAATTTATAGTTTATATAGTTACCTTATTTTAGAAAAAAAAATGAACATGTAGGTTTTATAATTAAGGACAGTTCAAGGTAAAATTCAGTTTTCAACAAAAGACTTCAAGCACAAATTGACTTATTAATAGAAAGATGGAATCAATAGTGTAAGACCTGTATCTTCTTTCTTACCAGATAAACCCAGCAAGAAAGGAACCAATTAAATTCAATACAAAAACAGAAAGGCTGGAAAGAAATATATATATATACACACACACACACACACACACACACACACATACTTGGTAGACTTTCAAGAAAATGTTTAAAGTATTAGTAGGTAGATCTCATGAAATTTTTTGTACTGCACAAAGAACTGTTAACTTGTATTTACTTATATCTCAGAATGACTTAATCATAAAAATAATCTAATAATAATCAGTAATTGTTGAACTCTCAAATGTGCTGGTAATGTGGATACATTATTGTATTCAATCTTCATAACACAACATTATAAGGATGATATGATTATGATATAATCTCTTTATCGCTCAGACATCAAAAGATAACAGCAACAAGAAGAATGGCACTTCATCTACCTGGTTCCTAACTACTGATCTCCACTGTATTAGACAAACAAAAAAATTTCATAATATTGGTAATATAGGTAAAGGTCAAATTAGGCCAGGTCAGTGAATACCAGAATGTACCACTCTGGGAAGGGAAGGAGTAGTACTGGGGAAAGTAAGACAAGCCAGGTGCTCAATAGGCTTCTCTGAGTTTTCTTTCCTGTCCAATCTTGGCAAAGATTCTTCCCTAATGTGCCTTATAATATGCTACAGGATGGCAAATACTTATACTCAATTCCAGATGCCTATCTTTGGTTATGCTTTGGAATCAAAGCCAAATACCAGATTATATATTTCACAGACTTGTAATGACCTATAGGGTACAAATATATAAATATACACATAAAAACTGTAAACCCAGAAACACAAGGTTTTTTTTAAAAAAATTATCCAATACTTTGGCAACTTATTCACTTCATTGTTTTCCTCTGATTCTGTATAATGAAGGATGAAGCAGACTGCAAAGTATTTCCCATCGAAATGCCTTGCCACCTCTGGTGCACATCCTACACCATAACTAGTTCAGTGGGAATATTAATGCATAGGGTCCAGCCCATATTAATACCTATTTCCCACATTCTATTTGTGCTAGATCTTCAAATGCCCAACAGGACTATCATAGTACATGATTTCACCACTTGAAACACTAAGTGAATCATTCCAGATATGTAGACTGCTAAATCGTGATACTTTAGCTGTTTTCAAATATTTTAAATACTTGTATGAGGAAAAGAAATTACGGTGTCATCATGTGATGCCAAGAAACAAAATGAAGACAGTGCGCAAAGTTAGATGGAGACATCAACAGAACTGTCCAGTATGGTACTGAATTAGGCAGACTTCCCCAACAATTAAAGTATTCAAACTAGAGCTAGATAAGCACTTTCCAGAGATTTAGAAAGTCAATCAGCAGGTAGCCTTAAACCTAAACACCTTTAGCATTCCCAACACATCACACAGTGCCTCAGGTAGTAAGTATCAAATAAACATTGGTTGGCTGAATGAATATAAATAATAAACTTTCATATGTATAAAGTGTCAATTGTCATTTATATTGTCAGCATAATAAATTAATGGTACACATTCATGCTTTGGATTTCCACAATTTTATACTGAAGAATACCAAAAAAATAAAGCTCTGAACAGCAGATACATAGAAGAGACATCTCTTCATAAAATGGACACACACAGGTCATTTCCTATTACTAGAAAGCTGTATACTCTCCAGGAGATTAGATAGATAGATGATAGATAGATAGATAGATAGATAGATAGATAGATAGATAGATAGATAGATAGATAATCATTTAATAAAAGAAAGAGGAAGCTTCTAATTTGGTTTGAAAATCCTTCTCTGAAAGCCTTAACAAAAGACTGATAAATAACTGGACACATACTGCATGAGATTTCCCTCATGATGTTTCTATGTGACTGTCTCGAATTTCTCTGTCAAATTTATAATATGCTACAAAATGAAGGAGATTGTAAAGAGGTAGGCTTATCCTCATGGGGGACAGAGGGGACTTTCCAAATGTTTTCAAGTGTTTTGAAGTGTTATAAAACTCGAAATACATCTCCGACACTATTAAGATGATGGGCTATGGACTATCTTCACAATGGAGAAAGCATGAGGCATTCTTGTATAGAGTAACAGTATGGAGAGATCTATACTTGCTCATGCTGTTTAGAACTATTTGCTCTAATACCTCCTCTACCATAGCTTCAGACATCCACACTGCTGCAGAACTGGAACTGCCTGCAAAGTCCTGGATCTCTTGCCTTATTCATCATACTAAGTGAGTTTTCTGAGAGTAAGGTGTCTACATACAGAGCTGTCATGCACACCCATTCTCCCTGTGTAGAGCTTTTGAAAAGCCACAAGGCAACTACTCCCTCCTGCTGCTTTTCCATTTAAGAAACGTGGAGATGTCCTGGCATTCATGCTTTGGGGTTGTGGCTGGTCTTTCTAAGATTACGTCCATCTGACTGACATTTATAGCAATATTCCCAGTGAAGTACAAGCCATCAAAAAGCCACTTTGGGCTGATCTGAAAATGTAGAACTAAGAGTGCCAAATATATTATTTTCAACATATGCGAGAGCAAGGATTGTGCAACAATCCATCCATAGCTTCTTTTTAAAAATAACTGTAGAATATTTTATAAAATACGTTAAAGGGAATCCCTGGGTGGCTTAGCAGTTTGGCACCTGCCTTTGGCCCAGGGCACAATCCTGGAGTCCCAGGATCGAGTCCTGCATCGGGCTCCCAGTGTGGAGCCTGCTTCTCCATCTGCCTGTGTCTCTGCTTCTCTCTCTCTCTCTTTCTCTCTCTCTCTCTCTCTGTCTATCATAAATAAATAAATAAATCTTTAGAAATATACATTAAAGGATACACAAAAACATTACAACATCAAGCTGAGATTCTTTTGTGTGATGGTAATAACAAGTGTGGTCACACTGGAAGTAATATTTCATGGCCGGAGAAAACAAAACAAAAACTCTTTGCACTTTGATCAACTGTCAGGAGAGATGATATATAAAGTGCCACCAAGGAGAATAGTTGAAAGTTGAAATTGAAAGTTGTAAATTTCAAGTGCTTTTTGTCTACTCTGTGAGAGCAAAAGTCTCAGTCATAAATGTATATAATTCTGCTTAACTAAAGGCCAACTGTGGCTGAATAGGACAAACACTGAATCATCTGGGAACTTTCAAAAGAAACAGATTCTACAGGCCCTATCCAAGTGTCACTGAAATATACTTTCTGGGGATTCAGTCTAAGAATCTGTATTTTTGGAAAGTGAACTCATTTGGTTCTATTGTTATCCAGCTTGAGAATCCAAATCGAATGGATGCCCTGGTTTGTTGCCCAGATTTCCCCCTCATTAAAAGTCAACTCTCCACCTCCCTGAGTATGGCCCATATCCAATGACTGGTTGATGTCACAGGACAAAGACCTCATAGGCATACCCTGAAGGATAACAAGGAATAATAGCTGTAGAGCTTCCTTTGAGCTTCGATGCTTTTCTTACTCCTTCACAGGTGTTATTCCCAGGAGCACTCCTCAATTAAAATGTGTGTATACATATATTATATACATATTTACATACATACATTCTCTAGCTCTGTTTAATGAGAAGGCCTAATAGCAATTATACCCCCAAAGCAACGTGCATTTTTAATACCCACATTTTGGCTTCCAAATTTCATTCTCAACTTAGAGGAACGAGAACTACTTAGAGAAATGATTGATTCGAGGGCTGGAGAAGAGAAAATACAAGGTGAGCCTAGAATATCTCTTTGAGACAAAATAAGCAAATACTCAAGATGATGGGTTATATCAAAAGAACACAGAAACAAGCTTGAAGGAATTCCACTAGCCACATCTAGAAAAATTTGAGCATCAACATGAAGAGTGATGGTAGAGAAACCAGTGAATACAATAGGAACTTTTGAGTATACGTTGATACAAATAAATGAATTAAAAATTGAAGATTACATTAAAAGTGGGTTATTTTGACTCAGAGTCTCCCCACAAAATATTAACACCAAACAGAAAAAGAATAACTTTACAGGGAAGAAGCTTTTCAAATATCAAGTTGGTCAAATAGCAAAAGGACTAATCAAATAATATATGGACAAATCATATATATATATATATATATATATATATATATATCTTGATATGATGAATAAAAGCATCACTTCTTTGACATTTCTGCCAAAGATGCACTCTGTAAAACCTAAATCTAACCATGAAGGAACATCAGATAAACTCAAATTGCCAAACATCCTATAAAATAAATCACATATGTTCCTCAAAAGTAACAATATTGGGCAGCCCCAGTGGCTCAGTGGTTTAGCGCTGCGCCTTCGGCCTGGGGTGTGATCCTGGAGACCCAGGATCAAGTGCCACGTCAGGCTCCCTACATGGAGTCTGCTTCTCCCTCTGCCTGTGTCTCTGCCATTCTCTCTCTGTGTGCTTCTCATGAATAAATAAATAAAATCTTAAAAAAAAAAAAGTAACAATATCATGAAGGTGGAGAAAAGAGTAAAGAACTATTCCAGATTCCAGAAAACTAAAGAGACATGACAGTAAAATCTAATTGAACTGAATTTTACTGCACTGAATAACACTTCTAAAGGCTATTATTGGGACAGCTGGTAAAATTTGGATGGAGTTTTAGGATTAGATTGTAGCAATGTTTCAATGCTAATTTCCTGGTTTGGATGGTTTTACTGAGGTCATATAGGAGAATGCCCTTTTCTTTAAAAAATGTATAAATAATTCGTGGGTGATGAGACATTCTGTTGGCAGCTTGCTCTGAAAGCTTCTTTTTCTTGTTCTTGAATCTTCTATTCATAAATAAATAAATAAATAAATAAATAAATAAATAAATAAATAAATTTAAATTACATATAATGAGATTTTAGAAACCTAATACCTTCCAGATTGTACATAATGAAGACCCAATTGCTAGGAATAGGGGAATACTAATAGCTCCTGGCAGGCTGCAATAATGACACTGCTAAACTTTCACCAAAGTTGAACTGGGCTGCTTTGTGAGGGAAAAGAAAATTGCTGGTAGATGTACCTTCTCAGGCACTGGAGGGATTCAGAGATAATAATCACAAGTATATTGGAATTGGTTAGCTGTTGGTAAATATTATGACTGCACTGAATACAGGGGAAGGCTGAGGGTGATTAATTATTAACTTAATTGTGAAAGTCAGAGACATCAGTAAAGTACTATAATGTGACCCAAGGGCTACATCAACTCTCCCACCCTAAGTAACAATAGATGATCTGCGCCACCTGACTATCTTACAGAACATCACATTGGTCTACTACACAGTAGATACATTCTATGACATTTAAAAAAAAAAATCAGTTTTATCAGGAGCAGGATTCTTTTTAACTTTTTAATTTAAATTCAACTTGATTAACATATACTGTGTCATTAGTTTCAGAGGAAGAATTCAATGATTCATCAGTTGCATAAAAGGCATATACAAAAAAACCCACCGTGAATATCATCCTTAAAGGGGAAAAACTGGTAGCTTTTCCCCTAAGGTCAGGAACACAACAGAGATGTTCTCATCTCCACTCTCCTCACTGTTATTCAACACAGTACTGGAAGTCCTGGCTTCAGCAATCAGACAACAAAAAGAAATAAAAGGCATCTGAATTGGCAAAGAAGTTGAACTCTCACTCTTCACAGATAACATGATACTCTAGGTAAAAAGACCAAAAGACTCCACCCAAAAATTGCTAGAACTGACACAGGAATTCAGCAAAGTGGTAGGATATAAAATGAATGCACAGAAGTCAGTTGCATTTCTATACATGAACCATAAGGCAAAAGAGAAATAAAAAAAATCAATACCATTTATAATTGCACTCAAAACCATAAGGTACCTAGGAATAAACCTAACCAATGAGGCAAAAGATCTGTCCTCTGAAAACTACAAAACACTCATGAAAGAAATTGAGGGAGACACAAAGAAAGGGAAAAATATTCCTTGCTCATGGATTAGAAAACAAATATTTTTAAAATGTCTATGTTACCTAAAGCAATTTACACATTCAATGCAATCCCTATCAAAATATCATCAGCATTTTTCTCAGAGCTGGGATAAACAATTCTAAAATTTGTATGGAATCAGAGAAGACCCCGAAGAGTCAACATAATGTTGAAAAAGAAAATCTAAGCTGGAGACATCACAATGCCAGACTTCAAACTCTATTACAAAGCTGTAATCTTCAAGACAGTATAGTACTGCCACAAAACCAGACACATAGACCCATGGAACTGAATAGAGAACCCAGAAATGGACCCTCAAGTCTAAGGTCAATTAATCTTTGACAAAGTAGGTAAGAATATCTAATGGGAAAAAAGTCTCTTCAACAAATGGTATTAGAAAAACTGGACACACACAGAAGAATGAAACTGGACCACTTTCTTAAACCCTGCACAAACATCAACTCAAAATGGATAAAAGACCTAAATGTGAGGTAGGAATTCATCAAAATCCTAGAGAAGAACACAAGCAGCAACCTCTTCAGCCATGGCTGCAGTAATTTCTTGCTAGATACATCTCTAAAGGCAAGGGAAACAAAAGCAAAAAATGAACTATTGGGACTTCATCAAGATAGAAAGCTTTTTGCACAGCAAAGGAAACAGCAAAACTAAGAGGCACCCTATGGAATTGGAGAAGGTATTTGCAAATGTCTTACCAGATAAATGACTAGTATCCAAAATCTACTAAGAACTTATCAGGGGGCAGCCCAGGTGGCTCAGCAGTTTAGTGTCACCTTCAGCCCAAGATGTGATCCTGGAAACCTGGGATCAAGTCCCATGTCAGGCTCCCTGCATGGAGCCTGCTTCTCCCTCTGCCGTGTCTCTGCCTCTCTCTCTCTCTCTCTCTCTTCTGTCTCTCATGAGTGAATAAAATTTTTTTTTTAAAAAAAGAACTTATCAAACTCAACACCCAAAAAACAAAAAATAAAAAAAAATTAAAAAAAAAACTAAAAAAACAAAAAATCCAGTCAAGAAATGGGCAGAAGGGATCCCTGGGTGGCGCAGCGGTTTGGCGCCTGCCTTTGGCCCAGGGCGCGATCCTGGAGACCCGGGATCGAATCCCACGTCAGGCTCCCGGTGCATGGAGCCTGCTTCTCCCTCTGCCTATGTCTCTGCCTCTCTCTCTCTCTCTCTCTCTCTCTCTGTATGACTATCATAAATAAATTTAAAAAAAAAAAAAGAAATGGGCAGAAGACATGAACAGACATTTCTCCAAGGATGACATACAAAAGGCCAACAGACACATGAAAAAAATGCTCAATGTCACTCAGCATCAGGGAAATACAAATCAAAACCACAGTGAGATACCATCTCACATTGGTCAGAATGGCTAAAATTAACAAGTCAGGAAACAACAGATGTTGGCAAAGATGTGAAGAAAGGAGCAAGATTCTATTAGATGGTCCAGGTACAAGGTCAGATGGACCATTCAGCATGGTGGGGAAGGATGACAGAAGTAAAATGCCAAACTGTGCCATGCGTAGGCTAGCACAATATTTATGTGTATGCCTCCAAAATGATTAACACATTATGATATGTGTTAAATGATATATAAATGTGTTAAATGATATATAAATGTTAAATGTGTTATAAATGATAACACATTATGTTAATTATTATAACATTAACATTATGCCCCCAAAATGATTAACACCAAACTGCAGCTCAACTCAGGATGTCTTTCAAGGACAGTGGTGAGGAGAAATCCTCCAATGGGCAGTGATAAGAATGTTAATGCATTTGGACTATTGCTCAGCAGTGATTTCTTAGCTAGGTTACCAGAGTCCTGGGAAGAAAAGATTTGAATGTTAGAGACAAGGATTTCTGGGATAGAGCATATGGATGCACCTATGGGAGACTGCATGAGGGGGAAATTATTGCATCACATGTTAACACCACACCAAAGACTGATTGAACGAAATGATGTCAGTTGACCTCTGCCATTGGCCACCCTAGTGCTTGCACAATGTACTTGTGAATATAGTAGCCATGGGGGCATGGATGAAGGCTATGAATGGGCCCATCTGGATACATTCTTCACCAAGGCCAAAATACTTATCGCTGCTGCTGAATGCCAAATCTTCCAGCAATAGATACTAATATTAAGACCCAAATATAACACCATTCTTTGAAGAGAACAACTAGGCACTTGATGGCAAGTTGACTACACTGGACCCTTCTTTTCCAAGAGGGTCAACAATTCATAATGTTGAAGTTGAGATATATAATGCATATGGTCTGCCTGAGCCAGTAATGCTACGCAAGGTATTCTAGAGTTCTTGATCCACCCACACAGTATGTCTAACATTTCATCTTAAATGAAGGGATCTTTATTATAGCAATCAGCACAGAAGTAGTACTATGACCATGAGGTCTATTCACCTCACCAATACTATACCACTCAAAGGTGCCAGAATGAAAAAGCAATGTCAAGGGTAGAATGGAGGTTGCACTGTGCAGGCCGGCTACTCTCCTACTAGATGACAGGATGTTTCGTGGGATGAGACAGGACACAGGGCTGCCTAGAGTCATTCCAGAGCTCCTCTTTTCAGTCAGGAATTCATTTCTCCTTCCTCTTGCCTCCACGTTATTTTCTTTCCTTCCCATTTACGAATAAACCTGACTGGAGCCCCCAGGAATAAATGGTTTTCTCGGGCTTCCTCCTTGTACTTGTCTGGGCCCAGGCCTCTGGTTCTGATTCTCATTTGCAAACCAAGAGGACCACAATGTGCTCCTACGAATTCGGCCTGAGATTTAAAGAGAAAACAGCTGGAATGCTGCAGTGAGAACTCGCGCTTCTATCAGGTAGGAAGACGGGGCAGGGGGCGGGGGTGTAGAATTAAAGAAACCAAAGGCCTCCAAGGGGGAGGGGCCCGCGAGGAGCCGGGCCGAGGCCGGGGCGAGTGTCCCCAGGACAGGAGAGCCCCGACCTGGAGACGCAGGAGCTGCACCAACCTTCCCGGGGGAAAGGGGCTCGCAAAGAGTTGGAGCAGGACCCAGGAGGGCGGGGATGCGCTCGGGTTCCCGGGGACACTGACAGACACCTGCGCCCCGGGAGAGTGCAACGAGCTCCCTAAGGGCTGCAGCGCGCACGGCGGGACCCGGAGCAGCTCGGGGGGCTCGGGGGCGGCTCCGCGGAGGGGGCTGTGGGGCGGGAGCATGAATCCAACAGCGCAGGCCCCGGAGCACAGGGCGCCGGGACACAGCCCAGGATCCAGCCTCCCCCCAGGACAGGCAGAGGCCGGGAGGGCCCAGGACAGCGAGGACGCTCCTGCCCCAGCTGAGCAGATCAGCGGCCCCGCCCCGGAGCCTCCAGGCCCTGCAGACCGAGAGCTCTGGAGTTACTGCTGGAGCTGAATCCAGGGCTGCAGAGCTGCCCCGCCACTGGGGTTGTTCCTCCTGGGGCCTCACGGGGTAAACAACCCCCACTGAGCCCTGCACCAGGCAGGGGCAGAGCAGCTCCCCCAAGTGCTAACACCTGAAAATCAGCACAACAGGCCCCTCCCCCAGAAGACCAGCTAGACGGACAAGTTCCAGGGGAAGTCAAGGGACTTAAAGTACACAGAATCAGAAGACACTCCCCCGTGTTTTTTTTTTTTTTCTGTTTGCTTCCCCGACCCTTTTTTCCTTTCTCTTTCTTTCTCTTTTTCTTTTTTTTTTCTTCCTTTCTTCTTTTTTCTTCTTCTCTTTTCTTTCCTTCTTTCTCTCCTCTCTTTTTCTCCTTTTCCCAATACAACTTGTTTTTCGCCACTCTGCACTGAGCAAAATGACTAGAAGGAAAACCTCACCTCAAAAGAAAGAATCAGAAGCAGTCCTCTCTCCCACAGAGTTACAAAATCTGGATTACAATTCAGTGTCAGAAAACCAATTCAGAAGCACTATTATACAGCTACTGGTGGCTCTAGAAAAAAGCATAAAGGACTCAAGAGACTTCATGACTGCAGAATTTAGATTTAATCAGTCAGAAATTAAAAATCAATTGAATGAGATGCAATCCAAACTAGAAGTCCTAACGACGAGGGTTAACGAGGTGGAAGAACGGGTGAGTGACATAGAAGACAAGTTGATAGCAAAGAGGGAAACTGAGGAAAAAAGAGACAGACAATTAAAAGACTGTAAAGATAGATTAAGGGAAATAAATGACAGCCTGAGGAAGATAAACCTACATTTAATTGGGGTTCCCGAGGATGCTGAAAGGGCCAGAGGGCCAGAATACGTATTTGAACAAATCATAGCTGAAAACTTTCCTAATCTGGGAAGGGAAACAGGCATTCAGATCCAGGAAATAGAGAGATCCCCCCCTAAAATCAATAAAAACCATTCAACACCTCGACATCTAATAGTGAAGCTTGCAAATTCCAAAGAAAAAGAGAAGATCCTTAAAGCAGCAAGACACAAGAAATCCCTGACTTTTATGGGGAGGAGTATTAGGGTAACAGCAGACCTCTCCACAGAGACCTGGCAGGCCAGAAAGGGCTGGCAGGATATATTCAGGGTCCTAAATGAGAAGACCATGCAACCAAGAATACTTTATCCAGCAAGGCTCTCATTCAAAATGGAAGGAGAGATAAAGAGCTTCCAAGACAGGCAGGAACTGAAAGAATATGTGACCTCCAAACCAGCTCTGCAATAAATTTTAAGGGGGACTCTTAAAATTCCCCTTTAAGAAGAAGTCCAGTGGAACAATCCACAAAAACAAGGACTGAATAGATATCATGATGACACTAAACTCATATCTTTCAATAGTAACTCTGAACGTGAATGGACTTAACGACCCCCTCAAAAGGTGGAGGGTTTCAGACTGGATAAAAAAAGCAGGACCCATCTATTTGCTGTCTACAAGAGACTCATTTTAGACAGAAGGACACCTACAGCCTGAAAATAAAAGGTTGGAGAACCATTTACTATTCAAATGGTCCTCAAAAGAAAGCAGGGGTAGCCATCCTTATATCAGATAAACTAAAATTTACCCTGAAGACTGTAGTGAGAGATGAAGAGGGACACTATATCATACTTAAAGGATCTATCCAACAAGAGGACTTAACAATCCTCAATATATATGCCCCGAATGTGGGAGCTGCCAAATATATCAATCAATTAATAACCAAAGTGAAGATATACTTAGATAATAATACACTTATACTTGGTGACTTCAATCTAGCGCTTTCTATACTCAGTAGGTCTTCTAAACACAACATCTCGAAAGAAACGAGAGCTTTAAATGATTCACTGGACCAGACGGATTTCACAGATATCTACAGAACTTTACATCCAAACCCAACTGAATACACATTCTTCTCAAGTGCACATGGAACTTTCTCCAGAATAGACCACATACTGGGTCACAAATAGGGTCTGAACCGATAACAAAAGATTGGGATCGTCCCCTGCATATTCTCAGAACATAATGCCATGAAATTAGAACTAAATCACAACAAGAAGTTTGGAAGGACTTCAAACACTTGGAGGTTGAAGACCATCCTGCTAAAAGATGAACGGGTCAACCAGGAAATTAAGGAAGAATTAAAAAGATTCATGGAAACTAATGAGAATGAAGATACAACCGTTCAAAATCTTTGGGATGCAGCAAAAGCAGTCCTAAGGGGGAAATACATCGCAATACAAGCATCCATTCAAAAACAGAAAGAACTCAAATACAAAAGCTAACCTTACACCTAAAGGAGCTAGAGAAAAAACAGCAAATATATCCTACACCCAGCAGAAGAAGAGAGTTAATAAAGATTTGAGCAGAACTCAACGAAACCAGAAGAACTGTGGACAGATCAACAAAACCAGGAGTTGGTTCTTTGAAAGAATTAATAAGATAGATAAACCATTAGCCAGCCTTATTAAAAAGAAGAGAGAGAAGACTCAAATTAATAAAATCATGAATGAGAGAGATCACTACCAACACTAAGAAAATACAAACGATTTTAAAAACATATTATAAACAGCTATACGCCAATAAATTAGGCAATCTAGAAGAAATGAATGCATTTCTGGAAAGCCACAAACTACCAAAACTGGAACAGGAAGAAATAGAAAACCTGAACAGGCCAATAACCAGGGAGGAAATTGAAGCAGTCATCAAAAACCTCCCAAGACACAAGAGTCCAGGGCGAGATGGTTTCCCAGGGAAATTCTATCAAACGTTTAAAGAAGAAACCATACATATTCTCCTAAAGCTGTTTGGAAAGATAGAAAGAGATGGAGTACTTCCAAATTCGTTCTATGAGGCCAGCATCACCTTAATTCCAAAACCAGACAAAGACCCCACCAAAAAGGAGAATTACAGACCAATATCCCTGATGAACATGGATGCAAAAATTCTCAACAAGATACTAGCCAATAGGATCCAACAACACATTAAGAAAATTATTCACCATGACCAAGTAGGATTTATTCCTGGGACACAAGGCTGGTTCAACACTCGTAAAACAATCAATGTGATTCATCATATCAGCAAGAGAAAACCCAAGAACCATAGGATCCTCTCATTAGATGCAGAGAAAGCATTTGACAAAATACAGCATCCATTCCTGATCAAAACTCTTCAGAGTGTAGGGATAGAGGGAACTTTCCTCGACATCTTAAAAGCCATCTACGAAAAGCCCACAGCAAATATCATTCTCAATGGGGAAGCACTGGGAGCCTTTCCCCTAAGATCAGGAACGAGACAGGGATGTCCACTCTCACCACTGCTGTTCAACATAGAACATGGAAGTCCTAGCCTCAGCAATCAGACAACAAAAAGACATTAAAGGCATTCAAATTGGCAAAGAAGTCAAACTCTCCCTCTTCGCCGATGACATGATACTCTACATAGAAAACCCAAAAGCCTCCACCCCAA
The DNA here is from genome assembly GCF_011100685.1 of Canis lupus familiaris. Lineage (NCBI taxonomy): Eukaryota > Metazoa > Chordata > Mammalia > Carnivora > Canidae > Canis > Canis lupus. Next base: position 7,903,819 of record NC_049232.1, read on the forward strand.
GATTGCTAGAACTCATACAGCAATTCGGTAGCGTGGCAGGATACAAAATCAATGCCCAGAAATCAGTGGCATTTCTATACACTAACAATGAGACTGAAGAAAGAGAAATTAAGGAGTTAATCCCATTTACAATTGCACCCAAAAGCATAAGATACCTAGGAATAAACCTAACCAAAGAGGTAAAGGATCTATACCCTCAAAACTATAGAACACTTCTGAAAGAAATTGAGGAAGACACAAAGAGATGGAAAAATATTCCATGCTCATGGATTGGCAGAATTAATATTGTGAAAATGTCAATGTTACCCAGGGCAATATACACGTTTAATGCAATCCCTATCAAAATACCATGGACTTTCTTCAGAGAGTTAGAACAAATTATTTTAAGATTTGTGTGGAATCAGAAAAGACCCTGAATAGCCAGGGGAATTTTAAAAAAGAAAACCATATCTGGGGGCATCACAATGCCAGATTTCAGGTTGTACTACAAAGCTGTGGTCATCAAGACAGTGTGGTACTGGCACAAAAACAGACACATAGATCAGTGGAACAGAATAGAGAATCCAGAAGTGGACCCTGAACTTTATGGTCAACTAATATTCGATAAAGGAGGAAAGACTATCCATTGGAAGAAAGACAGTCTCTTCAATAAATGGTGCTGGGAAAATTGGACATCCACATGCAGAAGAATGAAACTAGACCACTCTCTTGCACCATACACAAAGATAAACTCAAAATGGATGAAAGATCTAAATGTGAGACAAGATTCCATCAAAATCCTAGAGAAGAACACAGGCAACACCCTTTTTGAACTCGGCCACGGTAACTTCTTGCAAGATACATCCACGAAGGCAAAAGAAACAAAAGCAAAAATGAACTGTTGGGACTTCATCAAGATAAGAAGCTTTTGCACAGCAAAGGATACAGTCAACAAAACTCAAAGACAACCTACAGAATGGGAGAAGATATTTGCAAATGACATATCAGATAAAGGGCTAGTTTCCAAGATCTATAAAGAACTTCTTAAATTCAACACCAAAGAAACAAACAATCCAATCATGAAATGGACAAAGACATGAAGAGAAATCTCACAGAGGAAGACATAGACATGGCCAACACGCACATGAGAAAATGCTCTGCATCACTTGCCATCAGGGAAATACAAATCAAAACCACGATGAGATCCCAGCTCACACCAGTGAGAATGGGGAAAATTAACAAGGCAGGAAACCACAAATGTTGGAGAGGATGCCGAGAAAAGGGAACCCTCTTGCACTGTTTGTGGGAATGTGAACTGGTGCAGCCACTCTGGAATAGACCTGCCCTACAACCCAGCAATTGCACTGTTGGGGATTTACTCCAAAGATACAGATGCAATAAAATGCCGGGACACCTGCACCCCGATGTTTCTAGCAGCAATGTCCACAATAGCCACACTGTGGAAGGAGCCTCGGTGTCCATCGAAAGATGAGTGGATAAAGAAGATGTGGTTTATGTATACAATGGAATATTCCTCAGCCATTAGAAAGGACAAATACCCACCATTTGCTTCAACGTGGATGGAACTGGAGGGTATTATGCTGAGTGAAGTAAGTCATTCGGAGAAGGACAAACATTGTATGTTCTCATTCATTTGGGGAATATAAATAATAGTGAAAGGGAATATAAGGGAAGGGAGAAGAAATGTGTGGGAAATATCAGAAGGGGAGACAGAACATAAAGACTCCTGACTCTGGGAAACAAACTAGGGGTGATGGAAGGGGAGGAGGGCGGGGGGTGGGGGTGAATGGGTGACGGGCAGTGAGGGGGGCACTTGACGGGATGAGCACTGGGTGTTATTCTGTATGTTGGTAAATTGAACACCAATAAGAAATAAATTTATTATAAAAAAAATATAAAAATTAAAAAAATAAAAAAGTAAAAATAAAAAAGTAATAGCAATCTATGCCTATGTCTCTGCCTGTCTCTTTGTCTCTCATGAATAAATGAATAAAATATTTTTTTTAAAAAAAGGAAAAGGGTTCTAAGTAGCAGTGACCCATTTACTATTACTCGAAGTAACCAAGTAGGATTCTTTGTTTCCCATCCTTTCACCTTAGGTCATATGGATTAGCGGTCTTTTTTCCCTGGGTGATTACTTCAAACAGGGACACAATAAACATTCCATTAAATTTTAAGTTATGACTGCCACCTTGTTCCTTTTGCCAAGAGGCTAGTAGGTAAGGAAAAGATTGACCACTCAGTAGGACAGTTATCTCTGATCATCAGTAGGACATAAGGTTACTATCATCCAGTGGAACAGGTGGTCCATAAGAACATCTTTAGGAATTCCACTGCCTGGGGTGCTTGGGTGGCACAATGATTGAGCATCAGCCTTTGGCTTAGGTCATGATCCTGGGTCCTGGGACCGAGTCCTGTCGGACTCCCTCTGCCTATATCTCTGCCTCTATCTGTGTGCCTCTCAGGAATAAATGAATAAAATATTTTTAAAAAGGAATTCCACTACTTGAATTGGATAATAAATCTACAAGTAAAACAGCAGAGTTATAGATGCCTGAGAGATCAGAATCTATTTTACTATTTAAGCCACCTAGTCAGGCAGAGATAGTGCTGAACGGGGGAAGAATTTAGAATGAATAGTAGAAAAGGGAGATAAGTGTCAGTTATAGATATGAGACTGGCTATAGCATCAAGGTTGAGATTCTCCAGATAAAACGAACTGCCAGAATCACAGATAGAGGAACTTTCCCAGAGAAGTTGGACTTAGAGTATAGAGCAAGTAAATAACAGTGGTACAAGTCACCTAAGACTTCTTTAGAACAACTTATTCTTCCACCTTTGTGGAATGCTAATGGGCCAGTGACTCATGGGTCACAGAGGACCTCCTCTCCAGGCTCTGGCCCTTCACCTAGGCAGCCCATATCTCTTGATTAGTGGATGTCAGGATACAAAGGTCAGGACATTTGGCTTCAGTTTAAGAACCACAGAAACTTTGGGATTATACTTGGGATTGGCTTAGGGTTCTGTTGCATCTCCGTGACAGTTGAGCTTCTCCCTTTGCCATTTTTTGTTCCCTGTACCTTGAAAGAGAACTCTCTCCCATCGATTTCCTGCATACAAATTCTGACCTCTGTTTCTTGAGAAGCCCAACCAAAGATAGTGCTGGATAACAAGCACCTAAATCAGATGTACTGAGAAGAAGGGAAATAGCTATTTTTTAAACTCTTGGGTGCCACCCAGTATTATGCCTTAGTATCTTATAGAACAGAACATAAACAGTAACGGTAAAAGAGAAAGAGAGTCAGAAGCCAAACAGAATAAATAAAGAAGCAAGAATAGCAAATATTTATGTTGGAAACCTAATATGTGCTCTCCTACAGAAGCTTTCCACATTTAGTCATATTTTATTCTCAACAACCACATTAGGAAATTATTATCTCAATTCCACAATGAAGAAACTAAAATTAGGGAAAATGAGAGAAATTTAACAACATACACAAGAAGTATCTCTATTACTGAAACACCAAACTAACTGGCGAAATGCTCTCTCAAACCTCTTCTTCCATTTCTAAGAATAAAAGTTGAAGGAGACAGAGTTGGAAAGACTGACAAAGCCAATATTAAGTTATAGGCAATCAATAATAAGTAGCTCAAGGGTCAGAATAACAGCTAGTAAGAATAGCTAAGATTTATTCAATAGTTCTCCTGTGCCAAGCACCGTATTGGGCTATTTATGTGGATTTTTCCATTTAATCCTTAGGACTTCTACACAAGGAGACACAGTATTATTAACTCCTTTTTACCAATAAGGAACACAGGCTTATAAAAAAAAATGTAGTCCAAAGGTTCTCAAACTTCAGCATGAAGGAACAGTTGGAGAACTTGCTAAAGCACAATATATAAGGTTCTACTCCAAGAATTTGTTAACTAGAATATATGAGGTGGGTCTGAGAATTTGCACTACATAGGCCACATATTCTCTACTAAATATATTTAAAAAAATAATCTTAAGTTAGGAACAGAAGCCATTGAACCAATCCGACTTACTTAACAATGCTAAGTGAGGCATTTTTTATCTTGAAACACAAGACTAAAGATTCTAATACAAATTTTTAAAATAACATTAAAGTAATAATTATCAAACCTTCTACAAAACCCCTAAAGGAGTGTGAAGCTTAACATTTTCCCTAATATAAATACAAATTCTCTTAAGAGGTGTAACCAAGAAAGTAAATAATTTATTTCCAAGGGGAGATCATACCTAAGAGGTCCAGAGATTGAAACACTCTCCAGAGAAAGCAGGTGGTACACATCAACAGCCCTTAAGAACAAAGGTGTGTTGGGAAGCTGCTAGGTGTCAGCTTTTGGGGATCCAGGCAATTTATATATATTTAAAATTCCTCCAGTGATTCCAATGTGCAGCCAAGTTTAGGGACTATTATTTTTAATATAAGCAAGATCAAGTTTGACATGATTTTGAAGAATTGCAGGAAGATAAGAAAAGGTAATTATTTTTACTTTGATGGTAGGAATCAAAGAGATTCTGACATGAAAAATAGACATTGTACTATTCTTTGCTGTGTAGTTGACTGTATTTATATAAAGACAAAAATTCATTTTGTTTTTAACTTTTAGAATCATTTATAGATGATGTTATAATAGAAATTCTATTTTGTCTAGATTATTTCTCACCCACCACTTGGCAGGGGTTTACATATTTAAAATATTTTCTTAGAATGTTTTTGTAACATAGACAATGAATATTTATAACATCATTTGTTTTGGACCAATATAAATTAAGAGTAACGCTATCCCCTCAGTTCATTCTGTTCCTAGCTCACATGTAAAATTCCTCAGAGAAATCCCTTGCACCATATACACACACACCCGAGCCACATATAAAATAGCTCTAACTTCCTCTGAGTTTTCTTTATAGCGCATATCAACACCTGAGTATTTTGTACATCTATTTTTGTTTCTCTTTCCCACTTTTCTGAAAAGCATGCTCAGTGAAAAGCAGGAAAAAAAAGTTAATTGCTTTTATCAAACAAGGGTGGATACTTAGGCCCTCCATAAATGCATACGAAATAAATCAATGAAAGAATTAAACTCTAATAATGTCTGCAAGGCCATGAACTATGCCTTATTTCTCTTCTTTTTCTCCATTATAAATCAATGTTTGTTGAACTGAGCTACAAATATTAACAAGGCAGAGTATAGGTCTCTTGCAAGGGAACAGTTTAGTTCATTTTTCTAAGACTTCTTAAATTCTTCTGCAAAAATATTTATTTAATATACTATAATTTTCAAAGATCTGGAAAAGTAGCAAGAAGAATAAGTGTTGCTGCCTGATATGGTTGTGGACCTTACTATGTTCATTTCAGCTTCTTTCAAGCCACTGCTTCCCAGCTAAGTTTAAAATGAGAGATGGAAAAATGTAGATAAAAGTTCTGAACATGAATTCATCCAATATACATGAAAATGTATGATTCTCAAATTGTTAAAAAATAATATTCAGATAAGTAGTTAGCACATGTCAAAATTTTACTTAATTCATTAATATAGAATGACATTGGTGATTAAATGAGGATATGAAAATCGCAGATTTATAAAGTCAGTGGAAAAAGAAATTTGGAATAAGATTGCTTAGTCTGACACTGACTCATTAATATCCTACAGGGCAATAAGCTGTAACCTTTGGGGGATATCTTCTCTTTCAAACAGAAAAAAAGTCACACCTTGTTCATTTTCTATAAATCAACCCTTCATTTACAGTTATAAGACATGTGAGCCCTAATCAACTGTGAATAGTAAATCAAAATTATATTCCATGAGAGAATCAGATGACCCTTAGGTAGTCTTATTGGAAAACGCTGTATTATAACATTTTGAAAAACAGAATTCGTCTCCTTGTCTTATTTCCAATTTGTGGTTCTTTTATTTCCCTGAACACAGACTAATCTCTCAATGGTGTGGTGGAAAAATATACTTATTTTAAGAAGAAAAAAAATGATAGTGAAAAAGCAAATACAATACATGAGTATTTTTGGAAAAGGGGTCAAAAGTCATCTTCCTTTAAAAGCAATGGAGATAAATCCTATTTAATTACATGTGGTTCACTCAACCAAGGGATACAAGAAGTAAAACATTTGAAAGTATTCTCAGCTTCTCAGAAGAACGATTGTGTGAAGCATATAGTGTCTCTCCTTCCTCAAAATAAAGTCAGTCATTTATATCCATTTGTATATAATTGCCTAGTACACCAGTCATCATTAATTAGTAAAAGACTGCCAGGCCACAAACGTGCCCTATCAAGGTGCTAGAGACTATTAAGCTTCTTTTGGGGGGTGCTTGTCTGGAGGTAACTTCAATCACTTCTTTTTGTTGAATTCTTTTCTCTTGGGCCCTGGAAGGCCCAAGGCTGAGAGCTGATGCTTCCACCTTGAAGTCCCCTTACTTTTTTTTTTTTTTTTTTAAGGTTTTATAAAAATTCCAGTTAGTCAACATAGAGTGCTATGTTAGTTTCAAATGTATAGTATAGTGACTCAACACTTCCACACAATACCAGGTGCTCATTACAATAAGTGCCCTCTTTAATCCCTACAAATATTTAACCCATCCTCCCCATCTACCTCCCCTCCAGTGACCATCAGTTTATTCTCTGTAGTTAAGAGTCTATTTCTTGGTTTGCCCCCCACCTCTTTTTTTCCCTAATACTCATTTGTTTGTTTCTTAAATTCCACATATAAATAAAACCATATGGTATTTGTCTTCTCTGACTGGCTTATTTTGCTTAACATAATACTCTCTAGCACAATCCACATCATTGTAAATGACAAAAATTCATCCTTTTTTATGGCTGAGTAATATTCTGAGTAATATATATATGTTATATACACATATATAATATATACATATAACATATGTATATATACATATATACATATAACATACATATATACATATATACACATAAACATATATACATATACATATAATATATATACGTATATATTATATATGTATATACACACACACTTAATCCAGGGGACACCTAGGTGACTTAATCGGTTAAGCATTTGCCTTCAGCTCAGGTCATGATCTCAGAGTCCTGGGATCGAGCCCTGCATTGGGCTCCCTTTTCAGCAGAAAGTCTGTTTCTCCCTCTTCTTCTGCTCATGCTCTCTCTTCCTTACTCACTCTCTCTCTCTCTCTCGAATAAATAAACAAAATCCTTAAAAAAAAAATTAATCCACTCATCAGTTCATGGACATTTGGGCTGTTTTCATAATTTGGCCATTGTAGATAATACTGCTATAATTTAAATGCACATATCCCTTTAGAGTGATCAAAACAGTATGGTACTGGTACAAAAATAGAGAGATAAGTAGACTTGAACAGAAAATCCAGAAACAAACCCATATTTATATGGTCAATTAATCTTTGACAAAGCAATACAGAATATGCAAAGGGAAAAATCTCTTCAACAAATGTTGGGGAAAACTAAACAGCAAAATGCAAAAAAAAAAAAAAAAGAAAAAGAAATGGGACCACTTTCTTTTTTCTTTTTTTTTAAAGATTTTATTTATTTATTCATGAAAGACACAGAGAGAGAAAGGCAGAGGGAGAGGCAGGCTCCTCACTGGGAGCCTGATGCAGGAATCGATCCTGGAATTCCAGGATCACAACCTGAGCCAGAGGCACGTGCTCAACCATTGAGCCACCTATGCGCCCCGGGGCCACTTTCTTGCACCATACATAAAAATAAATTCACAATGGATCAAACACCTGAATGTGAGACAGTAAACCATTAAAATCCTAGAGAACACAGATAGTAACCACTTTGATATTGGCTGAAATCTTACTGGTCTTACTATGTCTCCTGAAGCATTGCAAGCAAAAGGAAAAATAAACTATTGGGACTTCATCAAAACAAAAGGCTTCCACACAGTGAAGGAAACAATAAAACTAAAAGGCAACCTATGGAATAGGAGAAGATATTTGCAAATAACATATGATAAAAGATTAATATTCAAAATATATAAAGAACTTATAAAATTCAACACCCCAAAAATGAATAATCCAATTAAAAATCAGGAAAAGACATGAATATTCATTTTCAAAAGAAGACATATAGATGGCCAACAGACACATGAAGAGATGCTCAACATTACTCACCATCAAGGAAATACAAATGAAAATGGCAATGAGATGTCCTCACACCTGTCAGAATGGCTGAAATAAAATAACACAAGAAACAACAGATGTTGGGGAGGATGTAGAGAAAGGGGAACCCTCTTGCACAGTTGATGGGAATTCCAACTGGTTCAGACACTTTGAAACATAGTATGGAGGTTCCTCAAAAAGTTAAAAAAATAGAAGTACCCTGTGATCCAGCGATTATACTATTATGTATTTACCCAAAGGATATAAAAATATTGATTAAAAGTGATATATGTGCACCCTAATGTTTATAGCACCATTATCAACAATTGCCAACTATGGAAAGAGACCAAATGTCCACCAACTGATGAATGGATAAAGAATAGGATATATATGGATATATATGGTGTGTATACACTCACACACCATATATATCCATATAAATATGACTATCACTCAGTCATCAAAAAGATTGAAATCCTGCCATATGCCATGATGTGGATGGAGCTAGAAAGTTTTATGCTAACTGAACTAAGTCAGAGAAAGACAAATACCATATGATTTCACTCATACATAGAATTTAAGAAACAAAACAGATGAATATAAGGGGATAAAAAGAGAAGCAAACCAAAAACAGACTTTTAATATAGAGTGAGGGTTGCTGGAGGAGAGATGGGTGGGGAGATGGGTTAAATGGGTGACAGGGATTGAGGAGGGCACTTGCTGTGATGACCACTGGATGTTGTATTTAAGGGGTGAATCACTCAATTCTACACCTGAATCTAGTATTACATTGTATGTTAACTAGCTGGGATTTAAATAAAAACTTGAAAAAGAAAAAAAAATTGCCTGGATCCCATACCAGATTCTGACATAATTGTAGTATAGCTTGAACATTGAGATTTTGACAGCTCCCCAGGTGATCTTGATGTGTAGCCAAAGTTAAGAAGCACTCATATAAACTATAACTTCACCAGATAGTTTTCTCTCGTGCCCACTCCCACCACAACCACCTCCAGAGTCTCTTTTTACTTGTTGTCAGAAGAACCATCACACTATTTTCTAAATCTAACTAGTCCTTTGTATTACCAGATTCCATTTTATTCTTTATATTGGAAAGCTTATTTCCAAGAGCTCATAGATTATTTCCTCTTTTAATTTGAATGAATCACTTTCTAGACCTATTTGTTGCCACTACCCTAGAATTTCTTTTCACTAAACTATTAGTTCAGTTCCACAATTTTACCTAAGTCATGCTTTCCTCTTGTGGTTTTGCTGGTATATACCTTAAGTCTGTTCCTTAGGAATGGTTTATAAGCATCCATTTTTAGTCATTGTAGATCTGATAATGTTTTAAATTCTACCTTTATACTTTATTCATAATTCAGCTGTTATAGAATTTTAGGTTGAAAACAATTTTTCCTTGAAAACTTAGATACTGTTCTACTTTATTCTACCATCTAATGCAGTTCATGAATATGATGTTTCTCTGCTCCTACTAGAATAATTCATTTATTCCTAAAACAATTTTAACATATTTTCCATATTTTAAAATTTGTATTAGATATTCTGTTATATTCTATATAATATATTCTAAATTATATTCACCTTTGCTTAATCATCTATTGAACAAATGTCATTTTTAATTTCCATATTCTTTTTATTGTTTTTCTTAATTGTCCTTTCTGTTAACATCATGTTCAGGGTTTGTGGGCAGAAGGTCATATTGAATTACTCTCAGGATATTGATAAGATTTTTTTCCTCTCCTATCCTCTGACTTTTCACATTTTCCTCTGGGATCACATCTGTTTGTTCATTTTGCTCTTTCTTTTTCATGTTTTTCTTTTCTTCAAGTATCTGGTGATTCACTGTTTTCCTTCTAAGGTTAAAAATGAGACAGTAGGAAATTTCACTGAGGATTCTGAGTACTTGAAGGTTTTGGTTTACCTAACAAACAGATGAGTTGTTTTTTACTAAGTTAGGATTTTCAAAATGTCAGAACATGGAGGGCATCACTTTGGAGGCCAATATTCACCCTTTCAGCCCCAGTTACCTTTGATCAGTTAATCTGCTTAGAAAAGAGCCTTCCTCTTTACCAGGGAGGAACACATCAAGATGCTGATAAGCTAGTAGAGAAGAAAGAGGCAAGAGAGGGACTGAATCTCCAGAGCACATACTATATGCTCCATGAACAGATTTTCAATTAATCACCTATTTTTAGCCTCTTATTACCATCTGAACCCAAATCTGTAGCTTCTCTTGGTACTGCAAGGAGAGATCATCTGTTTCATTTTTCTGTGGGTGCCCCTTTGGGTATTCTGGGCTATGACTTCCTTCTCTCTGCTTCATTTGTTTAAAACACTACCATCTCACTTCTGTCTTAAAGAAATCTGTTGAAATCTATCATTCACCAAGAATACTTTTCCGTTATAATTTCTTTATTGGTTTGAATTTATCCCTTAAATTTTTTTTCTCTGCTATGATGTTTATTGAGTTTTAGATGAAGGAAGACCATTTAAGCATGTTTACTGTGCCATCTGGAGTCAAAGGTATCAAGGTTTCATTCTCAACATTTACCTGTTATAATTTAAATTTGACCTGAAGAAAGGGTTCCCCAAATAGACCATTTTAATGATAACTGGAGAAGTCATATACAACTGATAGGTGAGCTACATCAAAAGTTTCACCCTGTGATGGATTTTATCCCATTAAGGGCATCAAATCCAGATTTTGTTTTATGTAAGGCAGGTGCTAGGACCAGAAGAGAGCCTATTATCCTGGATATACAGTTCAGCTCATGAGCCAACATTTGCAGAAGGGGCTGGAGAAGCCTGATTCTAAAAGTAAGCTGACTTCTCCCAACAGTCCAGGGCCCCATGATCTCCTCCTTAAGTCTCAGTTCTAGTCTCACTTCCTAGAACAGATTCAACATGAGACAGGAAAAAATGCATGGACTCCAAATTCCAATAGTCAGTAATGCCACAACCTCTCCTTGTCTAGCTCTTGGCTGCTATTTGATCAAGTCCTGTGTGATCTCTGTAATTATCCCTCTCCACAAGTCCTTTCTGCTGGTTGTATATTCTCTCTGGATCCTGACAGGAGTGGACTCTGTACTGCTTGACACTTCCTTCTTCCAGGTTGGACATCTGTGTACCTGCTGGGCCATTTTGCCTGATGTGACCTGTCTTCCCATGAATCAGCAGCCTGGGATTCTACACCCTTTGCTCCTACTACTGGCACAGAGCTCTTCCATTGTCAGCCTCCCTGTCATCAGTCACAGTGACCCATGCTCGTGTCCTTTAATTAAGCATTGTGCTTGCCGACGCACCACAACACCCTGTTACCATCTTCTGATCATTACTTTCTAGGACTTATGTAAACCCATAAACAGAATACAGGTCAATTTATACAGTTTGGAGACAGAACAAAGATGATATATTGTGAGGAGGACAAATTGTCTGAAACAACATTAGAGCCCCATTTCTAACAGTCTTCACTGCCTCCCAATTGCATTCTTCTAGATGGTATGCTCTGCTGTGTTCTCACTTGTGAGGGAGAGTGATTTGGCTGCATGTGGGTTTGGGTAGCCGCAGGGCTCTGATAAATACCATTTTGTAACTATCCTAGACTGTTTCTCCACCCAAGAAGGGAGAAAATAGTATTACTACTTCAGATGGTTCTTGAGAATTACTGGAGATTATATACTCTTAGTACCTAGAAAATTCCAGATACTCTTTTTGGCTCTCTGTAGTACTCACCTCTTTTGTTGTAGGTATTCCTGTGTCAATCTCACTCAACTCACTAAATTTGCAGATGGAATTTGAATGTGTGACCCTGGCCTGAGCACTTGGCTTGGTGTCTGAGATTCTGAATTTTGTTCCCATCATAAAAGAACCTCAATCTTAAAATGCTGCTTCTACATACTGTGCCATTTTAATTACTGTAGACCGAGGAAAATGTATACTATAACTTAATTTATAAAATCAGAGTTAATCATCTTAGGAAAGATTGTTTCCTTTTAGTTTGAATAAATAGCAAATGAATATTTACCCATGAAAGTATACTGGTGAGGGACACCTGGGTGGCTCAGTGGGTTAAGCATCTGCCTTCAGCTCAGGTTATGAACTCAGGGCTTTGGGATTGAGCCCCACATTGGGCTCCCTGCTCAACAGGGAGCCTGCTTCTCCCTCTCCTTGCCATTCCCCTTCCTGTGCTCTCTTGAACACTCCTTCTCTTAAATAAATAAATAAAATCTTTTAAAAAAAAGAGTATACTGATATTATTTTAGGGATGAGAAACAATACTAAGGGTTTGGAAAACTCTTCATTTAAAATTTGAAAATTTCCTATATAATGCAAATATGTGTTTTAATTAGTCTTATACCTTTCACAGCTTGTTCTAAATAATTACAGGGAAAACGTTCCAAAATTAGAATGGTAAAAGACATCACATGATTTTTCAGTGGCATTATGTCAGTTCTGGATAAGTACTGTTTTTTGGAACAAAAGTAAAGAACAGCTTACATGTAAGTTTTCATGTAACTATTTCCTATAACTAGGGACTGTCAACCATGTAGTTGGTGTTTTAAGGAAGTCTGTTGGACCCCCAGGAGTCAGTATTTTTAAAATATCTCAGGTAATTCTAATATACAGCCATATAAGAAGGTTACTCTCTGATATAAAGCAAAGAATGACACATTTGCATCACAATTAAAAGATCAGACCTACTGAAACTGTAATATTCCTGGAAGAAAATATAGTAATCTCTTTGGCATTGGCCTCAGCAACATTTTCCTAGATATGTCTCCTTCAGCAAGGGAAATGGAAGCAGAAACAAACTCTTGGGACTATACCAAAAGAAAAAGCTTTTGCACAATGAAGTAAACCACTGATGAAAGAAAAAGGCAACCTGCAAAATGGAAGAAGGTATTTGCAAACAATATATCCAATACAGGGCTAATATCTGAGATAAATGAAGAACTTATACAACTCAACACCAAAAACCCTAAATAATCTGATTAAAAATTGGAGGACCTGAAGAGTCATTGTTACAAAGACAACATACAAACAACCAAAAGACATACAAAAAGATGCTTAACATCATTAATGGTCAGGAAAATTTTTTTAAAAAAACTCACAATTAAATATTACCTAATATCAGTCAGCATGGCTAGTATCGATAAGACAAGAAATAAGTGTTGGCAAGGATATGAAGGGGAAAAAAACCCTCATGCTCTAATGGTATGAATGTAAACTGGTGCAACGACTGAAAAAACAGTATGGACAGTCCTCAAAAAATTAGAAATAGAAATAGATTATGAGCAAGTAAATCCATTACTGAGTATCCATCCAAAGAAAGAAAAAACGGCAATTTGAAAAGACATATGCATCCTATGTTTATTGCAACATTTATAATAGCCGAGATATGGAAGCAACCTAAAGTTCAATCAATATATTAATGAATAAAGAGGATACATTAATGAATAAAGTGGTACATAATTAAAAGGAGTATTATAAACCCTAAGAAAGTATAAGATCTTATCATTTGTGATAACATGGATACTAAGTGAAATAAATCAGAGAAAAACAAATACCGTATGATTTCACTTATATGTGGAATCTAAAAAGCAAAACAAACAAAAGCAGAAAGAGATGCATAAATACAGAGAATAAACTAGTGGTGGCCAGAGGGAAGGGTGTTGGGGAGATGGACAAAATGGGTAAAGGGCAGTGGGAGATATAGACTTTCAGTTATGGAATGAGTAAGTCGCAAGGATGAAAAGTACAGCATAGGGAATATACTCAACGGTATTGTAATAGTGTTATATGATGACATGTGGTAGCTATACTTGTGATCAGCATGACATCATATATAGACTTGTTAAATCATTGTGTTGTACATCCAAAATTAATGTAACATTGTGTGTCAACCATAGTGAAAGAAAGAAAGAGAAAGAGAGAAAGAAAGAGAAAGAAAGAAAGAAAAGAAAGAAAGAGAGAAAGAGAGAGAAAGAAAGAAAGAAAAAAGAAAGAAAGAAAGAAAGAAAGAAAGAAAGAAAGAAAGAAAGAAAGAAAGAAAGAAGAGAAAGAAAGAAAAGGGAAGGAAGAAAAAGGAAGGAAGAAAAGACAGTCAGCCTATACTTTAATCCTAAATATAATGCAAGTGAAACATGGTGAATGTGCAAACAATATCATTTAAAGTAATATTCACCAAACTTGCTGATTCATGGGAATCATCCAAGGCAGTAGTTCAAAATGTTAACTCCATAGACCCTCTTCATTTCTGATTCACTCCAGACTTAGAAAGTCTGCAGTGGGAACCAGGAATCTGCACCTTAATGCTTGCCCCAGCTGACTCATATGATCATATATGTATAGTAAATAGGAGATACAAGACTCCAAAAAGACACAGACTTCAAGGCAGTCTAAAGAACAATGTCAAGGTCATGGGCACGTAGAAGAGTTCTCACATGCATAACACACTGGAATTCTTGACACTGACATGGTTCATGGAAAAATCGATAGTGAGATCATGGGAAAATCCTCAGGGGTACGGTTGTTTGCATAACAACATCATAAAACTCACCTCACTAGGCTGGCCAGCAGCTGTCAGCAGCAAGTCAAGGAGTTTACCCCGGACAGTGTGGGGGACAATGGATCTGAGCTCTCCCCGGCCTTGTCCCCGTCCTGGGTATGGAGAATCACTGTGGCCAATCTCTCCTCACCTTCTAGTTGCTTGATTCTAAACTCTATTTCATCACTTTGTCTTTAGTGCTGGCATTCAGCACATAAGTGGGAGGTCCACAACTTTTATTTAACTGCCGACATAGCCAATCAGGAAGACAGAAGCCATGTATCTATACAGCTCAACATATTTACTATCCAGTCCTTTATAGAAAAAGTTTGCTGGCCACTGTACTACAATCACCTTGCCTCCATGAAAGTGTCTGGGGTCGTATCAGCTCAGCACAAAGCATAGTACAGCACGGGAAAGTCTGAGGCCTGAATACTGCAGGTATCTGACATTATTTCTATGCTGAGGCTTTTTAGTTTCAGACCCTAAATTACTTTTTGTTTTATTTTTATTCTGACTTTGTTTTCACTTAAGCCATGGGATTCGGGTCTTCCTTTGTTTACAACAAAGAGTCCTGACTAGTATCAATTATGACAATAAAAATACAAGCAGAGAAGAAAAAAAAATAGTACTGAAATCTGTGTGCTATTTAAATATCCAACCAACTTTGTATGACATGGAGAAACGACATTCATTTTTGCAATGAATATAAATACTCCTCCCTAAAAGTAGCAAATGCTTGTAGAAACAACTGAAGACAGACTAATCAAAGACCGCTTTCTACCAAGACAGAGACAACAGGTTAGCCATTCTGTGATCAAGTCTTCACCAATAGAGCAGAGAGTTGCATTAAAAACATATGGATATGTCAGTGTTTCATGTTTTGCATTTTTAGGCTTCCATTAGATGCTAATTAAAACTTGTATAGCTCAGCAGCCCCAGTGGCCCAGCGGTTTAGCACCACCTTCAGCCCGGGGTGTGATCCTGGAGACCCAGGATCGAGTCCCACATCGGGCTCCCTGCCTCTCCCTCTGCCTGTGTCTCTGCCTGTGTGTGTGTGTGTTTGTGTGTGTGTGTCTTTCTCATGAATAAGTAAATAAAATCTTAAAAAAAAAAAAACTTGTATAGCTCTACAGTTTATGTGTTTTGTTAGTTTAATTCAAAAAGGCCTCATGTTCCCCTCTTAAGTCCCAATGTTTTAGCCCAAGATCTGCTATACACTAGACTTCCAATACAAGGAACAAAGAAGCCTGAATTAGCTGACTGAACATTTTCGCCCTATGATGTAGATCTAGATAGTATACAACAAGAATTTAAAGAATTAGTCCTCTCATTATGCAGTCCTATCTGAAAAAGCATCCCGAAAATACCTTTATTCTTTTCCAAATGCATAAATCTCCCTAAAATGTCCCTAAAATGTCTAGTCCCATCTATAAATTCTTAATAATAATGACTTAAGCTGACTGATGCTCTTTAGAACCACAGAGTCACTTTATTCAAGATCCTTGACAATTTTGCAGTTCAACATTGCTGACTCTTAACCTTATAGAAATGAAATAGCCATGAGAGCTGGTGAGACTGAATTCATTTTCTGTTCACTCTGTCTTCTCCTGGAGGATGTGCCTATCTAGGATTTGTCAGGAGGGGTAAGCCATATTGTGTGAAACAAGAATGTTTCCTGTGATCTGGTCAAAAATATAATGAGCCCTTGTATATGCAGAGGAAGAACTTTCTGTATTCCAGGATTTGTAAAAAAAAAAAAAAAATATATATATATATATATATATATATGTATATATATATAATATATATTTAAAAATATAATTAAAAATATATATATATTCCTGTCAATCTCATACTTAATCCTTTTGTTTCCATTGGGATAAAACTTGCTTTAAATAAGCCCTCCTCAAGTCCTTTATTGAGAATAAGCAACCTTAGTTCGATTTGCCTTAACAGTCTGAGATTCTTCATTTTACTAACAAAAGGTAAGATAGACCACCCTGCTGAACATAAATCTCTCTTAAAGATTGGAGATTAAGATTTCTGGTTAATCTTCCAAAGCTTCAAATAAGACCTGGATTAATCAACTGAAGCACCTACATTTTATTGAGGTTCTTTTTTCTAAGACACTTGCTTTTAAAGTCACCACCCACTTGGTTTGTACCTTATTCTCTATTGATAGCAATCAAAGATTAATCCCTAACACAGAACATGATGTCTGTATCAGTTATCTATAGCTGCATAACGCATTACTTCAAACCTTAGTAGCTTAAAACAGTAATGTTCATTATGTCACAGCCTGTCTGGAATCCAAGCACAGGTTAGCTGGGTCCTCTGACTCTGGTCTCTCACAAGGCTGCAGTCAAGGAGTTGCCTAGAAGGTCCATTTCCAAGCTTGCTCACCTGGTTGTTCTAAGATCCAGCTTCTTATGAACTGTTGGACTAAACGGCTAAATTTTCTACCAGCTATTAGCCAGAGGCTTCCTTCCCTGGCTTCTCACCATGTAGATCTCTCCAAAGGGTGGCTCACAACATGGCAACTGGTTTTATCAGAGTAGATAAATCAACAGGAGGATAAAACGCTAGTGAGCTGGAAGTCACAATCTATTACAACCTAATTTCAGAAGTAACATTCCATTACTTTTGCCATATTCTGTTTATTAGAAGCCAGTCATCAAGTCCAGCCTACACTTCAGCTGAGAGGATTACTTAGGACATGCATACCAGGAAGTGGGATCATTGGCAGCCATCTTAGAAGGCTGATTACCAAATGTCTGTATGAATCAAGCTTCCAAAGGGGAAGTGACATCTTAAGGAAATAAAGGCTGAATTGTGAAAGCTTATTTGCTTGACATACAGGAGTTGTCAAATGTCAAAAGACTTGCCTCATCCTTAGGGCAGCTTCCTCAAACATCCTCTTCACAAATATCTCCAACCCACCACTTCTACCTTCATATTTCAGTTCCTTACTCACAGAGAAAATGTTCCTTACAGAGATGTTGTGCATGATTCTCAGAGAAAATCCAAGCAACCTAATGTGATGTTCCAAACTGTAGACTGTCAGAAGAAAAATATATAACTATGTTCTTACTCATCTTTTCCTTTTCATTCTGATGTCAAAAAAAAAGAGATATTTCTGTTTCAGGATCTTTGCTTGCTGAAACATCCTTCTTTTCTACTCAAAGTCTTTGCTTCTCATTTCTTTCTTTCCCTGTACCCTCAACCCAAGCCACTTTGATGGCTCTGTCATGATGTGTCAAGTGTCCAAGTTTCTCCCATGTTCTCTTCTTGTCCCCTAACAGGTAATAATTGCTCTTCAAGTAGCTACTTACACCTTTCTCCTTCCTCAATACACTTGAGTATGGCTACTATTTTCACTAAGGCACTAGCCCAACCTTTGTCAAGGTGATGTGCTTAAAGCTAAATTCAAATGCCTCTTTTGAGGTACTTAATTAGTTTAATGATTATTATTAAAATAACAAATACTTAGCTTAATTAACTTTCTGTATTATTTAGTACTTCTGATTGTTCCCATCTTCCAGAGATATTCTCCTCTTCTGATGTCTATAATACCACCCTCTTATGGTATTCTCCTACATATCTATCTATTCTTTCTCAATCTTCTTGGCAGAGGAATCAGTCTGAGTCTGGCCCTTTAACATTCATGTTTCAACTTCTAGGTCAGGCAATCTTCTCTTCTTATTCTATAAGTACTCCTAAGAAGACATTAGCCACTTTTCTAATTTTAATTACTGCCCCTATGAGAAAGACTCCTCAAGTTTTATCGTCACCACAAATTTTCCTTCATAAGCCCCATGCTCCTATCTAACTACAGAAGAAAAGTATAGTTGGTAATGTAAGTTAATGTCAAACTGAACACTTCTCCCCTCTCAACCAATTCTATAGCTCCTAAGAGGCTCCTCCTTTTTATGAGTATGGCTACCTCCATTCTGTTAGCCAAGTCAGAATCCTGAGTGAATCCTTGACTACTCCCTTTACATGGATGCTTCTAACCAATTAATTGTTTCATTTCAATCAAAAGGAAGAAAAGATTAGGTGGGAGGATAATCTTTATCCAGTACTTCACAGCTTCCACTCTCCACATTTAACTTTCAAATTGAATGAAAATTTAACATATAAAGGAGTTGCCTTCAACAAAAATCCAGCTGGCCTGTCTAGTAGGCAGAATAATGGCCCTGGCAAAACCTCCATATTCTAATACTCAGAACCCATGAATAGGTGATGTGATACGGCATGGAGGAAATGAGATTGCAGGCTCAATTAATGTTGCTAACTAGATAATATTCTTAAAAAACAGATTTATCAAATCAGAGGGGTAATTACAAAGGTCCTTAAAAGTGGAAATGGGAGGAAGAAGAAGAGTTCCTGTCAGAGAGCTACAATGTGAGATAGCCTTAACTAGCTGGCTTTGAGGAGGGAAGGGACCCATAACTCAAAGAGTGAGGAGAGATTTTAGAAGTTGGGAAAGGCAAGAACATGGATTCTCTCCTAGCATCTCTAGAAAGGAAAAGAGCCCGGCCAAAATGTGGATTTTGGTCCAGTGAGATGCTTTTCAGACTTCTGACCTCCAGAACTATAAAATTATACATTTGCATTGTTTTTAGCCACTAAGTTTGTGGTAACTTGTTAAAGCAGTGATAGAAAACTAATGTAGCCTGTTTTTTCTTTAGGTATTTTTTTATTCTTTATGTTAGATTTAAGCAGACATCCACCATTACCACAGAAATAAAAGTGGGGGCATTACTACCAATTCTATGTAAATAAAAAGGATAAAAGACTACTATTAACAACTGTTGGTGAACCAACTGGATAATCTAAATGAAATGGAAAAATTCCTAGAAGCCGAAACCTACTGAGACTAAATCTGAATAGACATAACTAGTAAGGAAATTGAATTGGAAATCAAAAATCCCCCACAAAGCAAAGCTCAAGACCAGATGGCTTCACTGGTGAATTCTACCAACATTTAGGGAATAACTAACACCCTTTCTTCTAAAACTTTTCCAAAAAAGTGAAGAGGGAACATTTTGTAACTCATTATGTAAAGCCACTTTGCCCTGAAAGCAAAGACAAAGACACTATAAGAAAACCATTGACCAACATGCCTTATGAATATCTGATGGCAAAAGTCTCAACAAAACACAAAATATGGAATTCATCAGCATATAAAAGGAACCATCTGAAACCTATCACAAACCTGTCCTCTTACCACTCTGACTGAACACTGTACTACAAGTCCTAGCTAGTGGCAAAGACAAGGAAAGGGTCTCAACAGCCTATAGATTATGAAGGAAAGAAGAAATAAAACTCTGTTTGCAATGATATCAGGGTCTATGTAGACATTTCCCAGAAAAAAGATTAAAAAAAAACCAAAAACAAAACCTGTCTGAAATTACTGAAGATAAAAGTCAACTACTTTTGTATTATTATATATGATGCTAGCAATGAAAATCCAGAATTTGAAATTTAAAAAAAAAAACATTTTTATATACTTTTACATACATATATTTTTGCTTACTTTTTTACAATAGCTCCCAACAAAAAAATAGTTGGGTATAACTCAACTACGTACAGGATCTCCATCCATAAAAAAAACACAACCCTCATGAAAGAAATCAAAGAACTCAATGTCACAATAAAGTTTGCCTAGGAATCCGAGGAAAGGAATCACATTCACTCCACAGGACTGAAGGAGGAACATGACTATTCCTTGCAGGAGCTCAAAGAGATTTGGTCTTTCCCTTTATACTTCTACCTTGCTCTTCCAAGTATTGCCTTTCTCACTGCCTTCTTCAATTAACATCCTTTCATATCTCCAATGAAACTACTGAAACATAATCTGAATGACTATTAATATCAATTTTTGTATGCATGAATATGCACACCAGCATGACATGTGTGTGTTTTTGTTTGGAGAGAACCTATACATAAGAATTTTTTCTCAGAAGTGTTAAACCTGCATTGTGCAGATTTTCTTGTTTTTATTTACTTATTTTATCTTAGATTTTGTGTTTTTAAATCTATGTATCCAGTAACTATCAGTGTCAGAGGGCTGATTAAACTGCATTATTCTGCTTCTGTTATATTTTATCAGTGGGATTTCACCATCGTCAATGTATTTCAAACGTATCATAAGATAATCAACTTACTAAATCAACGTCAGTAATATACCAAAGTGGCCCTTTTCTCCTGCACTTACGAATTGGTTCTATACAACAATTCTCAAATGCTAGGAAGAAAACAAAACTAAAGTTGAGCAAACTACCAGAACTTTCTTTGGTAATTGATGGTTATTAAATATAAGCTACACTCACTTTTGATGTGGTACAAGTTATTTCCTACCCACTACAAAAACATAAATAAATAAAAGCTCAGCAAATCTGTGTTATTGGACAAAATAACCCATGATATACATTTCTTCCAATTGTTGATAAGCAAAATTCAGAAAGATGTTACAGATCCCAAGAAAGTGAAATAAAAGTCCAGAGACTCTTAGGGATACAGGATGGCAGTGGATTTATTTACCATTCCAAAGACCAAAAGGCATTACTGGAGATGAACCCCAAAATTGACTCTTTGGAGAGCATAAATAATGTCTTAACTTTGTCCAAATTGAGTAGTATTTTTTGCATGTGAAGTCTCAGTTTTCAAGGAGTGCTAGAAATGCTACTGGCTTGGGTGTCTTCATTAGTTCAGACCTCTGAAACAAAGACCAAAAAAAGCAGAAAAGAGGAAGCATGAATTAGAAAAATAAAAATATTTTCACATCTAATACATTGCCAAATAGCACATATACCCTGACAATCTTTTGGCACTGGATAGCATATAGCGACTATATACTTGTTAAGGAGTGACTGAAAAATTGTACCAAGTGCTTTATTGGCTTCATGTCATCCATTGAGCAGTGGCAAATAATGAACTCTATTCTTGATGGAAGAGGCCACTTGTATTCAAGTGCCAGTTACTCACTTTCCTAATCAATTACATAACTCTTCATGTTGCCTTCTCTTAAATAAAATGAGCTGGGAGCTGGGGAAAAGTCAAAGTGATGTTTTCCACTGCTCAAATTACAAGAGAGCATTTTCTGGTATAGTAATTAGGTCCACATTTGCTAAAGGTATTATCAAGTATGGGGTAACTGTTTGTCAACACTAAAATGTAGATTCCAAGTTGCTTACTGAGTCCTGAAATAATTCAGTATCATACTATCTCAATCCAGCACAGGTCTTTATATTTGGAATTAGCCATGCACATTTCCATATCTCCATAGAGACCAACGAATAATCACTTTTGTATGTAAATACATTTAGCGTAACTACCCTAGAGACCACAATGGCTGCCACAGTTATTAATGAAGCTGTACTTAATGTGATGCTCACCCAAATTACTCTCTAGGAAAATTTCAGGAGGTTGAACATCATCTGAGCTCAGATTCCACACTTGTCATATTTGATAAACTAGGATGGAAGGAGTAAAAATGGCTTGCACTTGAAAGCAAGGACTGCTTCTCTGGTTAGAATGGGAAATAATCAAGTCTTCTGCTCTCCTCCCCTGGTGAATCAGTACTTTGAATATATCGCTTGAATTTTCTCATCACTCTGTGGCTAGGGTTACTGGCTAACTTTATAATACCACCAACACAAAGTACAAGTGAACAGTGAAAGCAAAAGTGAAGATGGCCAACTATTGCCAGGCACAAATTTGGCTATGATGTCATCACTGTCCTTTTGTCATTTTAATTTTGTTGTGCCCTGTAGTAAACTTGGGAAATTTGGTTGATTAAGTCTTAGCATAGGGCAGCCCTGGTGGCTCAGTGGTTTAGCGCTGCCTTCAGCCCAGGGCATGATGCTGGAGACCTAGGATCGAGTCCCATGTCAGGCTTCCTGCATGGAGCCTGCTTCTCTCTACCTATGTCTCTGCCTCTCTCTCTGTTTGTGTGTCTCATGGATAAATAAATAAAATGTTAAAAAAAAAAGTCTTAGCATATGAATTGGTGGTTTGTAGGCCTAGATCACATCAAGACACCCCCTGCAGACTGCCCTGGGACTGTGCATGACTCTCCAAGGAAATGTATAGTATTTTCTTACCGACACTAGACCCACAGGACTTTTCAGTTAGTATATACAGGTGATACAAATTTTTTTTTTTATCTTGAAAATTTTTCAGCCCAGATCTGGATTTGTTTCCAGAGTCTCTCTTGTCATCCTTATTCCTAAATTTCCAGGCCTATCTCCATAGCCTGATAAATTGGGAACTAATTTCCTCCCCTTGTTATGCTCTTGTCTTGAGTCCATTCCATCCCCACCATTAAAGACATACATCCATCTATTTTTGATCAGTTTCTTTTTTTGACAAACCCATCCTTTTACCTTTGAATGTTCCCTTAAATCTGAACACCTCATCCAATCTAGCAGTTAGGTTTCAGAAGCAAAATCCATTCAGGATTGACTAAAGAAAATTTTTAGTCTAAGGAAAATTTTTTTAGACTAAGGAAAATTTTTTCCTTCCCCAGGTCTACTTACTCCAAAATCATAACTTCTATCCCTGGCTCAAATAATTAGAGCTCAGAATGATGACTATTCAAGTACTGTTTCCAAAATGGCTGAATCTTTGCGCTCCTCCACCCCAAGGAAGTATTTTACTAAGCACCATGGAAAGTTCCCTGATAATGTTGTACACAAGAATGGCTTAAGGATCTGGTTGACCTTAGCAAGAATCAAATTCAGAATTCTGAATTTGAAGACAGAATGTAAGAAGACAAGCGGGGAGCTTCCCCTAACTTGGAAGGATTACAGTGGATGATTTCTGAAACCATCTCCTATTGGCCCAAATGGAGGAACTTCTTTTTTCATTAGGAACTGGGTCAGAAATATCTGTAAAGGGTGAACCCCCCTCTTTACTAACTCAATAACAGAAAATATCAAACGCAGTTCTTGCACTAAGTGATCATGGTTTGTGTGTTGACTGACACCATTTCATTCAGTTGGGAGAATTAGGACTGTATGCATCTCTGTTTAGCATCCCCTACTTGGGCTTTTAATCTAAGAAGATGTTTTAGTTTCTTCATGAATTCATTTTGAGCAAAGAGAACAAAGAAGTTAGTATTTATTTTAAGTTGGGTCTATCATCCATTCACCCATGAGTCCTTGGTGACTTCTGCCAGGCTCTACACTAACCTGCAGAAGAAACACACCCCTTTATTTAGACAAAAAAAAAATCTAACCCATCAAGCATCTTGTGATTTTAATAGTCTTTTCACTTGTAGAATCATAGGAGTGTTTTAATTCAAATGTGTATTAAACAATTCTGCTTTCTCTCTGATGGAGGTCCTTACTTGACCATGGATTTCCTTTACTTCTACATGTTTTTCACATGCATAGAATTTAGTCTCCTACCTCTGTCCTGGAAATTTACAAGTCTCCACCCTTACCACACAGTGCAACTAAATTCTACTCCATTTGTTACTTTATGTGACCTTCAGGGTCTTATCTCTGAACCTGACCATCACTTTCAAAACATAGCTCTCCAAAATCCTTCAAGTTACTCTGCTTAACAATATTCATGAATCACATTTTCTATCTGTATACACATGAAAAAAGACAACTCTGAGTTGGTGTCTGTTCTTTACCTTAATTGAGAAGAAGGGAGCTTCACGACATTATTCTTGCCCCTTTTCCTTTATAAAAGATCTGTTGATTTGTTGATTTCATTCTCTTAAGAACTAATACTGAATTCAAAAGAAAATTCTATCTTCACCGATGCATTGATGTCAAGCCTCAGATGCAAAGTCAAATTCTTTACCCATCCCCTGTGTATTGCATCTTCTGCAAACCTAAAGTCACAAAAAATAGCACCAAAGCTTTTTGGGGACTCTGGGGAAAAATCAGACACTCTATTTATTCAAATAATCTGTAGCAAGGCCTCACTTGACAAAATATAGATTCTACTGGTGCTCATTCCCAACACAGAAGTGATCTTAGAATTAATTTTTACAATATCTGGGATACTATCCAAGCTTTTTGGAAAAAGAAAACATTCTACTGAAATGCTATAAATTGTTAGGCAGTTAGAGCATTTTAAATATCATTTTTTTATGTTATCCCTCATTAGCCAATGTCCTTTGTCACTTGAAAAATAGAAGTGTTCCCACATCTCAATTTAGAATTAAATTTGATTATCAAATGGCATTATCAATGACTTCTAATTAAAAACATAGGTTCAAAAATCCAACCTAGCATTTTATTCCCATGTCAGCCAGTAATTATGAAATTCATGATTTAGCTATGTTTCTCTTTGTTCTTTATCAAAACATATGCCCTAATTTATTAAATGTGATTTAGACTAATGTAGCTTTTACCATTTTGTATCATTTGATCACTATTAGTGATGAGATGTACTGTAATTTAAACCAGGAGATAGCCATTAATCTTTAAAACAATGATCACTGACAGTTAATAAAATATATTATATGAAGATCATGCCTTAATTCTACTTCTGATACTGCCTATCACATCCATTCACCTATGTACTTTCTCTTATAAAATAAACAAGAGAATTTGCTACTCTTTGGAACTGATGGCTGATCCAGTAAGACTGGTAGTGTAATTTAAATCAATGATCTAATAATTTATTATAAAAGAGTAAGGCAATTTCAGTTATACATTCCCATTATGCAACTTTCAAAGATAAGAAGCTTTCTATGTGCATAGAGTGTCTCATACTGGACTCAAACTTTCAAGGCTACATTAATCACAATTTTTTTCAAAATTGGTCACACCCAATTTTTGACATCTCTATTTCTTTAAATTTGAACACTTTTCTCCTACTTTCCGGGCACAGCCCCTAAAGTACTGCTTGACTCCTTTCTTTCTTCGATATTTAATCAGGCTTATTCTTGAGTGTCTTTCCTGTCAGTTTCTTTTTGTTTTTTCTTTTATATATTACACATTTTAACTATATTATATATTATACATTAATATAAGACATTATAATATTCATATTATGTATATATGTATATCCATATACTACTTTCCAACACTTTGATCAATTCTCTATTCTATCTCTTTGGACAATTCCAATTAATTACTTCCTCATCTCCTTCCAAGCTCTCTGTGCTCCAATCCAAACTACCTACATACTACACATTCAGCTTCCTGCTATAAAGCTTACATCATTTCCCTTTTTTTTCAAGCCCCCATGGCCCCTCACTGTTTAAAAATAAAACCCAGACTCATTAATCCAGTACTCAAGGCCCTCCATGGTCTGAACCCAAACTTCTTTATACTTTAAGATGCAAATCCTAATGACTTTCACTTAGATCCTTACCTTTGTTCCTTTGTGCTTGTGTTCTTTGTCATCCCCTATACATTTAAAACTTCCTAAGCTCTTGTTTTACAATCTGCTCTTCAAGTTTTTGTTTAGACTTTGCTTTCTCACATGATGAGGTGAGATGAGGTTTCTCCCATAAACTCTGAAAACCCTTTATGTTTGCATTCCATATGCAACATTATGGCCTTTTGCCTAGTCTTTTATGTTAGATATACAGCCCCCAAAGCAAATGACATCATCACATTCTTTTCCTTAGCACTGCATAGAGTGAACAGTCCAATAGATGTATAAAGGTGATGTGGATGTAATAACAACCTACATACAAAAGAGGATCAGCCAAGTAGAGCCCACCCTTTTCCAAAAAGGGTCTCCCAGCAGTTTCTGCACATTAATTTTGGGGAGGACATGGTCATAGTCCTTGCTTACGTGTTACCTATCTTTGCACTACAAAAGCAGAATGAGGTAGCCACCACAGCAACTTCATGGTGCACAAAGACTAAAATATTTTAGGCTTTATAGAAAAGGCCCTTACCAAAAAAGTGTGCTGATATCTGATAGAACTGAGTGAAGGAAGGCAGGAAAAAAAATGAACTTTGTTTGAGCCTGAAGAGATTCCACAAGGAGTGTCCACTCCTGATCCTATTTTCTTCCTGTCACTACCTTCCCATGATGCCCTGCCTATCTGCCGCTCCTCTAAGCCTGGCTATCCTTGGCTAAACCATCTGAAGTTGGGGTTTTGGTAAAGTGTTTCTCAGAAGCACACCTGTCTGTAGGCACTTACACAGAGACACCACAGGTGAGCTTCTGCAGAAAATATTTAGAACGTCTGGTGATCCTCACATATGGCCACTGACAAGCAAGAACTGCCAATCAAAACTAAGGTACAAATTTCACCCCCATAAGACTCAAACTAAGAAGCAAAACAATCCAGACGACAATGGGAAATGTCCCAATTAACCATTACAAGCCATTTTAGTGAGAAAATTATTCTCCATATGCCAGCAGAGTACATTTTGCTGATTCATTCTGTCAAAATAAAAGCGATTTTGGCAACTTCAAAACTCTTTTTTTTTAAAAAGTCTTCTCTAAGAAATTGAAAATAGCACTTTTTACATGGGAACTGAAGTAATTATTTTTGTACTTTTGTATTCATAGTTCCCCAAGTATATCACAGTGTGTTCATATACATATTTATACATAAATCTTGTTAAGTATTCTCATCTCAAATCTAAAAATTCATAGGCTTATATATATTCCAATTTAAATTCTGGGTAAAAATTGCATAGCTTTTTTTTTTCTGGATTATCCTAGCTACATATAGTTTGATACTCATGTATTTATTCAGTGAATATTTCTTAGGAGCAATCATGTTCCAGGCATCATGATGATCACATGGCATAGCAAAAAGAGCACCAGATTTCTAGCAGTTAGAACAGGGTTTGAATCCCACCTTCATAAGCCGAGTGAATATAGATAAATTACTTAATGTCTTTGAGACAAAATTAAGGTGTTTTTTTTTTTTTTTTGTAAAATATGGAAATGTGATTTTTTTTTCCTGAGTTGTAAGAATTATGTCTGGTAGCTGTGTTAGTCTGCCTGGCATATATCTCCTTCAAACTCCCTCCTACTGAAAGCCAGTCCTGTGTGCTAAACAGAAAGGTGATCACTAGATCCAGTCTGGACCAATTAAAGTGACCTCATCCTCCTGGTAAATGCTCCAAGGTTGAGCATTTGTTGAAATAAGACAGTTCCAGGCTTATTACAACTACAACTGGAGCAAATGCCTCTTTGCCTGTCAGATCATGCAACGGAAGAGAGCAAATCTGTAGATGTTGGTAAAAATGCCCCACCAAGCAGAGAAAGACTATGTGGAGCAGGCTAATATAATTGATATTTGGAGAG
The DNA here is from genome assembly GCF_011100685.1 of Canis lupus familiaris. NCBI lineage: Eukaryota > Metazoa > Chordata > Mammalia > Carnivora > Canidae > Canis > Canis lupus. The sequence goes on from NC_049232.1 coordinate 7,931,810, forward strand.
AGACTGAGTCCCCTCAGTTCCAGCCTCTAGGTTCTCAGGGCTATCTTGCAGATCTTCCAATACACCCCCTTCCTGCTAGAGCTGCATTCTTTGTAATTTGAATCCCAACTAATATAGAAATCCTTACCAAAGCACAAAGGAAGTGCACAACAAATGTTACCTTATTCTATCGCTGCACACCTGGGAATAAGAGGATGAGTAGTATATAGTCCCTGACCTCAAGATGCCTCTGGGTTACTGTCTTCCTTTTTTAGACAGCAGAGACTTTGTTTCTCTTGTTTGGTTTTTTTTTTTTTTTTTTTTTTTCCAACACTTAGAGCAGCCCTTGACACACAGTGGGCAAATAATAAATACCAAATGAACTAAGGCATGATTAAATAACTATATTACTGAAATAATGAGTGTTATAATGGACACTTAAAGACATGTAAGAAAATCGAGAGGAAACTTACCTAAAATGTTTTTTTAAGGATTATAGATAAAATATACACAAGCACATATAGGAAACTAATCCAATTGTGCTTGTTGATATAATAGGTATTAGTTGCACCCATCATACCCAAAATGTAAGAAATTCGAGTGCTCTCTGTTTTTCTAAAGTAAAACAACTCTGGCTGTAACAACATACATACCAAAGTTGTCACAAGGCCTTAAGTCAGCCACTACTTGGGCTCCTTTCCCTTTCTATTAGATCAAACAAAATGCCCAGGCTTAGGATATTCCGCAAGATTAGAAGAAGAGGATCCTGACCTCAGGTGAGCATCACTCTATTAAACGAGGTCCTGCAATGCAGTGCCTCACTTGCACTCCTGTCGGTCACCAACTCCTGGACATGATACCTCTGAGTCCTGCCGCAGTGCACACTCAGCACACCTGGTCACACATCTTCAAGGTGCAGTATTTGGCCAGAGATCTGGTCTATGCCACTTGAATAATCCTACTCACTGTCCTTTTCTTATTGTGATAGAAGTTACTTGCATAGTGGAACACACTTTTCCATTGTAACCTATCTTTTTTCTTCTCTTTCTTAGGTAACATGAAGGCTAACTGCCCAAGTATGATTTGGTTAGACCTTCAAAAATGGCATATCTCAACCAAAAACATGAAGCCATACTCTTTAGGGAAAGAATTCCCTTCCCTTCCCTCCTTGCCTCTCTTCCCTCCTCTCCTCTCCTTCCCTCCTCCCTTTCCTTCTTCCTTCCCCTTCCCTCCTTCCTTCTTTTTCTTCCTCTCTCTCTCTTTCTCTTTCTCTCTCTCTCTCTTTCCTCCTTCCTCCCCCCTCCATCCCTATTATCACTCTGTTGGTGATCAAACAAGAAACACTTCCTCAGTTCAATTTTTCTGGCATTTGTTGGTGGAAAACTGCTCTTCTGCATTAATGTCACTGTTCTCAGTGCGATGATGATCACGATAAAATGAAATCAGGAAAATTGAACACAAATGCAGATTTGTCTGTGTCTTAGCTATGTATATGAAAGAAAATACCTATTGTGATGCTTTCCCTCCAGGAGAAGTACTGCTATAGGGGATTATACTCATTGTCAGTTTGAGTTTACCAGAACAAGAAGATTTCTATTGCTACTTCACATGTGCGAGATGGATGTGTTCACATTCTGTTTGGGCATAGTAGGTGAGCATCATTAGCCTAAACCTTCCCAAAGAGAAGGGAAGGCTTGAACTCATCAAAATAAAGGAGGCATGAGCAGAAAGCATTCCACACATAGAGAATCTGTAGATTCCTTGTTCATTTCATATCCAACATAGTTGAGGGCTTTCGGGTGTCATCTCAGCTTTAATACTTTTTAGCTGAAAGCTTCTTTAGCTGGAAGGCTCAACTGCGAACCCACTGTCAGCGCAGCCATTTTTCATGTCAGCTGGTGATAAGCAATTACTGACACATTAATCCAATAGTACTTCCTCTCAGTCCTGACCCTTCACTGAGTTTCAGTAGCATTACATAAGCTACATGTACTATGCCTACACTATCTGGGGTAAAAGAGAAATTGAAGATTTCACAATATATGTAAATCAAACCATCAGTCTCTATGCCTTAAACTTCCACAGTAATCTATGTCAATTATTTCTCAATATACTGGAAGAAATAAAGGACTAAAATGCATTGAAAGGGACTACAGCCTTTTAGGTTATAATTTATTAGGATCAAGAGAGGCATTAACATCAATTGACTTAATGCGTACTTTAAGAGAAATTTATGTCTAAGGAAAAGCTCCTCCTCTCTCTCAAAGGTAGGCAGAGGCACTCCCCCCAAGTAGGAAACATTGCCAAGTGACTCAATAATTATAAATTTAGACAATCCATTAACAAAATTGCAGATTCTCTATCTTTGGAGTATAGATAGTGCTTTTGAGGTAGAAAAAAATAGGTCTCCACATCCAGATATGTGGAAATTGTGTGAATCAGCCAAGAGATTGATAATATTCCTTTTAAACTCAGTTTTAACTCATTAACTACTTTGCTATAGAAATGAAACAAGACTATCTAACCTGCAAAGTAATGTACCTTTCCTAAAATTGCCATGGCCTTAAAATAGCATTGGCCTTTCCATCCTAACATACTATTTTCTCTTTTTATTATAGGTAGAAATTCATGAGATGTGATTAACCCTGAACTATTTTCTGTTCTAACATAGGTATTATGAAAATGAACTATCAGATTTAAATGTGTTATATATTTTTATAAAGTATTCCTTTCTAATATTTAAAATATTCCATAATTTGATTGGTTGGTGAGGGAGAAAAGTGAAATCACTTGAGCCCAGTCCTTATGTTAGAACACATAAAAACTTCAAGTGTTGCATTTACTAAAGCTACTGGCTATTAAATCTTATCATCCTGTTCTTGTTTCAAAGGAGGCAGCAAAGAAAGCACAGAATTATTTCCTCCTCTGGACAAGATTTAGATGAACTATAAAATGGTACAAAATTGGCATATTTTACCAGAACTTGCAGGACAACTTTGAAAATTAAAAATACTTATTTCTAGAAATTATAGTCAAATTGTCTAGCATGCTAGGTGATGTTTAAAGTGAGGCATGTTGGGCAGTTCCAGTGGCTCAGCGGTTTGGTGCCGCCTTCAGCCCAGGGCGTGATCCTGGAGACCCAGGATTGAATCCCACATTGGGCTCCCTGCGTGGGGCCTGCTTCTTCCTCTGCCTGTGTCTGTGTCTCTGCCTCTCTCTCTCTCTCTCTCTCTCTCCCTGTGTGTCTCTCATGAATAAATAAATTAAATATTAAAAAAAAAATAAAGTGAGGCATGTTTGAGGTGTAGTTCCTTAAGGACAACTAACCATAAAGACTCTGAACCGAGCAAGGTACTGTTTAATCTATTATATGCACAGCAAAGTGAATTGTTAACAAATACTCATGCTATATAACAAGGTTTTATATGCAGGAAGAAAATATGGCTGTAATTCACACAAGGACAAAAATAAGAGGCATCTATTTTATCCAGCCACTGGCACATCTTAGGTTCCAACTGCAGATATTTACTCTCTGGTAAACATATCTTTATGGAAATGTTAGTCTGAACCACTAACAATGAAACCTGCATTTACTTTGGCCAGTAATAGCGAAGTGCTTGCTTGGCTAACACTTCCACAAACTACTGCCAGTTGCTAAATCTTAGCTAGCACTTAAACAACAGCAAGCAGGGAGAAGGGCATAAACATTTGCAAAATATTTGCCTTGTAATATTATTTGCCATATGGATTTGACTCAAAAGGTTATGAATCTGCTTTTATACATTTTTAAAAATATTATTCTCTGTCACTGCAAATAGTCTTTTTTAACCTCACCGTCACTGAACAAGTTCATTGTGTGTGTGTGAATGTGTGTGAACGTACTTGTAAAATAAATGTTTACTTACAAAGAATGTTTCACTTAGGCTTATTAAAGCAAGTTTTAATTTAATCAGGAGTATGTTTATTGAGGGCATTTTAATAAATTGATCTAGCTTCAGAATCAGAATTTAATATGCCTACTAACTTTTATGTATAACTTTCAGTTTGCAGTGTGAAATGCAGAAGCTCACCAGACAGAAACGTAAGCAAAAAGAGAGCCCTCCTCCCAAGCTTCCATCTCCCAAGCTCTCTCTGTCAAAGAATTTCTATGTGCTTAGGAGAGTCCTGAGCAGAGAGTACAACCCAACTGAGTCCTGTCTCAGTACCTTGACTATGAGAGTGGCCATTGGCTGCTGAGTGGAAACTGGTCTTAGCAGACCATGGCTGAAGATCAGCAGCTTATTCCCAATCTTCTCCTCTGCTTTTGTACCCACGCCAGAGCAAGATTTCACCCAGAGAAGTAGCAATTGCTCAGCTTCCCATACAGTGGAAATTAAACTCAGGCAAACTGACCAGCACACTCAGGATCAAAGGTCTTAAGATTTCTTCCTTTCACCATTCTCACAAGGCAAGAGTGGCTGTGGTATCCAAGCTGATTCTTATAGCAAAAGCTAGAGCATAAGATCCATGAACAGGTAAAAGAGCCTCCTGAGGATATAGACTTGATATGTTCTGCTCTTTGCTGTCACTTCTGCATTTAAAGCAGAAACTGTAATATTGTAGACATCCAAATATTTGGAAGGGAAGAAGGAAGAATTTGGCATGTAATGCCCTCAGGACTGTGCTCTATCCACTGGGAAATGTGTCTCTAATAAACAGTGTTGCAAACAGTGTGGCTCTCTATGAAAGCTGCTTCCAGAACACATGACTAGGATTCAATCCCTTGTCCTAGGTATTATGAGGAATGGCAAAATATTACAGCCCAATGGCCCAATGTAGGCTTATTGTTGAAATTATTCCCCTCATATTTTCCCACAAGAGGTGATTTGGAGCTCTTTTCAGTGCTTAGCATTCTAGTAAGCCAGACACACTGATTCGCAGTCATTTCATCCAGTACCAGGCTCACTCTACTGGTCTTTACTCTCTCTACTCTTATCCGGACATCTAGGGACTCTGTTGTACATAATGCCACTGGGCCATGAAGGGGATAATATAAATGTATCTAGATAAAGTCTTCTAACTCTAGATCTCAAGGAGAAGAGATATATAATATCATTCCCTTTCCTCCTAGATAAACCCTGATCTCTGTGTGCAATTTGGCCAAGTTCCTCCCCAGAGATTTATATGCTGAAAACAGAGGACTTATTTTCCTAAGTGAAACAAGTGTTTCTTTGACATCTACACCTTAGTCAGTTAGCAGTCGTAGCAGTCTATTGATTTATAAGAAACTTCCCCAAAACAAACATGTATTATACTACATTGTTTCTTAGGGTCAGGAATATATTCACAGCATGGAAATATACTTTCTCTAAACCTGGTAAATTGAGACTCCAAATAAGACTGCAGCCCTAGCCAATAGCTTAACTTCCATCTTAAGTGGGTGTTCATTTACAATCTTAATGGCAAGTCACAATCCCTTGTTTCATGGGCCTCTCCACAGAGCCACTCCTCAAAATTGCCACTGGCTGGGTGAGCAATTCATGAAAGAACAAGAGAAAGCACTCAAGATGGAAGCCACAGATATCCTATGACCTCGGAAGTGACATCCTATTATAGTGTCAGCTCAAAGTTTAGAATCATCATCTAAATCAGTTCCATGTGTGAAGAGGCTCCTTGGATGGTATTCCCTACATACAGCTTCTATCCATCTGTAGAAAGTGCAACTAGAAAGATAAATTGTCTTCCTATGCACACACCAATGTATAATACAGAGACAAGGGGAGGATAACTGCTCTAGACACTCTTGTACAAAGAACAGGAATATGGAAGGTAGAAGGATGTTATAACTCCATAGAGATTCTGAAATTCAGCCTGGCAAATGTTGGAAGTCCCCTGATTAGGTCTTAATATCTAGAAATCATTTTCCATAACTCTTGGTTCTACCTACTGCATTCTCATTTCTGTCCCTGTGTCATCTTTACTTTTTCATGAAAAGTATCATATGCTGGTGACTAACGAACTTTCTCAGCCTACCTCTTGCCAGTGGAATTCTGGATTCTAAGGATCTTTCCTCATTCTTAACATTATGTTCCCCTCAATCCAAGCTGGTGGGCATTTCTGTAGCATTTCTTAAAGAAGAGTAGGGCCTTTTTGGAATTCTGGTGGGCTGCATGCTATTAGAAACCACACTCAAAAATCGCTTTGAGAGAAGCCTGTCATAAAATTTCTGTTGTTTGAGAAGATCTGTAGAGAAAACCCTTATTCTCCTTCAAGTGCCTTTTGCCTATATAATATACTGACATGCCAACTTAGATCTTTTGAAGATTAAAAAAAATTATTTTACAGTTGTACCATTAACATCATCTTTGCTTTTTTTTTTTTTTTAAGATGTTATTTATTTGAGAAAAAGCGTAAGCAGAGGAAGCAGGAGAGAGAGAAGCAGGCTCCCAGCTGGGCAGGGAGCCTGATGCAGGCAGGGCTCAGTCCCAGGACCCCAGGATCATGATCTGAGCCAAAGGCAGACACTTAACCAACTAAATCTTCGGAATAGGCTTTTCTGGCTATGCCCTGGATTTGATATTTGCTTGGAAACCATTTCTTAATTAAGCATTATTAGTCATCTATATATAAGAGTGAAAAAATTTCAAAACATCATTTTCAGACTCCTTACATCCTTTCCTTAATTTACTTCTTGCCGCTTGGATTTTACCAAAAACATCAATAAGAAATCAGACATCACCTTTACCATTTTGCTTGGAAATCATCTTTGCTAGATCATTCGGTACATCAGCCACATTTTCTCCTTTCCATGTTACTGCAGACAACAGTGTTGCTAAGTTTTTGTCACTACATAACCAGTAACCCTTTCCTCCATTTTCCAAGACCATATATCACCTCCTGCAAGCCCCCAAGAACAGCAGAAAACATGGGTCTTCTATTTTAAACTTCTTTAGGGACACCAGAGTGGCTCAGTGGTTGAGCATCTGCCTTTGGCTCAGGTTGTGATCCTGGGGTCCTGGGATTGAGTTCCGCATTGGGCTCCCCGGAGGGAGCCTGATCCCCCTCTGCCTATGTCTCTGCCTCTCTGTGTCTCTCATGAAGAAATAAATAAAATCTTCAAAACAAATAAAACTTCTTTAAATCATTTTATATCTTCACTAACACTCTCCTCAAAGCCTACTGCCTGTTCCTGTTTTGAAAACACTTCTACATTTCAAGTTTTTGTCTTAGTAGCACCTCACTTCCAGGCACAAATATCTGGTGGATTTTTGTTTTGTGTGGCTGATGCTAAACAGCAGCACTTCATTTTACTAATTTTGATACATTTATCAAATGTTTTCAAAGTGTCATAAAACATTATACCAGGCACTGTTTTTACCAAATAGATTAGGAGTAAAACAATCCATGTTTTAGGGACATTTCAGTCTGAGAATCCCTTAATAATAAATCACTTAGTGCTACATAGGGGATCAAATATCTCTTTTCATAAAAGAATGGCAATAACACCTGCTTGGATTAACCAAACAAACGAATACATGTGAAAGGGTAATGTTAAACCCTCATAAGTAGAACTAAGTTATAATTAATAGGTTTTAAGTGAGTGCTACCCCTCTGGTTTCCCTAGTCAAAGGACCAGTGTTCTTATGTAACAATGTCTGTTTGAATGACCTAATTCTATGTTTAAAAAATTATTCCACAAACTTAGTAATTTAAAATAACAAATATATATATTAATTCTGTGAGTGGAGTCTGGATGCAGTTTACCTGAGGATTCAAGGCTCAGGGTCACTCATGAGGTCATTCACTCAGGGTCACTGCTGGTTCTGACTGCAGTTTCATCTGAAGGCACAACTGGGAGACCTTCTTGCTTACACAGCTACTGGCTTGCCTCTCTAGAGGACTCCCTCATGAATGGCAGGTGATTTTTTCTAAGGTAAGCAACCTAAGAGTGAATACCCAAAATAGAAGTTAAAATTTTTATGACCTAAACCTGGAAATGACATCCTATCACGTAAGCCATAATTTATCCATCAGAAGCAAACAAGTGCAACCCACACATAAGAAAGAATTACATAAAAAAAAAAGAATTACATAAGAAGTAATGCCAGGGGATAAAGATAATTAGAGGCCATCTTAGAGGTTACCTACTGCAAGAACTCAAAGAGCTTCAGAAGTAGTTTTTTCACCAAGAAATGGATGTTTAACTTAATTCAACTAATACCATCAATAAGAGGTTTAAAGAGCTACATAACAGCAAAAAGAGTAAAAAAGAAAAGCATTATAAAATACTAAAAATATGAAGGGTTCCTGGGTGGCATAGTCATTTAAACATCTGACTCTTGATTTTGGCTCAGGTCATGATCTTTGGGTCATGAGATTGAACGCCATATTGGGCTCTGAGCTCAGCACAGAGTCTGCTTGAGATTCTCTGTCTCTTGCTTCTGCTATCTCTTTCAAATAAATATTTTTAAAAAACAGTAAAAATACAAGAAACAAGTAGTCCAAATAATAAACAGATTATAATTTTGAAAAAAATGTGTTTAAAGAAAAGACATTTGTTTGATCTTGACATTGAAATATTCTCAGGTGGCACAGGTTTAATGACACATGATTACTTTTTTTTCATACATGATCAATTACACCATATGGCTCTGAAGGCTAACGCTTACAGATTATAATATGTTAAAAAAGTTTATACACCTTCCCTCATGAATTTTAAAATCAATATATATACTGAAAACTGAAGATTTAATTATATTTATAGACATATTTTAAATATTACCCAACTTGAAATGTAAAAAGTAATTACTATAAAGCATAAAGTTAGAAATGATAAAGTATAATAATTTCCTTTATTTTAATAATGGTGAACCAAGAAATACCCATACTTTTAATTAAGCATGGAACAGACAGCCAAATATATTGTTAAAAATGATGAAGAGGACAATAAACAAAATAGAACTGTGTGGAAAGATAAAAATGCATAAAGGATACCAATTTATCCATTTCTGAAGATAGGAGTTTGAATTTATTTTCTAAAGTGATAAATCAAGCAAAAGAACTGTAAATACATTGTTTTATTTTGTAACTATGATGAAAAAATGCAAGCAAAGATGCTTATGAGTGATGTGGAGATGAAATTAGGAAAGCTAGCAGTGGTAAGATTTACTTTTCACTCAACACCATTCTAAAATGTTTTTGTTTTGTTTTGTTTTTGTACATGTCTCTGTACTTTTTTAAAATTAATATGAAGATAAATAAAAGGTGGGTGTCATTTCTAGGCTAAGTATCTTAAGAAATTGCTCTGGCTTTTAGCCCTCTGTTGTATCTAATCTCCAAAGATGGCTTCCAATGGGCTTGTTGGCTTGGCCCTTCAACTTCTCTCTCACAGAACAGGTGAGAAGTGAGGCCATGTGACCACCACCGTTAAGGCATGAAAAGTCTTACAGCTTCTGCCTAGATCTATGGAAATTCTGTCTCTGGGAAGTCAAGAGTTTATGTAAGCAGTCTACCATGCTGTGAGCAAAGGCAAGGAAGACATGTGGCAAAGTCAGAAGGAGAAAGAGATGTCAGCCAGTTCCCCAAATGAAGTGTTACACAGATGTGTGAATGAAGAGACTATCATGGACATCTGGTCCTGGTGAGCCTTCAGATGTCCCCAATCCCAACTACCATGAGAAACTTTGAGTAAAAACTTCCCTGCTATTCCTAGTCAACTAGTAAAACCATGAGAATTAGTTATTATTCTAACCTACTAAGTTTCAAGGTAGTTTATCATTCACCAATAGATATTTTTAAAATTTTAATTTTTAAAAATTTTTTAAAAATTTTTTTAGATTTTATTTATTTATTCATGAGAGACACAGAGAGAGAGAGGCAGAGACACAGGCAGAGGGAGAGGCAAGCTCTGAGGGGACCCTGATGCAGGACTTGATCCCTGTACTCCAGGAACACGACCTGAGCCAAAGGCAGATGCTCAACCACTGAGCCACCCAGGGGTCCCAATAACTAATTTTTTAAAGATTTTATTTATTTATTTGACAGGGAGAGAAAGAGCACAAGAAGGAGTAGTGGCAGGCGAGAGAAAGGGAGGCTTCCTGCTAAGCAAGGAGCCCAATGTAGGGCTCCATCTCAGGATCTCGGAATCCTGACCTGAGCCAAAGGGAGACACTTAACTGACTGAGCCACCCAGGTGCCCCTAGATAACAAAATTTTAAGACAATGTTGCTCTGTACACACTGAATCAAAAGAGTGAAAATTCACAGCATTATTTATTAAAATAAATGCCCATGGCATCAGGTTATGACTTTGAATGTGTTATGCTTACATCAGGCATCTCTGCCATCAGAGCGTGCAAGTTGAGGCAGCTTGCCAGTGAGTCTTGTGCATGTCACTGAAAGAGCAAGTCAACACCTTCATCTTTACAGTCATGTTTCTTATACTGCAAATGAGTGTTCCCTCTTTGTGCATTAATTCTTTCTTTGGAAAAAAAAAATTCCTTCTTTGGTTGGTAATGTGGTCACTCATTAGAACAGAGGCAAACTCTATTACTGAATCTCATTTCTGGGCTAGAGAGTGCTTATCTTTTAAATAATCTAATCTTGCCCCTTGCCCTTGTCCCTAGCTTCACATATCTTATGTTCATTTTGTACCTTAATCCTCAGAGTCTGAGAGCTGTTTTGCTGGGATACTAAGTATCATCACTGGTAATACTAAAGCATCCAGCCTAGGTCCTCATTTTAGACACATCATCTCTGAAATCAAAACAAAGAAAACAAACAAAAATAATGTGAAATATTAATAAATGTCATATTCACAGCAGTATCAGAGAATTTAAATAAATGGACAAACTCAAATAGATAAATCTTAAATGTAAATCTGGAAAGAAATAAGTTTTTATGCGATCAAAAAATAATATAGAATTCCATTAAAGCAAAACTGCTGTTTCTTAAAGGTACTTATTTTATGGATCCCTGGTGTGAAATAATTCATCAAAGTATGAAGTAGAGAATCTATCTTAAAATATTTTTATTTCAATATTCAGAGCAATGTACTTCATTTATTTGAAACCAGGGAACTTGGCTATTAAAAAGATGTAAAGCACCACATGATGTTTACAATATAGTATTCATTAACCTCCAATTCAATTATTGCAATAGAGATGAATTGGTACTACAAATGCCACTGTGTATTTCCTGATGTATCACCCAAGAACATCATCTCAGGAAAGTATTCCTTAAGTATAACCTACAAAGCACCAAGTTCATTAGGCTTTGCTTTTTGTTTGCTTTGTTTTCTTTTTTTTAAGATTTTATTTATTTATTTATTCATGAGAGACAGAGAGAATGAGAGAGAGAGAGAGAAAGAGAGAGAGGCGGAGACACAGGCAGAGGGACAAGCAGGCTCCATGCAGGGAGCCGGATGCAGGACTCCAGGATCACACCCTGAGCCAAAGACAGGCACTAAACCACTGAGCCACCCAGGGATCCCCTTGTTCGCTTTGTTTTCCATATGTGACGTTCTCTAACATTTTTGCTAAGATTAAGAGTTGACGTGTATCCAGAACTTGGGGCATCCTTACAGTTTCCAGATCTCAGGAAGAGCCCCTGTCTACCCTAGAAAGGGATGATACAGAGAAGGAATGAGCCTAGCAAATTCCTTTTTCTCACTTTTTTTGGAGGAAAAGAAAATATCCAAGGAAGAAAGTCAGTGCCAGAAGATTCCAGTCATTCCAAAGGGTCTTAGTAATCTGGCACAGGACAAAATTGAGAGGATGCCAGAGTGGAGACCAAACTCAAGGAGGTCATACTTTGGGTCACAGCTACTAATTTCTGACAGAGCCACAGGATCCCAAAGTTTCCCCTAGTTAGAAGTACACTCATTCGTTTATTCATGCATTACTTCAGAAATATTTTTGAGCAACTACTGTATGCTAGGCACTATTTTAGATGCTGGGGATAAAAGGATGAAGAATATATAGTGGATGCCTTTAAAGAGTAAGCAGCTTAGCAAGGGTTACAGGCAAGTGAAGAGTCAATTACAACCCAATGAGGATTAAGAGAATTGACAGAACATAGTGTTAGTGGAAAAGGACAGATCATTAGAGAATTACCTGAAAAAAAGTCACTGCAGTGATAACATCAGGTCATATATTTTAACATCAGAATAGATTCAGAAATGATTTAGACAAATTCTCATTATTTTTCCAGATGAAGAGAAATATTCAAATTTTCATATGGCTCACACATCTTTGTCTCCTGCCCCATAAAAACATCTTTATTCATTTTATTCCTCTGCCTAAAATGGTCTTAAATTCCATTTCTTTTCTACTTTCCCACTTACAGGACTCAACATCTCTTGTCCAGAGTATATTTTTAAAAACCCTCCTATCATGGTCCTGCCTGTGTTTTCTCCTTGTTCCAGCCAGTTCCCTATTACATAGACATCTATATTCTGAAAATACAAGTTTGATCACATGTTTTTCCTACTTTAAAACACTTCTAGGGTCTACTAGCCCAAGAACTAGGAGCTGTATACATAATGTTCTTACTTCAGGCTAAATGTATTCAATATCCATCTATCCACTCATTCACTCATCTAGCCAACCAGCCATCTATTTATTTCAAAAGCACAGATGTAAGTGTGTGGGCTTGCTGCCAGGCATTGACAACATAGAGATCATATCAAGTCTCCATCTCTGATGTTCAGTGACCCAAAATATTTCTTCAGCTTCATCTCTCGCCACTCTCCCCAGTTCCCACTGGCCTCGTAGACACCTGTATAGTCAATTCCTATTGTCCAGCCACACTAACCTTCCCATCTATCCCCAAATACTCCTTCATGATTCTTCATCTATCATAGGCGGTTTCATCTCTTAGGATATATCCGCTTTTGCCCCCTAGGGAGTATCATGAAACACTAGATTATATGTAACCTCTGAAAACCCAGCTCATATTTAGCCTCTGTATGAGCTGGATATTGTCATTTTAGGACTATTTTACAGATTAAAACACTTAGACCCAGAGATAAGACTGGTCTGAGGTTATACAGCTAACTAGAGACAGAGCCAAAATTTGGGCACAGTTGCATTGATTTCAAATTCAGTGCCCCACCTCTTTTCAACCCAACTGTCATACATTTAAATCTGAGTCACTGATCTGACATACCAAAGAACTCTATTTTCCAAGCCTCCGAGGTAGTGTTGATGAGTCTAGATGCTTCCTATTAGGGAAATGAAGTTTCAATGGGATGGAGTATATCCATCCAGGTATACACTCCAGGATTTTTGTTTCTGCTTCTTTGTTCTCTGATAGTAACTCTCCACAACAGCATGAGCCTGTTTCTACTCTGCATCTATTTCTCCACCCATAAAATGCACCTAGGGCTAACTATGTCATAATTCAACCAGACTGAATCCTGTGAAGTTCTACATGCATTTCTTCTCTCCATCCTCGACTCAAATTATTACCTCTACTCTAACACTCTGTCTTGGGCAGTGCCCTCCTTCTTCTGGCTACTGCTTCCTCCTCCTTCCCATCAGGATCTAGCACAAAATTTAGCATAAAGGATAGGATCTGTGAAAATATGTCAAATGAAGGATTTAATATCATTAAAAGTTTTCATGTGGAGTTTCAACTTTATTCTGTGGGAAATTAAAATGTACTTTCTGACTTTGCCTTCAAATATCCCATCTAGTAACAAGAAAAGATGTGAAAGGAGTCCATTATAAAAATAAACAGGGATGAAAGGGATAGAGGTCTTATCTGTGTAACACATTTTTAATAGAAATTCCTAAATTCTAAATAAGAACATACTTTATAGATAAATCTTTGAACCTAGCATTTTTAAGTCCAATTTTATTATAACTGCATTCTTCATTTTAATGGCAAGTTTTGAATTTATTATTCGATTTACCTTGTAGAAAACATCAGGAAAATTTCACATATCTATAAATAGAATTCTCTGAGGAGAAAGGGGCTTTCAGAAAGATACAACTGTATTTTACAAGCCAGCACAAACTGCTTAAGGGAAATTCATTAAAATTTATTTCGAACTTCTCTAAGAGCTCTTGCTTTGAAAGCAACTAATTTTACCTCAGAAATCCTTCAGTTATTTTTTTTTTCTAATTTCATTTAACATTTCCATCCTGAGTAGAAGCTGTCTAGGGCAATGCTATGTGTGTGATTGTTTTCTGGGATGATAATGATATTTTGTATCTATGCTGTCTAATTAGTTTTGGCTGTTATGTCCTTGAACTATGGCTACAGTAACCAAGAAACTGTATGTTTAAATTATTTAGTTTCAATAAATTTAAATTTATATATAAATAACCATATGTGACTATTGGTTATATTGAACAGCAAAGATATAGCATATACTCCTTCTCCAAATCTCTTAACTGTAGTCAGATGTCATCTTTGGGTATCATTTTCCAAAATGAAAAAGAAACAGGAGCTCTCCAAATGAGAAATATTGTTTATCGTATATAGCATACTCTACAAGGATCTATTTACTTGATTTTTTTACCTCTATCTCATTTCAAAAGCAATCAGGTGTAACTTTATTTAAATATATAATTCGTATCCTGCTACAGATTAATATAAATTTATATAACCAATTGCTGTCAAATTACTTATAAATCCAGGAAAAATGTATGTAATGTATAATAACTTCTCATCTATCTAGTACAAGAGTAAATTAAACATAAGTATATATCAAATTTGCTACTATTAAAAAAAGTTCTAACTTAAAGGTCCATAATACAGTGGTAGCCTATAACTGGGAAATTGATCCAGGCAGGAGAAACATGAAGGATGAGACAGACTTACGTTAGTCAAAGAGGGGGCTGAGGGAAGTGTTCCAAGCAGAGGGACGAGCATATGGAAATGTCCTGTGGCAGTCAGAATCAGAATAACTACAAGGAAATAAAGTTCACAGTGACTATTAGGACCCAGACAATGCTGGACCTTGTGGGCCATTTTAAGGAACCTTCTCTCCTTATCATTGACAGTACCAGAAGCCACTGAGAAGATTCCTAGCACCGAAAAGATCACTTTGACTTCAGTGTACTGGAGTTCAGTGTCAGAGCATATGTTTGTAAGTCAACTAGTTAGGAGGTTATTTCAGAAGTGTAAGAAAAGTGTGCTATATACCTTGAACTGGAATGTTGGCGATGGGCCAAGAAAAGTAGATGGATCTGAGAATGTTCCAGAGATGGATACAGAAAGTACAGTGAAGGATAGATAAGCATCAGGGTGACTTCTAACTGGCTGACAAACTAGCTGAATGGTGGCATCATTTACTGAAAGGTGACCGTCATTTTGTTTTATTGCACTGGTGGACAGGATAGAAATAATGAGTAAATTGGTGAGGGTCCATCATGAGATTTCTAAAAGATGGATAAACATATTAGCTTTGTACCTCATAAGATAATAAAGCATGAACCAGTTGTGTACTGGTAGAAATTTAAGGAATGGACAAAATTGCATAGAGGGCAGGAAGTGGAGATCATCTACAGCCATGTAAAAATCTGTATTCAATGGATAGTTAGAAGATGGGTCTGCAGAACATCTAAAGTCATTAAAAGTTAGGAAAAAGAAGAAAGCCCAGCAGGCTACTACATCACAAAGCCAATGGAGAAAACTGTAAATATTTCCTACCTCATAAATAAGATGTGAAATGGTTTAAAGTTTTTTTTTTTTTTTAAAGAAAAGGGGATTAAGTTAAAATAAAAGTAAATTGAACCAGAATAACACACAGGTGAGAAAATAACATAAATCTGGGAGGAGGTCATTTTTCATTTTATGGAGTTGTTTATGGAACCATTTGGTTGCTAAATATAGATAACAAATTTGATTTTGAGTTACTTTGGCTCCTATAGCATTCTCTCCTGTGTAAAATGGGGACAAAAATGGGACTTCTCTCATAGTGTTACTGTGAGGAGTGCATGAGTTAATGCCCTCCAGGCATGCACAGCCTCAGTCACAGACCCAGAGAAATCATGACCCCTAGGTGCAGCAATACTGGAGCAGTGGTCATGGTGCTGGAAGATACAGTGTCTCAGACCCAGTCATAAAGTATTTTGGGTGCTATCTTCCTCCAAGGAAAGAAAATCTGTTGTACTTCTCAGACTCAGGGATGCCATTTCATTAAAATGCCCGTCAAATGTTCCATAGGATTTGTTTCCCTATAATTTCAAATACCTGCTCAGAAATTACAAAAAGGGATTGGCAATGATGCATGAGCTAATGATTTATTTTGGAGATAGGCGTGAAAGTTTATTCATAAATGAATGTGCTTTTTGCAATTACAGTCCATTGATAACAATGAAGCATAGCCTATTAGATGAGTATTTTGTATTCCCTAATTTGTTCTTTCTCAGAGGCTCGGTACAGGGGAGGTAAAGTCTTTTAACCAGTGCAAAATTCTGAAAATTACCAGAAGTCATTTTCTGAAGACAGCCAATTATGTAATGACCTGACAAACGTAGAAGGGGGTTTTTAATTAATGTCCCAAACCAACGTCCGTAAGACCAACTTCTCCAGATAATCGGGACTGAGATACTCAGTAGCTTTACATCCTCTACTACATACCTTCTACACTCAACACTTCTTCTCCTTCTCCTATGTCTTCTAGACTCAATACCTATTCTTCTTCTGTGTCTTCCTCCCAGTGAAAAATTGACAACTGAGAGGTTGTCTTCTCTATAAGAAGATAGCTGTAGGCATCATATGAACCACCTTTTACCCATTAGTATCTGTACAGCAATGAACCATCACAAAGCAAACCTATTGGCTGCTGTACTTCTATTGGGAGATATGAAAGTAACCCACGCCCAAGCTACAATCAGTTGCTCTATGAATACTGATTGAATATTCAACACAATACCGAACAGAAACTTTAAAGTAAAAATGCCTATTAATGTCATCATTTATTATTTAAACTACCTGCTACATCTCTTACTACACTGTGTAGAGTTGTGGGTCAGAAAAGTTTCAAAATACTTTGTATTAGCTCTGAAAATTTTTATTATTTCATCTATCCTTTCTAAGATCTACAATACTACTTTCCAAATCATAACAAGTGGGTTTGTTTGCTTTTGTAAGGTTACAAATTTTCAAAGGAAGAAAAAAAATATATTTCTCTTATATTTGGCTCTGAACTTGAATTCAAATTACTGTAATAATGACAAATATCAATCTCCAGCTGTGGCCTAAACTGGAGTTACACATATGAATCTTCCAGCACTGTTGAAAACAAGGCATTGTTTCATCTATTTTCAATTCAATAGTGTGTATCTTTGGGCTGCACATAATAAATGCTATTTGGGGTATAAAGATTACAAACATCGATCATAATTTGATTTGTTTCTATTGGATATCTCGTATAGGCACCACAACATAACTTTACCTGTTATAAGGTTGTTAATGGCATTGAAAATTACTCATGACACAATAAATGCTGCTTGAAATATAACATTTTTACGTTACATTAAATGTAAGAAGAGTATATAATCTTTGCAGCAGTATTTTGCTCAGCCCTTGAACCATCAAATAATGATGTTTTATAAATGTAAAAGCCAACAGAATCAGTATGCTATTTACAACTTGTATATTGTCAGAAAAAGTCTTTTTTTTTTTTTTTTAGATTTTATTTATTTATTTACAGAGAGCAAGAGAACATAAGTTGGAGGAGAAGCAGGCAGAGGGAGAAGGAGAAGCATGCTACCTTTAGAGCAGGGAGCCCAATGTGGGACTCAATCCCAGGACCCTGAGATCATAACCTGAACCAAAGACAGATGCTTAACCTGCTGAGCAGCCACCGGGGTGCCCTGGAAATAGTCTTAAAAACTCCAGTTTAATTTTAAACTAAAGTCACCCATATCCTAATGAGACAGTAAGGACAGAACAGGAAAATTCTTTAGCATTAGCACACAAACCTGCAGGCAATAGAAACACTGCTGTCCATTTAGAACTTTCAAAGTAACACAGGCTTTTCATCTACATAAATAATCCCAAAAGTATGTATTAGAATCCCACAGGGATTCTGATTTTTTGATGATAATTGTCTTAAGAAACATGGGATCCTAACTTGAGATCAAACAATATCTTGGTAAAAACCAACTTTGTAAAATAAGCACCTGTTACCTTTGATGGCATTTTTTCTGAGAGAATTCAGTTTTTCAATAAAAATATCTTAACCCATCAGTTCTTTTCCTGAAACCAGAGATTCACTTCAGAGGGATTCATGAAACAACTAAAACAGAACAGCACTGTGTTCTGTTTTGCTAAAGCAAATACTCCCCTAAAACTGAATACTAGCTTATTTCCAACAATGGTAATCATTTACTATTTTTTATGCTATTGATACTAGAATTGAGTATTCTAAAAATAAGTAGCCTTAAGGAGAGTGCAGCATACTTTATTCATCTATCTCAGTGACCAAGAAAAGAAGAAATGCTCTGCTACACCCCAGATAATACTGACTGATAAAATCACTTAATAAAAACACTACTAGGGATGCCTGGGTGGCTAAGTCTGTTGAGCATTGGACTCCTGACTTTGACTCAGGTCATGATCTCAGATCCTGGATCGAACCTCAATGAGGAGTCAGCTTGAGGATTCTCCTTTTCCCTCTCCCCCTCCCCCCACTCATGCTCATGCATGCTCTCTCTCAAATAAATAAATAAATCTTTTTTAGAAGAATGGTGGTAAACTCTGGCGTATTCCTAACCAGGTTATTCTGTGTTGTTCTCCATTTTCCTTATTCTCCTCCTTCAAGGCTTTTGTTTGTTTGTTTGTTTGCTTTTACAGTCCCACGATCGGTCCCACCATCATAATTCCACTAATCTATTACTTAAAATATGACCCTCACTACACAAAAATGTTTCATGACTACAATGTTGGGATTTCCTGTTCCTTGACAGTGTAGCTATTTGGACAAAAGGGTAGATCTACAATAGTGTTTATCCAAAGTACTGAATGCAAGCTGCTGATATATGATCCTGAGTTCTACAAAAAGCAAAACCTTCACTCTATTTAAGCAAGTGCTGAGGGGATCCCTGGGTGGCTGCCTGCCTTCGGCCTAGGGCCTGATCCTGGAGTCCCGGGATCAAGTCCCACATCAGGCTCCTGCATGGAGCCTGCTTCTCCCTCTGCCTGTGTCTCTGCCTCTTTCTCTGTGTCTCTCATGAATAAATAAAATCTTAAAAAAAAAAAAAAGTGCTGAGTTTTTTTTTTATGTGATAGCTATGATACAACATTAGTAATATGTATCTGTGAGTATATATATGTGCCACATATATAAATATATGGCTAAATATATACACTTACACTGATTAAAATTCATTTAAGTAAAAAAAAGATAATTTCAAGTTAAATCAAAGTACATCACAAAAAATTTTTTTAAAAAAGTATAACATCACAATTACAGCAAAGAGCTCTAATGATGACAGTTTAATTTCAAATTGTTGAATTTATTACTCTCCAGTTTCCTGGCCTCTTTCATTCATGAAAGGAAGCCAGATGAGGAAGCTTTTTTTTTTTTTTTTTTTTTTGCCCTGTGACTTTTGTGACTGTGGCAATGGTCAACTCAATTCAATGGACTTTATTTCCTCATCAAAATGTTCATATAGCTGTAGTGCTTCAGTGAAGTATAAAGCAGCAATGAATCTAACTCAAGCATGAAGGAAAAAAACAGTAACTTCTGACAACCAAATAACATAAACAAGGTCAGGGTACTAAAATCTGGACATTTTTTTTCCTTTGAAAGAAAAAGATAAAAACAGAGAAAACACAGTTAAAATTAATTTGATACACTGGAAATTTATATTGCACAAAATTATTTAATATTAATTTCATGACAGATTTATTTGTATTTCTGAAAATAAATAAATACCTATAGTAAGCAACAATAAAGCAAATCTGTGTAGTGTACTAAAAAGAGTATGCCTCATAGCCTGAAGTAGACCTGGTCAAAATTTCAAATTTACTACCTAAATATCAAATTCTAGGACTCCTGATCATTGATTCTTTTTTCACAGTAGCAAAATAGTCAAAATGACCTTATAAGGTTAGATAGGATATCTATGCCAATGTTTGTAGCAGAATAAGCAAGCATAGGAAATGTTAATTATCTTCATTTATTATTGGAAGGCTGTAAATATTCAAAAGCATAACAAAAAATATCCACTAATACCACCCCCTTCACAAAACAGAGAGAGGAGGTAAAGGACAAATAGGACCCAAGTAATTGAATTTTTTTTTTTTTTTTTTTTGGTTAAGAATTGTTTTGAAACTAAATGGCCAATAAAGAGAAATGAAAGGCATCCAGATTTGAAGGGAAAAACAGAAAACTACATTTGTAAATAACATTTTTATGGAAAATCCTAGGGATCCACTATAGAACACTAAAACTAATAAACTCAGCAATGTCATGGAGGATCAATATACAAAAGTCAACTGGATTTCTACTAATTATCAATGAACTATCTAAATATAAAATTAAGCCAGTTTCCATTCCAAATGGTATCAAAAAGAATACAATTCTCAAGAATAAATTTAACAGAGTTAAGTACATCTGTACTTGCAACGTTGCTGACAAATTTGAAAGATGATCTAAATAATGGAAAGACACCTCATGTTCATGGATCAGAACATTTAATATTATAAAATGGCAAATTTCCCTGAGCTGATATACAGATTTAGTATAATCTCTGTCAAAAATCATAGCTACCTTTTTTTTGAAGAAGCTGACAAACTGATACTAAATTTCAGATAAAAATGAAAGGACTTAGCATAGCTAAAACCAATGAGAAAGCAAAAAATGTGAGAACTTACGTTTCCTGATATTAAAACTTATTACAAAGCAATAATAATCAAGACAGCAAGGGATGGGCATAAAGAAATGCAATTGAATTGAGAATCCGAAACAAACCCTTAAATTTGTGGTCAACTTAATTGTATCAGTCTGCCAAGAATATTCAATGGAGAAAAAAAAAAAAATCACCTTCTAAGAAATGGTACTGGAATGATTAGATATGCCCACACAAAATCATGTATTTAAACCCCTACCTCACACCATACTCAAAAGTGAACTCAAAATGAATCATATACTTAAATTTAAGATCTAAAACCATAACATTCTTAGAAGAAATCATGGCAATAAATCTTCCTGACCTTGGCTTAGGCAATGGTTTCCCAGATATAAGACCAAACACATAAATACTAAAGGACAAAATAGATAAGTCAGTCTACACCAAAATTTGAAATTTTCACACTTCAAAAGAAACCATTAAAAAAAATAATCCAAAGAAAATCCATAAAGTGGAGCTATTTACAAAACACGTATCTGACAAGGCACTTGTAATCTAAAACATACAAAGAACACTAACAACTCAATAATAACGGGAAGTATAATTGAAAAATGGGCAAGAGATTTGAAGAGATAGTTCACCAGAGACCATAGAGGAATGGGTAATAAACACACAAAAAGATACACAATGTCAATATTCACTAGGAAAATGTCAATCAAAAGCACAATGAGGTCTACATCCACAAAGAGTTCAAACCACTTGACATCTGTTAGAATAGATATAAATACAAGTAGAGTAATACGTGTTGGTAAGGATGTAAAGAAAGTGAAACCTCTTTATGCCACTGGTAAGACTGTAAAATGGCACAGTAACATTGGAAAAGCTTAACAGTTTTTCCAAAAAGTTAAACACAGAATTACCATATGACTTAGTAATTCCAATCCTGCAGTACCTGAGAAAAATAAAAATGTGTCACCACACAATGTTTTGTACACAAATGTTCACAGTAGCATTCTTTATATACTCAAGAGATAGAAACAAACTTCTGAACTAATGACCACATTTATTTTATAATCTGAGTGAAGGATTATTTGTTTGCTTCTTTGTTAGTTTATTCTAATGGATTATGTTGCATTTGTGTAACCTTATTTTTTATTTTCATTCTTGTTGCTTTTGCTTTTGAAATTCTGCAACATTTTAAGGTTTGGGAGATAAATTCAAGTCTACAAAATATATTATACATCTGAGTTTTTGTATTTTTATCATCTTGTTCTGAAATTATTTTTACCTTTTAAAGATTTATAATATTTATATTCTTGTCTATAACTGTAATTTCTATTATTTTAATTCTACAATTAAGTAGATGTAATGCTCACCACAAATCTCATAACAAAGAAAGCACACTCCTTCATTCATAATTTTGATTCATCACTTGTTTGGATTTCTATTAGGGAATTGTTTTTTCCATAGTTCAGAGTAATCTAAGTAAGACCTCAGTTGGTGCAGAGGAGAAAACTTTAACATATGGTCTCAGAAGAATAAACAATTAAAATTGATCTTAAAAGAAAATAAAATCTCAATATCCCAGTAACCATGGAAGAATATGCATTTTTTTCAAAGAAGTATCTCCAAAAAGTATTTGATCCCTAATTGTTTTATCAGTGGTATATTCAAACTTTCAAGAATAGAAAATCTCTGTTACACTGTTCTAGAGCACAAAAACAGTGACCTGTTTTTGAACACTAGAATTTACACAAGACAATGGCAAAAATACCTAGTAAAAAAGCTCCCAAAGATCTGAGTATATCAGAATTTGACAAAATTTAGAATCTTCTTTTTTTTTTTTTTAATTTTTTTTTTTTTAAATTTATTTATGATAGTCACAGAGAGAGAAAGAGGGAGAGGCAGAGACATAGGCAGAGGGAGAAGCAGGCTCCATGCACCGAGAGCCCGATGTGGGATTCGATCCCGGGTCTCCAGGATCGCGCCCTGGCCCAAAGGCAGGCGCCAAACCGCTGCGCCACCCAGGGATCCCTAGAATCTTCTGACTAAATGTTAACATTTCTACCAGAATTCAATAGGTATTGCTGGTTTGATTGTTCCTGTACATTCTGCAATTTTCCAGAGCTAAAACTGCAGTGAAGTTTAAAAGCTAGAGACCTTTGTTTAGACTTGCTATAAATTAGCTTTTTCGCCCTCTGTTTAAGAGCATAATTGATCTAAAGTTAGTCATTATTTAGTTGGTCTCTGAAAAAAACTGATTTGCCTTTATACTATATCTAAACTATGTTAAAAATATCATTAATGTTTAAAAGTTTTTTTCTCATTGCTTCAGTATTCATTATGGCAAATGGTTAAGAAATTTTTTGAGCAGATATTTTGGGTTTTCTCTCCTTAGGGGCATAAATAAACTTAAGTATCATAAAGCTCTGACTTCCCTAATCTTCAATTATATTTAGTTTATAATCTTGAATTTTTTTAGAATTGAAATTATTTCATTTAAATATCTCAAATAATAGTAAAGTCTCCATTAAATAGAAAATTATGACATTGCTAGAGAATTAGGACAATTAAGTAAAATTTAAAAATTGCATATAAACATGACTTTTTCAAATCAAAAAATGTTAAATACTTATTTTAGAAAATACATAAATTCTATGCCATATGGTTATTAGAAGTGAATTCTATTCCTAGTTGCTATCCTAATAAGTTTTGGGAAATTATTACGGGCCTCAATTCTCTTATTAATATGATCTTCATCTGATTTTTCCGTATTCTGTATTGGTATAGCACATAGTATGCTTTCATAATGATAATTTCTTCATGACACATAAATAAAAGTGGGTATCCTCCAAAACATCTGCTTGCAAATTTTAGCAGTTGAAAATCACTTTGCCTGTGTCCCCTGAACTTTTTCAAAAAAACAGTTTTATGCTTATCAATCCCACTTCTCTCCTCTAGCTTATTTTTAACTATTTGCCCTTCTGCCCTATATTCCTCAAAATTCTACAAAATTGAGGGGGTTTTTGAGCACCAAATATCTCTGTTCTTCAAAAATTTTAACTTCCAAAGGTTCAATTGCCTTTATCAACTTACTCAAACATCTCTCCTAATTCTCATCACATCAACTACAGGAGTAATTTTCTATTTTATCATGATCACCTGATGTTCTTCTAGAATGCTTTAACTTCCAGATAAAATCCCAATTCCTTATCTTATCCTCACCAGGTTTCTCACAAATAAAGATGCAGCCATATGAGGGCTATATCTTGATTACTGACTATGAATTTTTCAGACTGTACTAATTAGGAAGTGCATACAGTTGTTAGTAACCGCATTCTGACTACAGTTGTTTGGGATTTTGTTTGTTCTTAATTAAAAATTAAATTAATGGTATGGCAGTTCTACAAAGTCATTACAAAATCAAGATTCTATTATCGTTCTTCTCCACAACCATCTTAAGCACACAACTTGCACTCTCAAGGATTTAGGATGGTTGCTGAATTTCTAGCCATTGCATTCATTTTCCAGTGAAGTAAGGGGAACAAACAGTTTTTGCATCCATGAGAGAGCCCTTTAAAGAGCTATTCTGGAAACCCCACCCAATGGTTTTCATTTGTATCTCATTAGTCCCTCCTCATGGCATCTGCAGTGAGGAAGTACCTTCCAACTGGACCACTGCTCTACAGGAGACCATTATGGCATTTAGGAGGGAGGTTTATACCTAGATAGGCAGCTACATTTGTCAATTACCAGATTAGATTTATATAAATCTGATCTTCACATCTGCAATAGCCAAGTTACTCTCTATTAATCTGAACTGGTGTGTTTTTCTTTAAAAAAGTATATTTGCTTTTATAAATTTTCATTTAAAGTTTGTCATTTTACTGTCACTTAGCTTGTAGTTATCCAATCGCTTTCTTATAAGGACAGTGTTAATATAGGAGATTCCAGACCCGCTAGTACTCCCCACAACCACCATCACATAAACACTCACTCTCTCTCTGTCTCTCTCTCTCTCTCTCTCTCTCACACACACACACACACACACACTCTACTATGTGGATTAGTTCTTTACTAAGTGGGTAAATTTAATAGCCACTCAGTATTAAAGATGGTTAGGGAAATAAATATTTTAGAAAAGCTAATATAAAATTGGTCTTTGAAAATGTTATTTTAAACATTTCATCAGTTTAACTCTTAAGTCTATGAGAAAATTATTTTATACATCTAGAATGTCCAGAGAAATTTGCAGTTTGTTTTTCAAAAGAGGAAGGCTTTATTTGCTTCAAAAAATTGAGTCTTAGAAAAAGACACTTAAATCTACCTCAAACAGGATGAAAAGTTCAGAGTAAATATTTTAAGTTTGTGATTTTACCTTGAAAAAACCAATATTAAAATATATCAATATTGAGCAAAATCTCATTTGTAACTGCAATTATGTACTTAAAGGAAAACAAGCAATATATCACATCTATTGTTCTTCCTTACATAGATTTCTCTAACGGGATTTGGGTGTTACCTATAAATTAGCTTTCACAGAATTTTTGAGGTTCATAGCACAGATATAAAGAGGAGGGCTTTGCAACGTATATGTGAAATTTTAATCAATTTTCTCAAAGGCTTTTTATATATACTTAACATTTTTAAAAGTACAGAAAAAA